>NC_062579.1:19042500-19412500 GCF_022837055.1 Prionailurus viverrinus
AGTTTTACTGAAACCATTGAGATAATTGTGTTACATTGGCATCTTTTCAACATCAATATTGGAAATTACAGTGATTTTTGAATAAGAAAATCTTGCTTCATAGGATCAAGTTTACTTTTCCACTTTGTATTTAAAAAAAACTATCCATTTCAGAAGGATTTCTAATATTTATAAAGATCTCTGGATGTTCATCAGGTATAGCTATCTATAATTTCCTTTGTTGGTAATTTTGTCTGCTTTTGGTATCAGGCTTGTAGTAGCTTCATAAAATGAGTTGGGGAGGGGCCTCGCCTCTCTTTACTGGAAGAATTTGTTCAGAATTGTCATTACGTCTTCCTTAAATATTTGGGAGATTCTTAATTTTGCAAATTTGTTTTAATACGAGCACTTAAAGTCACAAATTTTATTTTACACGTTGCTTTTTACATTCTACAAATTTTGATTTTGCAGTTTATTTTTTATTTAGTCCAAAGCATTTTCTAAAATCATCTGTGATTTCCTCTTTTCCCCATGGGTTATGCAAAAGTACAGGATTCCTAAATATTTGGTTATTTTCTGTTATCTTTTGCTATTAATTTCCAATTTGTTGGGCCAGATAACGAACCCTATATTCTTTCAATCTTCTTCGAAGGGTACTGAGGGTTCATTTATGACCCTGAAAATAGTTAATACTGGTGAACGGGTATACCACGTGTAGTAGAAAAGGATATGTGTGCTGTACCTATTTGTGTACTATTCTAAAAAATGTTAGGTAAAGTTGAATGTTAGTATACTTCAAATATTTTATACTTTTACTGCTTTTGTATCTTCTTACATCAAGTACTGGGAGAAGTGTTGAAAAGTACAACAACCAAGGATGATTTGTTTATTTATCCCTTTAGTTTTGTTAGTCCTTCTTCTATGCCTAGGTTTATTAATAGGCCCTCCACATTTAAGTGTGGAGTATGTTTTTAATGAACTCACCATTTCAAAATTTTATTATAAAATAATTCTCTTTAAACCTTGTTAATATTCCTTATCCTGAAGTCTACTTTGTCTGACAGTAGTAAAGATTTTCCAGCATTCTTATTATCATGATTTGTGTATTTGATCTTTCTCATCAGTGTCTTTTAATCCTATCTATATTCTTCTATTTAAGGTTCATACTCATGCCTTGTAAATGGTATAGAGTCGAGTCTTGTTTATATTTTTATCTAGTTTAAAACTTTCTGCCTTTTTATTTGAATGTTTAGCCTACGTACATTTGACTTAGTAACTGATAAGGTTGGATTTCAATGTGTTGTCTTGTTATTTATTTTCCATTTGATCCCTATGTTCTGTTACCTTTTGCTCCTTTCGTAACTACTTTGGTATTGCGTGTATTTTTGTATTTCATTCTATTTCTCATGCCACCTAGGGTTTAACTAACTTTTTCCTTTTCTGTTTAAATTAAAAAAAAAACCACCTATTCTTGAGAGAGAGCATGCAAGCAGGAGAGGGGTAGAGAGAGAGGGGGACAGAGGATCTGAAAAGCTTCACAATGACAGCTGAGAGCTGGATGGGGGGCTCGAACTCACAAACTACAAGATCATGACTTGAGCCAGAAGTCAGCTGCTCAACCAACTGAGCCACCCAGGTGCCCCAACTTTTTCCTTTTTAAATTATTGCCGTAGAGTTTATAATATACATCCTTAATTATAAAACAGGACAAGTCAATATTATATCTCTTCATGTATAATATAATAAAAAATCTGAAGAAAACAGATATTTTCTTCTGTAATAATCTTTTCTAGTTTGCTAGTTTTGTAGTCTGCTGTTGAGTCTGTACCATTAATTGTTCATTTCAGGTATCATATACTCCAGTTATAGAATTCCTCTATTATTCTTCCTCATACTATCCATTTTCTATAAGATTCTTATATTTATAACTTTTCTTTAAATTATTAAAGCATGTCTAATAGCTTTTTAAATAACTTTTCTGCTCATTACATTTCTCCGTTTCTATTGATTAATTTTAGCCTCATTATGGGTCACAATTTTCTACATCTCTTCTTGACCTAGAATATTCTAAGCTATATTCAAGCAACCAAAGACTCAACCAGATCCCTGTGCAGATTTCTGGAGTCCATTCTCTTTGCAAAGTCCTCTTTTTTGATAGCATGCCCCACAAATTCCAGCCACTTTAGTAGACCTGAACTACAATCTTGATCTCCCAAACTTAATATGAGATCTTTATGCTGTTTGGGCTCCAGCCCTATGCCATGATCTAGAAAGTGCTTCCAGACATCAACGCAGTCACTTTGTTTGCCTTCGCTCAGGTATGTGAGTCCTGTCCTACTTGTTACCCAATATTTGTAAATTATTGTGTCATATACTTTGTCCAGCTTTATCAATTTTTATGTTGCAGGGAGATATTCTAGTACCAAGTATCCACCATGCCTGAATGCAGAAATCTGTTATTTTTCATTCGCTTTTAAAATCAGTTCATTAGTTCATTATCTCCTTGAGCATTTATTTATAAACAGTAGATGCTAACAGTAACACACAATGATTAATAAGATACTACCCCTGACTTGAGAGAGCTTTCAGTCTATAAGGAGTCCTGACTGATAACATAATTTCAATGCAATGTGATAAGCATAGAAAGGGAAGATTTAAAAGGCAGTGCTAAGGGATAAAAGCACAAGTATTTATTATACACTTCATTCAGGCCAAAGTCAAGTTTTCATGTTTTCTAAGATCATGAATTTCAACCGTGGCTACAATGCCGAAAGCCCCTCGGGAAATTCTAAAAAGTACTGACGCATGGGCCCTACCCCAAATTTCCTGATTTAATTGATCTGGGGTGTGGCCTGGGCTTTTGACTTTTTCTTCTTTCTTTCTTTCTTTCTTTCTTTCTTTCTTTCTTTCTTTCTTTCTCTTTCTTTTCTTTCTTTCTTCCTTCCTTCCTTCCTTCCTTTCTTTCAATTTCAGAGAGAGACCATGTGTGAGCTGGGGTGAGGGGCAGAGAGAGAAAGAGAGAGACAGAGAATCTCAAGCAGGTTCCTTGCTCAGTGCAGAGCCTGATACAGGGCTCAATACCACGATCCTGGGGTCATGGACCGAAGTGAAATCAAGAGTTGGACACTTAAATGACTAAGCCACCCAGGCACCCCTTGGCTTATTAAAAGCTCCAGTTAATATGCACTTTGAAGCTAAAGGTGACTTAGAAAGTCAGCCCACAGTAATTTTTATTGAATGGGTCTTATGTACAAATGTGTGGATTGGTAAAAACTATAAAACTATTCTACTTGCAAAAATGTTTACTCTGCGTTTTCTGTTGCCAATGTCTGAAAACAGTTGTTTCATTTTTTTCCAGTATTATAGATTTATCCTGTTTTGATTAAATTACAGTGATTGAATTGGCATCGTATCCATTCATCTAACAAATACTTAAGCTGGCCCATGTACATCTGCATTCTTGTTAAAGTGCATATACTGATTTGAATGTGCAACCATATTTATGACCCGATTGACCGTTCTGAAAACGCTAAAAATTAACCAGGTTTTCTAGATTCTGAGGACAACCATCCCAGCGAAAAAACAGCACACATATACTTAATTCATACACTGCAAAAGGTCAAGAGGGAACCTGGGAAAGGTATAAATAAAGCCATCTGAATCTCTAGTATCTACCTAAATTTTTAAAAAGCTATGCTGATAAGATCATACAAAAAACAAGGCTTGAAAAACTAATCCATGTATTTATATTATAAACAGTATAAACATTCATTTTTGTTTACAAGTGGGAGATATGTGTGAGGCAGGTTCCGATTTGAAAGTGAAGCACAGGTTTGCCATATTGAAAAGAGCATGTAATCTAATTAAATTTGGAACTCTCCTAGCATCTGAAATGCAATGACAAGAACAATGACTCTTTTTGCACCTAAAGGAGAACAAACTAACAGAAGGTAACAGACACAAACAATGTGCCAATTAGAAATGCTAAATAGTGGATCTCATCAAGCAAGCTGCTCACTAATACAATATCCAGGTAGCAGGAAACAAAGTCTGTTTGGGCAAGTGGAAAAGATCACTTCTAATTTGAATGGCCACACAGTGCTAGCAATTTTCAGTCCATTTAGTCTTGCTGTAGCAAGTTTCAACCTTGTGCATCTTGCTTGCTATTTTCATGGCTTAGCTTTCCGCCAGCAGCAACGTCTTTGCTATCTTGATAATAATTATTTTATGGTGAGGTATCTATATGACATTTGGTATCTGGAGATGGAAATTCTGAACTGTATACTTTACTTCCAATAATTCCTTGACATGCCACATTTTCTAAAGCAATTTCTGACTCTCAACATGTGTTATCTACAGACCCCTGAGATATTCAGTATGTCGATGGTAAATCTTTCTAATCTGGAGCATCTTACACCCTTGAATAAAGCAATGACTGGAAAAAATCTGGGAGATACTTTCTTTCTCTCTTCCTCTACAAGCCTAAAATCACTTTTTCAAGAATACTTCTAAAAGAAAATAGAGGGTAAAATACCAATTAGCACTATCTTTATCCTCTGTCAAATGCCCATCTTCTGACAGATGCTTAAGTAATTTAAACTGAAAACATTACTTCTGTGGAATTTAATACTTAAATCACTTAGCGGGCATTTATTCATTAAGTAAAAATATAGTGATGCTGAAAAAGCTTAATTTTTAGAGCAATGGATCTCTATTCAAAGTCCAGTCCTGACAAATAGCACATCCATTAGGTAGAGAGCCATTTAAAATTGATGTGTGTTCTCAATTTCTGATTTGAAGATCTAAGAACCACATTTTCCTACGATGCACTTTGATATTCTTAAAGTAATTAAAACCAAGTCCTTTTATTATGGCACTTGAAATTAAAACTGGTCTTTTAAATTGAGATATAATTGACATATAACATTTTATTATTTCCAGGTATACAACATGGTGTTGCAATATAGGTGTATACTGTGAAACGATCACCACCATGAGTCCAGTTAACTAACATCCACCTAATTTTTTGATGATAGGAAGAAACGATGGGACAGGAAGAAAAAATGGGTGATTTCAGATGGATACCATGGAAAATTAACACAAAGGTGATGGTACTAGAAAAATATCTTACTCAGCGAGTCACTGGCAATTGACACTCTTCAGAGGACAATATTTATGACAGTATCTTACTTCCAGGGTTATCTTTCCCTCCCCAATTACAGTGTAAGATGGGGAGCTTCATAGAAAAACATAAAACTAATGTTTTAGCCCAAGGACTATCTTGTTCTTTTCCACTTGATTCTAAGCTTCATGAGGACAAAGTCTATGTCTGCTTTGCTTACTGGTGCATCACCAGAGCTGGGGGCTGGAATAACTGGATTTGTACGAAATATAGAGTATGGGGGAAAGAATCCTTACCGGAAAGTCAAGACTCTCCATCACCCATACATAGAGGGGTCCCCTAACATCACTGGACCTCAGACATAGGAAGAAAATGAGAATCAGATTAGACAGTTTTTAAAATTCTCTTCGGCTCTAACATATAGAACTCTAAACTGATGAATGCCTGAAAACCCTAATTTACAAATTGTGTTTCTACCAGTGAGCATCATCCACAAGGGCTGCAGGTAATGTTGTATAACAGGAACAGCAGGGCGCTTGGACGCCCTTATTTTTAGCAGTAGGGTCTTTACAGATGGTGTCGGCCTTCAGTGTCCTGCAATTTCTACTCACATATGATAAAAGTGAAAACAAGCCGCCATGTTATGGTTTGAAGTTGTTATGATTTGTTAATCTTTGTTATGATTAAATCAATGATATACTCGGTATATATATCCAGTCACCTAGTAGTTACTCCATAAACAGTAGCTATTATAACTTTAAAATATTTAAAATATTTTTTATAAGTAATACTATAGGCTTTATGGAGGCTTCTGTGAAGTATATAATACCCGACTCCTGGAAAAGAGGGCAAGTTCCCCATGGTGAGGACTTCCTCCTTTCCATTTTTCAAGCCCAGGGCCCATTTTTGCCATAATGTAATTCTTCAGTATACATTTTTTACATTTGAGTTAGATCTTAAGCACATAAGATACATATCAGATACATTCTCAGGCACGAGTTTAAGAATTGTATGTGTTACTGTCTCTTTAAAAATGGAAATGAGGGTAAAGGAGTCACTGGAAATGCATCAGTCATGTAACAAAATTGACCGTAAAAGGTCTTTTTTCCCCACCAGCACTGTTTTCTCTCAGAGGTCCATTTGGAGAGACATCACATCGCTCATTATTATGTTATCTGAAAAGAATTAAGAAAAACACATTTGTGGTTTTTTTTGCTTACTTGGCAAAATCGTAAAAGAGGAAAGTTGGCCAAGCAGAGATTGTTTTAGGGGATTAGAAGAGTTAACGTATCATTATCAAATGGCCGATTCAAAATTTAAATCATCCAGAGCCCCAGACTTAAATTTTACATCAAAATACACAGTTATGGGTTGGAGCTGGTTTTTGAATTCACTATTAACTGCTCCAATTTCCCATGAATTTAACAACACATTGAAGGACATAAAAGTAAGAAAATCTTTCTATTTTTCACATTCATTTTGCTTCCAATGCTGTAGAAAAGAAGGCAAATACTAATTATCTTGTTTACAATCATCTAATTATTGGCAGGAAAGGGATTAAGAACCTCCCCCTAGCAATGTCTTTCTAGATGCAAAATAAACACCACAATTAGGGGGAAAAAGCAGCAAGTGGAAGGAAGGAGGGTTTTCTAATTTTACCATCCCAGATGCTTCACATTGTCTCCCCAAATGAAGTAATACTTTAATTAATAGTCCAAATCAATCAAGAAAATTTATTGAGAATTCCATCTACTTCCTCACGTCCAGAGGGGACAATGCAAGCTCTTCTGTTATTTACTAAACCTGACATTAAAAAAAAAAAAAAACAAACAAACTGCTGCCAGTAGAGGCTATTTAACAACTGTAGTCTGTCTTGCCTCCAGCAACACGTAGTTCAGGTAACGTAAGTACATACAGAGAAATAGTCTTTTAGACATGTCAGTGCAACACTGACATTAGCAAGAGGGGCCAGTAACAATAGCTATTGCACACTTGTTATATGCCAAGCACTTTTTCAAGTGTTGTACATACATTATCTCAGTTAATTCCTGGAAGTATAAAACATGAGCAGAGTGCTTTCATAATCCCCTTTCATAGATGACAATAACTAAGTTGGAGGCTTCGTGAGTTTATGAACCTTGAGCCATGTCACACAACATCTCCTTCAACACAATCAGTCTAACTCGAGAACCCAGGTTCTTTAGCACGGATCTCATCACTAAGGTCAATGGGTGAATAGGGAAACAATGTCACAGGAAGAGATGGCAAAAGAAGGCAAAATACCAGAGCACTTATGTCAAATAAAAAGAAAAAATACTTTTTAACTGAAGCGTGATGGTCATTAGTATCCCACTTCCTTCACTGCCTGGTAGAGATGGCCGCTGTATAATTGTTAGATTTCTAACTTAAGATGCTGTCTCTTTTTTTTTTTTTAATCGTTTATTTATTTTTGAGAGAGAGAGAGAGAGAGAGAGAGAGAGAAAGAGAGAGACAGAGCATGAGCAGGGGAGGGGCAGAGAAAGGGAGATATAGAGTCCAAAGCAGGCTCCAGGCTCTGAGCTGTCAGCACAGAGCCCAACGTGGGGCTCGAACTCACAAGCCATGAAACCATGAGACCTGAGCCTAAGTCAGACGCTTAACCGACCCAGCCACCCCCTAAGATGCTGTCTCAGGTGGCTGAATGACGATCCTGGAAAACACAGTTAACTTCCTCAAGTAATGAAATTTGCTTATTAATATACTATGACAAAAACACCATGTAGATTTCTCCTTTGGCCTGAGCCTACCTTCCTAAGCAAAATGTGAATAAGGTTTGTGTTTGTTTGTTTCTCTTTTGGCTAAGTTTCTTGATTTCTTTTTAATTTTATTTTCCACTGGTGAAAAGCGTTGGACTATGTGACACAGGGACCAAAGATACACACATACAGGTATTCACACTGTGGGGGCCCCTAGCTACCATTTTAGCACAAGGTAGGCCATAGAAGGCCATTTAATGTAGAATCCTATTAAGAACTAATCTGCAGGGGCTGAAACGACCAGCAATAATGATTCCCTCTTAGAGCCATCAAAGATTTTCCTGGCTCCATTCTACACAAGAGACAAAAGCTTTGCTTTCATCAAGAGTAATACGCTAGAAAAAAGAGAATTCAGGTTATGTCCGAAGGAAGTAAATCTGTTTTATTCTACGTACAGCAGTTAAACATTGGGGAAAATAAAATAGCTATCCAAATGTCACAAGCGTAAAACAAAACAAAAAACACTCTTGCTCAAAATAGGACTGCAAATATTGTCTTTTCAACTCTCTTTTGGCTCCACCTGCCTCAGAGTTAACAAATCTAAGTGCAATCTACGTGAACTGTTCAAAATTGGAATATATTGTATTTTGTAGGTAGAAATGAACAAAATACACATTACAATAAGTCAGAAGAAATCTGTTCCAGTGTAAAACCTAAGGGCAGCTCAGAACTCGTAACTAACCATAGCCTATTCTTAGTGGCACACAAATACAGGGCCATGAGAGGAAGAGCTGAAAGCAAAATTAAAGTAAGACTGTACTACACACAGTAGCCTTAGCAGGTTGAACAGTGACAGTACCATTACATAGTACGCTGCCCAAACTTCCTTCGAATTGTTACTCAATATTGGCTCTCACTCAGGGGATGGAGGTAACTCTCGTTCAACTTGACATGTAAGTATTCAAAAGGAAAGACACTGGAATGTATTATGTTTTTAATCTATTTTTTAAAGTAAATTGAAAGTGGATTAAACAGTAGGACAATATTGAAAGAATGCCATGAAATTTTAACTAAAGGGGTGCCTGGGTGGCTCAGGTGGTTGAGCACCTGACTCCAGATTTCAGCTCAGGTCACGATCCCAGGGTCATGGGATCGAGCCCTGAGTCGGGCTCTGTGCTGAATGTGGAGCCTGCTTAAGTGTCTTTTTGCCTCTCCCTATAACCCTCTCCCCTGCTCATGCTGGCTCACTCTCTTGAAAAAAAAAAATTAACTAAAATATTTATCGTTAAAGGAAGGCATTCTCCATTTACTCATTCAAGAGAAAAATAGATCAATACCGAACAATCTATATACAAAAAACTTTTTAAAAAAGTTATCCGTGTATATTCTTTCCAATAAGAAAAGAGATAAAATAAATTTGGGGCCACTGAAATGTGACTATAAAAGTTTACCCTGAGTTTTAATGCTCATCTGAGTATCTTTCAAATGATTAAAAATAAAAATAGGCCTTGAGAGCAAGAAGAACTGGATCTCCTCTATGCAAAATTGTCAAAATACATTTCAAGAAGATTATAAAATCCTATACTGCAGAAAGTAGTGGTTGTCTTCTCGACCTAAGACAGAAACATACATGCATTCTGAACATCTAAATTTTGCAATGTTCTCGAACCTAAGTAATTTATTTACAGCACTCTGTTCCTGTTGTGTTCCTCTTTAAACTTCAGCACTTTTTAAAAGAAACCGAGAATACAGAATCTGGAAAACGAATTAACTCCTTTATTTTCTGATGAACAACAATAAAAGGCAAAGCCCAGCCCCTGTGAAGAGTAAGTGATGGTTTAAAACAAATCTTGGATTTTATTTTTTCCCCCCAGACGTCAGACCCAGGATACAAACTCGGGGATTTGAATCTGCTACTTGAAAGAAGCAGTTGGCTGTGGAGAGAGCCAAAGATGCAATTTTATAACCAGCAAAGGTTTCAATTATTCATAAAGGAAATAGTTTTTATTTTTATTTTTAGAGATAAATCAGCCACTGAACTGCTGAAGTGAATTAAACTAAACTGGTGAACAAAAATAAGGACAGTAAAGATTCCGAAGAATGAGCACAGCAAAATACTCCTGGGCTCAGCACTTTGTTGAAATTGGAAAGGGGGGTGGAGGGCATTGCATGAAATCTACTTTAAAAGATCATATGAATGTTTGGGTTTCAATTTCCTTTGCCGCAGGATTACTTGTGATTATTACCCTGTTCAAAATATGTTCTTTAAATGTTACAAAGTGAGATTTTCCATTACTAAAGCAAATGCTAAAAAGTATCTTCAGTGGGTGAACCCTTTTACAATTTGAGAGCTACAGTATCTCAAATTCTTTGAATGCGTTGATAAAACTCTATGTACTTGTTTAGGAAGGTTAGAAGAAACGCAGTAAGAATTTCTGATTTCCAGGGAACGTGGCTTTGGGACAACATTTTGATAAAGTTTCTATTACCTAAAAAGATTTTTCACGTCTGTTTGCAAAATTGTTTGAATTCTCCCATTTTTTAAAGCCAGAACAAGTAGATAGACATCTATAACTATGAAATTATCTCCAAAATCTCACTGGTATAATTTTTTTATACAAAAGACTTAAAAACTTCTCAAAATATGTAATTCACATAGATATACACACATTTATAGACAGACATTTTGAGTACCAGTTCATCCCAACATTTCCTTCCTCTTAATATTTCTGCGTAAATATAATTGTTGTTTATGAGTCAACAGTGGAAATATTTCACCAAGTTCATGGCTTTTCTGTAAATATTTACATTAATCTGAAATGTTCTCGATGAATGTTGCATTTTCAACTAATCTGCTCTGAGAACAACACATTGCGTAATCTTAGTCTGCAAAGAGCAAGACTAGTCAAGAGAAAAAATAACGATGAAGATGATGATAGAATGTACTTGTGGGTACAGACTTCAGTGTACAAGGAAGACTGAGGTTTTGGCAACAACACCTAGGATAGTGGAACGTCAGGGAAAGTGAATTTGTCACCAATAACAATGCCAAACAAAGCCACAAGGAAAAGGCACCTTTAGGGTGGTACCTACACTTGAGTCTATCCGAAGCCAATAATCAGAAATTTGTAATGATTGTGTGATTGACCAATGTGGGCCAGTGAAATGACCACCTCTTTTTTGGAACACTAAACTGACATTGCGGCTGAAGTTCAATAGTATTGTTGGTGGCTCCAATCAGTAAGATTTGCTAGGACTCCAACATCATCTGCATAATATAGTAATAATTGTTTTTACTTAGGACTGCTATCACAAAGTAACTCAACACCTCCCACATAAACAAACAAAATGGTTGACAGACCCTATTTTTCATTAGAGTAATTGCAGGAAGACTGATGAGTGGCCAGGTTAAGTTCTTTGGACTTCATACTGGAAGCTTCAGAAGCTGGAAAAAGTGATACTTTGTAAATACAGCTCTTGTCTGTCTTATGGTAAACTGATTAAGAGATCAAGCCAACCTCCATTGTGTTTTTCTTGTCCCTACGTTTTCATGCACTGTGGGTGGCTCTTCCTCACAACTTTTAAAGTATAGTCAGAACAGATGCCATGCTGAACCAGCTAGCTGCAAATTAGCTCCAAGAGTGGACAATGATTGGAAATGTTCTGTACAGTATTAATTCCACCACAAACCCATCTCAGGTTCATTCCTCCTGCTGTACATTGAGGGTAGAAGACAGGAGGCCTTTGTTTGGATCAGGGTAAACTTTCCAAGGGACCTTTCCAGTAAACATTTGAAGGATACTGCAGTTCGATTTTAGCAGTTCCTCTGGACAGTTTCTGAACTTAAATAGCTAGAGAACTTGGTTCAACCACACATTCATTTCTACAATATATATCTTCACAGCGTTCAGAGTATATACAAACAACCAGACTTCCAAAACACCTACTTCATGATTCTTAGGCAAATATGCTGTAATGAAGAGATGACTGTGTTTGAACAAAGAAGACCTGACCTCCTACTAAAGTATCTATTTGCATATGCCCGTCCAATAAATCCTACCGGGTATCTGGTGGAGGAAGGTCCTGGGTATATTAGGATAATGTGAATCTAGAACTAATTTGAGAAACTGTAGTCTCGTGATTTGCCTGGTCATAAGTAGAAACATAGTTATTTTCTGTCGTATAAACAAGTTTAAATGAAAATCTCACGTAACATCTAAACAGGTATGTACCCTTTCAAAGTATGCCTCTTGGGCAATGTTTACTTTTTCCAGTCATTACCACATAAGCCTTAAGTCACTGACTATAAATAATATAAACAAATCAATTTAGATGTAAGTAACTGCTGGCTCATGTCCTTGTTTAATTAATACATGCAATATTTATTAAGTACCAACCATGTAATCAGGCACTATGGAAGGCATTTGTAACACATAAGTGAACAGACGAGATCCGTTTTTCTCATGATATTTTATACATTTTTCAAATAATCTGAAAGTAAATGGATCATCAGCAATTGGTGCCAATTCGCATTTGTACAACTTACCCTGTTATTTATTTTATTATTTTTTAGAGAGAGTGCATGAGCCTGAGTGGGGGAGAAGGGCAGAGGGAGATAGAGAATCTCAAGCAGGGTCCATACTCAGCATCAAGCCGGAAACAGGACTCAATCCCATGACCCTGGGATCATGACCTGAGCTGAAATCAAGAGTCAGGTGTTCAACTGCCTGAGCCAACCAGGTGTCCCCAACTGATCCGATTTTTAACCATGTTTTAGCTGGCTAAAATTCTGTACCTCATGATGGCTAAGTTACTTTAAATATTTCTATGTGAATTATAAAAATAGAACCATAGAATAAGTACATAATGTCTATTTGGTAGGTTACACTAAAGTTACAGCCAGAGATTGCCTTCTGAAAGTCATAAGCATCTTGAATTGCCCCAAGGAGAGAAAGATTAGTATATGAAACAGAATCATTGCACTAATTTTATTGTCACTCTCTATTTGATAAATGCTCTGAGTATTATTAATAGGTATACTTTATTTGCCCCAAGTTTACTGTTCTGCTGGATGTGATAAGGGAACTAAACTGCTCAATCTATTAAAATATGAACATAATGTGAAAACAATTTTACTTTTGAGTGCTGTACTAGCATCACTTCTCCTAAATCTTAAAAAACACACCTAATTTAGTAAAATTTAATGATTTTCAAATATATTTTCCATGACTTTATATGTATGTGACTTATAAATATTAGCTATATATATATATATATATATATATATATATATATATATGCTAACTTTTTAGTAATAACATTAATCCTGGCTTTTCACCAAGATTTTTTTTAAGTTTATCTATTTTTTAGACAGCATGCACACAAGTGGGGAAGGGGCAGAGAGAGAGAGCAAGACAGAGAATCGCAAGCAGGCTCAGCAATGACAGTGCGGAGCCCAATGTGAGGCTCAACACCACGAACAGCGAGATCATGACCTGAACTGAAATCAAGAGTCAGATGCTTAACTGACTGAGCCACCCAGGCGCCCCTTTTGGAACGTTAAGTATTGGAATGATCTCTGGCTATGTTTTGCAAAAAAACAAAACAAAACCAACCAAACGAACAAACAAACAAACAAAAAAACAACCCACATAAATACACATAGCAAGCCATCTGAAATAAAATTTTTAAATGGTATTTGTAGTGAATAGCATTTTTATATTTCAATCCTTTGTTGATTGGATTTTAATTACTGCTCTGAGAGCTCATAAGAAATGTCTACTAAGGATGTTTTTTCTACTTGGGTGAACTTGGATTGCTGAGATCTGAAAATGAGTATAGTATCATTTGCCTACTTGAAAAGCCATTTGATTCATATAAGACGTTAGTTCACATATTTATGACAAGAAATGTGTTAATAAATGATCTAGGGCATAAAACTTTTAAGCAGTTTGGTATCTTTAAATGAGAGGTTTGTCAATGTTTTAATATCCTGACAGAAACCAACTAACATGTTCCAGTTAATCTAAGATCCATGGTTTGGCAGCTAACTCATTCATCTTCATCGAATTTGCAAACAACTTTTCTTTTCCTAAAACACTTTTGTTCACATTAGTGCAATTGTTTAGTTTTTAGAAATTTCTCCTCACCAGTCAACATTTCTTTATCATATTGTTTTGTTGTGACACTATTTTCCATGTCATCTCTATTAGAAGACTAAATATTTCAAATCATTAATATGCAGTAAAATGAAGGAGACTCAAATTCTGGCTCACACTCCCTTTTTTCAAGCTTATAAACTGACTGCCAAGAATTAGCTGTGAGGCTTCATAAAGAACTGCCAAAATCAGAACAACTAAGTTCCACAGAGATAATCAAATATAGTGAACTAATGAGAACTTCCAAACCATAGTAATATTATAAAGGAAGCAAGTAAAATTATATTATGATTGTAAAATTGTATATGATCTTAGCCAAGGAAAATTAGAACCTAAGGGTTAACGAACCCAACATCAAGGTCTATATTCAGCAAACACCAAAGCATATAGACAATTATTCCCTTTCATGTGGAGACAAATAATATCTTTTTAAAGTATATTTATTTATTTTGACAGAGAAAGAAAGAGAGAGGGAGAGAGTGAGCACGAGCAGGGGAGGGGCAAAGAGAGAGGGAGAGAGAGAATCCCAAGCAGGCCCAGCACTGTCAGAGCCCGACATGGTCCCTAACTCGGGAACCATTGAGATCATGACTGGAGCAGAAATCAAGAATCAGATGCTTAACCAACTGAGGCACCCAGGTGCCCCAAATAACCTTGAATCTGAACAGGTAATTCAAAGATGTAGGCAACATGTCCCCAGAGGAAATTGGGGCCATATATGAATCCCTTAAGTACAACTTTATATCAAAAACAATTTATTAAAAAATTGAACTCTTCAGGGGCACCTGGGTTGCTCAGTCGGTCAAGCACCCGACTGCAGCTTAGGTTGTGATCTTGCAGTTCATGAGTTCAAGCCCCACATCAGGCTCTCTGCTGTCAGCCTGTCAGCACAGAGCCAGCCTTGGATCCTCTGTCCCCTCCCCCAACCCCTCCCCCACTTGTGCTTTCCCCAAAATAAATGAATTTTTAAAAATAACTGAACTATTCAGCAACTACATATTGATAACTATTGAGTGTTTGCAATGACCCTAAAGAACTTCACAGACTAACAAGGGAGATGAAGGGTAGGCAGACATAAAAAAAATATTTTCAAACATGATAATCATCGTATTAGGGAAAGGACTCAGTGTATAATGCTAGCTTAGAGGACATCTGCTTCAGGAAATTCAGGAAGGCTGTGGACTAAAGACGATACTTGTACTGACAGGTACTCCAGGTAGAATAAACTCATATGGATATTCCGAAAAGAAAGAAGATATTCAAAAGAATAAATATGGTTTATGGCACAGTGTAAATGTATGTACATGCATGTGCTTAGGCAGCAAAAAATACATGGGCATGAGATAGGAGAAATATGCAGGAGGAGATCATTAAAGACTTGAAGTGAACTAAGAGTTTTAATTTCAATTTGGTAAGTAAATAGGGCTTACTGAAGAGTTTTAACATGTAAGTATCATGACTGATTTTGTACTTTCAAAAGGCTATTCTGTTGATTAATGGTCCTAAGATACATTGCATAACACATCACCCCCACACATAGTTACCTGAGAAACGAATAACAATTGATTAGTATTTTCTGACAGTTTACATAGCTCAGGAATTTAAGAGCTGCTTAACTCAAGGTTCTCATGTGGTTGCAGTCAGGATCTTGGTTGGGGCAGAATTCATCAGAAGGCTTGACAGGGGCTACGAGATATGCTGCAATACTTTTAGAAGTCACATGCTATTACTTGCAGCATGTTCCATTATTCAGGAAAACAAAACAAAACAAAACAAAACAAAACCTCAAACTTTGATTCATTGTGGCAGCAGCCTCCAAAAGAGACCTAAGAGAGATGATGATTATCAGGGGCCATTGTGGATGGTATCTATTACAGAACAGAGCCAAGTATCAGGGCAACTAAACTGGATATAAAAGGTAGTTAGCTTTGAGAATCCAAAGCAGAAATAATGGCCATCTGATTTATAATCATAAAAGAGGGGATAAAGAGAAGAGGCCTTATTTGAGACACATTTAAAAAGGAGACTTCACAAATATGATCACTGATTGGCTATGGAAGGAAGGGGTGTGCCGAGAACATCAGATGATTGCCAGGTTTCAGGTTTGGATTATGAAGAAAGGGGTGGGACAGGAAATGATGATAAAGGAAAAAAAATCAAGATTAAGATGGAAAAGTGATCCTTTATTTCCTAAGATGGCATTCAATGTCCTGAGAGACTCTCACATGGATATAATAATCATAATCACAGGCGGCATTCACTGAGAAATTTTTATGGGCAGGTACTCTTCTAAGTGCTTTGCATATTCATGTATTAACTAATTTAAACTTAAGGACAAATGCTTGAAGTAGGAACTGACATTATTCCTATATTATAAATGAAGCAAAGACAGATCAAGTAATTAGCATAAAATTCCACACCAAGTATCTTTATTCACATTAGAGCTAGGGATCAAAGTCACCTTTAGTTGGGCCTGTCTTAATTGCCAGTGCCCTTCACCCCCATGCTAACCATCCCTTCTGTCTGAACAATCTGATAAAATCACTCTTATGAAGTTGTTTAAGCCTTAAGACACCAGATTCTTTGGAGATTTCCCAATATGAAATACAGAGAAAACTTAATTCCAATAGATCAGTTCCCATGAGAGAATTTCTATTACTAAAGAGAAAAGGCATGGGATTAGATATTACGTAGCATATCAAATTATACTCAAATAAATCTGTTTCACCAATCCTTAAGATCATAAACACAGATTAACAGTAATTGTAAATTTGTGAAAGCAAACTTTGTTAATATTTCTGTCATCACATCCTATCATGTAATTCTATTATATAAGGTATATCGCCTTTTGGAAAGGTCATTCAATTTCTTAAGTGAATGAAGTAAGTTTGAATTCCAAAAGCACATAAATGTCAGGCATGTCACATATCAGAGCAGTAAAAACATTATCAATAATTCAAGCGAAGTATAAGAATCACTTATAGTAATAAAGGCTTACCCTTTCACATTGATTTGAAAATTCAAAAAAGATGTGAGCAACGATCATTCTTTTTCATTGTGAGATTTTGAGATCTATAATTTAATCCTTATCTTGACTCTATCTACATGTAATCCTACCACAAACAACTGTAGAGTAGGAATTTTAATTCCTATTGTACAGATAAAGAATGTACTGCTTGACAGGAATAAGCAATTTGTAAAAAAAAAAAAAAATTACATATTCAAATCAGGGGAAGAAAAACCCGAAAGCAGTTATAGTAGAATGTGAGATTCTGTGATGCTTCTCTGATCATGGGACTTGTGTTTTACGGTCATGGAAGCTGCAGAATAAAAGAAGCAAGGAATATCAAAACATTTTGGGTTTCAATGGAGAAATACACATTGGGAAAGATATAAAATTGTCCAATAATTTAATTGTCTTAGCACAAATGTTTTAAATTAGAAAACAAGAAATGCATCAATTTATTGAACAAGCTATGGGTAACAAGGTCCCAAGAAAGAAGTCAATGGGTACCTTGATAACCAGTAACCATCTGTGATGGACAGGTTGAGCTAACAGAAACTTTCTCTGTTAACCATCTATACTATAGTTCTACTTATGCCAACCTACAAACATGATGTTCGGCTGTCACCTGTACTCAGCTTCATTCCTTTCTACACTATGCTTATTCCTCTACTTGATTTTTAAAAAGTATGTCAATAACTCCAGTTATAACTCCTCCAGCATTCATTGCTTTAACTATAACCTGACCTCAATGAACCCTCCCTCGTAGCTCAGCAAGAAGATGGATATGTTTCATCTCTAGGGAAGATTGTGCACTGGTCACCAAATTTGAAGTAAAACAAAGATAGAAGGGGTGCCTGCCACTGACTTCAGACGCAGTCAGTTAAGTGTCCGACTTCGGCTCAGGTCATGATCTCACAATAGGTGGGTTCTAGTCCTGCGTCAGGTTCTGTGCAGACAGCTTGGTGCCTGGAGCCTCTATTGGGGTGTTTCTGTCTCTCTCTGACCCTCCCCCGCTCACACTCTGTTGATCTCTCAAAGATAAATGACATTAAAAATTAATTAAAAAAAAAAAAGAAAGAAGATGTAAGCAAAAATTTTTGTTGGCCCAAACTTTCATTCATGATGGCTACACATAAAATAAAGATGTCATGTATTCAGCACGTAATATTCTGCTCCAGGGATACTTGTTATATCAGACAGACTTTATTCACAAACAAAAGCCAAGAGCTTGCAGGGAGGGGCGGACAGCAGGTGATGGGATAAGGAAGAATCCAGGGCTGCCGTGAACAGCTGCGCAAGATGTTCACTGACCAAAAGAATTTGGCAAAGGGGCAACTGAGTTTGGCTTTAAAGCCTATGCTTCCCCTTGAAAAGATGGGCATTTTTCCAATTCTTACAAAGATGCCACTTGGGTTAAGTCCAGATCAGCAGGTCAGAGATGGTTTCTTCAGAGCAAGTGATGCACGAAACCATTTTTTTTAAATTTTTTTTTTCAACGTTTATTTATTTTTGGGACAGAGAGAGACAGAGCATGAACGGGGGAGGGGCAGAGAGAGAGGGAGACACAGAATCGCAAACAGGCTCCAGGCTCTGAGCCATCAGCCCAGAGCCTGACGCGGGGCTCGAACTCCCGGACCGCGAGATCGTGACCTGGCTGAAGTCGGACGCTTAACCGACTGCGCCACCCAGGCGCCCCACGAAACCATTTTTAACCGACCCTGCCCCACTACTTACAATGGTCTCTCCTCCTTCCCTTTACCTCGATCTTTTTCTTTTTAAAAGTGTCCTAGATCCTTAATTTCCTCTGAGTTACTGAGAGTTGTAAGGGAATGTACAAACACCTTGTGGGTCAGGTTCAGGTCACATGTTTTTTTGTGTGCCCTGCAAACTACAATAGGTTTTTATATTTTTAAATGGTTGAAAAAATTAAGTTTTTTGTTTAAGTTTTATTTATTTATTTTGAGAGAGACGGAGACAGCATGAGTGGGGGAGGAAGAGAGAATTCCAAGAAGGCTCCACGCTGTCAGTGTAGAGCCCCATGTGGGGCTCAAACCCACAAACCATGAGATCGTGACCTGAGCTGTAACCAAGGGTCAGATGTTTAAGTGACTGAGTCACCCAGGCACCAGAAAAAAAAAATGAAGTATTTAAGGACGTGCGGCAATGCTACAAGATTCATACTTCAATGCACGTAAGTTTTAGGCTGCAGAGCCATGCTTATACATTTATATACTGTGAATCCTTTTATGCTAGTGTTGAGTAGTTGCAATACAGTATGGTATCCTCAGCTGAAAATATTCAGTATCTGAAACTTTATGTGAAGTTTACCAACCCATGAGCTAGTAAGTTCACGTTAATTCACATGGCCTATCATTTTATTTTGTATATTCCTACTTTCTCTGAGCCCTTAACCTGGAGGTATAAATATCTCGACTCAAGACATGAGGCATCAGAGAACTCTTCAGAATCCGGTTCCAAACAGGGGCGCCTGGGGGAGCCCCGTTGGTTAAGTGTCTGACGATTTCGGCTCAGGTCATGATCTCACTTGTGGAATCCAGAACCCCATCACGGAGCCTGCTTGGGATCCTCTCTCTCTGCACCCGTCTTGCCCTGCTTGCACCACACATGCATACTCTGTCACTCCCTCAAAATAAATAAATAAGCCTTAAAAAAATATCTGGTTCCTAACAGTCATTCGGGTCTCCATTCAGGACCAAGTTCTATCTTCACAGATCCCACACCACAATCACTCTTAATATCCTAAGGTTCCTGACCATACATTCTTTCATACCTTAGAGGACCTCAAAGTGCTCTGAGTTCAGGCCAGGGCAAAAATCCCTTCAGTGCCAGTTGAAAGCTGCATGGCTTCAGACAATTACTTAAGCATTTAGAATCATGGTTTGTAATTTTTGTTTTTTTTAAATTTTTTAATTTTTTAATTTTTATTTTTTATTTTTGTTTGTTTTTATTTTTAAAAGAGGATTGCTAATCGTTTCCTCAGAGGATGCTTGTGATAAACGGATTACAGAATATGAATTGCCTAGAAAATTACATAGTAACTTCTAGTTTTCTTTTACTTTCCTTCAACTTGCCTTTTCTTTGGAAATTCATTTCAAATTTTAAGGCAATTCGTGTATCATCTCCTCTGGGCAACTACCTTGGATTCTCTCACACAGAGCTAGGTAGTTTTCCAACAAAGCTGGTTGTCGCCGTGGGCTCCCTTTGCCTTCTCAAAGGGGAATTTGTAACATTACAGCAGAAATACTGGACTTATAAGGCTGCTTTGCTATAAAGGCTAAATGATCATAGTTATGAAAATGCCTTGTCAAAGAGTAGACTCTGAAAAGGCCACTGCTCATAAATTAGTTCTGATACTAGCCCCCAGTACACACTCAGCACCTAACATGCGCTAGGAAGACAGAAATATGGGACAGGTGAATGAATAAATAAATGAATGAATGGGCTAGAGCAATGATTCTCAAATGTTAGTCTGCATCGTAATTAGCCAGGGGGCTTATGAAAACCCAGGTTGCTGGGTCCAAAGGCAGAGTTTTTGATTCCAGAGGTCTGGGATATGGCTCGATTTTGCATTTCTAATAAGCCCTTTAAAAATGGTGGCAATGCTGACCTGGGAGATGCAATCCGAGAACCACTAACTTAAAATAATCTTAAGTTCTTAATACCAACCATTCTGTCACCACATCACCCAGGTATCAATTTCTGTTTTGTTTTGCACATTTGGCTGCTCTGTATCTGAAAATGGTCTTTAAAACTCCAGAATATTCTACACTCTTATTTATCCACATTTTTACTGAAATGATAGGACAATGAGAGAGTCAACTTTACTTGGTTAAATTAGAAAATATTTTATCAAGTGTGTATGTGGATGAGTAAATAGCACTTTGCCACTAAAAGAAATATAAATAATGACAAGAGCTAAAATGAAACCCATAATATCATGTTTATATTTCAATAAATGTTTTAACAAAATGTATAGTACATAACAGATACAAAACTATAAAAAATCAGTTATAAAAATAATATTTTAAAAAGACATTAGGTTAAGAGGTAAAACTTTAATGGCACTAGGGCACTGTCTCCATTGAAACCTAGAAACACCTACAGTCAATGTTATATTTAAATTTATTGTACTTGTATTACTCTTGAAAAAGATTACCTTTTTACTCTATGGGAAATTATTATCAACCATATTCTAACATGGTTTATTTCACATGTTTTTATTGATAAATGTTTACAAAAATATCTGCAAATAAAATTTTTAAAGATTAGGAAACACATAGGGCCTTAAATTGACTATAAAGTATATATCACACATTGAACATTGACATTTCATTATGATAGGATAATTCAGATGTCAAGGGGATGTCATTTTACTTCCTGAATGATGTAGGGGTGGAAAAATTGTTTTCCCTCTATGCTTCTAGGTTCTTGGGTGACAGCCACTTTAAGAAAAGACAGATTCATAGGGGAAAAAAAGGCTAATAACTTGTCTTTTCTATGTATACAGGAAGTATACGTGTTATTAAACTTGAACACTATTTGTTGTTTTCTCCTGCTATTCTCTCTTTTATTCCAGGAGAGTCTCAGGTAAGCATCTAAAGTGGCAGAAGGAAAATCATTTTTCCTTTGCCACACCAGGAAAACTGAATTCCTCCCTGAAATGGTTCAAGGCATAACCCTAAATACCATCTTTCGTTAAATTCAAAAGAATACGTTGCCCGAGATTTACTGCAGCATTATTTACAACATCCAAGATATGGGAGCAACCTAAATGTCCATCAATAGACTAACAGACAAGGAAAATGTGATAGATACATACAATGGAGTATTACACGGCCATAAACATGGGTGAAATTGTGCCTTTTGAGGCAACATGGATGGACCTAGAGGGTACCTTACAAATGAAATAAGTTCACCTGAGAAATACAAATACTGCATGATTCCACTTATAAGTGGAATCTTAAATGCACAAGCAAAAAGCAGAATCAGAACTACAGAGAACAGAGTCATGGATGCTAGAGGGAAGGGGTGGTGGGAGGGTTGAGCAAAATGGGTGAAGACAAGTGGAAGACACAGGCCTCCAGTTACAGAATGAGGAAGTCATGGGAATAAAAAGCAAAGCATAAGAAATATGGTCAATGCTATTGCAATAGCAATGTAATGGGACAGGTGGTAGCTATACTTGCACTGAACAGAGCATAATGTATAAATTTGTCAAGTCACCAAACTGTGAAAAAAAAAAAAGATGATGCTGGGGATGGGGAGTCAGTTACAGAAGGGTACCAGAAAGAACACAGAAAACAAGGGTATGGTTGCTATGCAGATTTAAGTCCTTCCCTTCTACGATGTTAAGAGTTTCTGGAGATTCAGAGAGATCCCTGTATTCCTGCGACAGAGAGAGAGAGAGAGAGAGACAGCCTTACAAACGGAGCTTTCCCTTATAAATGCAAACATCTCTTACAAAAAGGTGACTTCTGTGCTGAATTTCTACTGTTTCTTAAAAATAACCAGCTCAGAATACTGTTAACAATGAAGAAACATAATCTGGGGTGGTAAATTCTGCTCCCTTTCAATGAGTATGTTGCTTACAGCACCATGTGAAATAGCTTTTTTCCATTTCATTTTTCATTCTCAACTCTGTACTTCAAAGGTCGAAGTGGATGCAAACTCATGTCATGGCCTGCTTCCACAGTGTAAGTAAGACTAAGAATGTATCTAAAGCCACTTTTCTGTTTTAATGAAGAATAAAGTGAACAGATCCAGAACATGAAAGATTATCCACGCACAGCGAGATGGACAATTCACTGCAAGTGATTCTGAGTTACACCTCCAACCCTTTAAAGTGGATGGATAATAAGTATTACATCTTAGGAACGCTCAGTTCCTTTAAATCTCCAAGCTCTGTAGGTTTTATTTTCTTCTGAAGTGTCTAGCAGTCTTTTAAGCTATTTTGGACTAGTCTATGTTTATTTTTGTCATAAGAATATTTAGAATCAAAGGACAAAAATGAAAATGATGTTCTCCCTTTTAATTCTCAACTGTGAATGTCTGTGGATTTCTAACCTCATCTGTCCTTTACAAGGCTGTGCCCGTTATCAGTGACAAGCAGCCATCAGGGCAGTTAGTTATGCAATCTCCCTGAGCAGCCTTACAGGCAACATTCTGAGGAAAAAAAGGTATATGTCATTTCTCTTTCAGGGAAATTGTGTTTTGCACCCAAATCAATGGAAGCATGCAAATACTAGTAGGACGAATGGCAGTCCAACAGACGGGTACTCACATAGCTCTACTTTGTCAGAAAGCAAGGACCTAGCATTTCTCTTAAGGAGATGTTTTCAGAGATGGGTGAAATGCATGGGCTGTGCAATAAAAAAAAAAAAATTTGCCCTAATTCTTAACTCTACCACTTCCTACTTACATGATCTTATACACGTTTCTTAAACTTTCTGGAACTTTGTACTCTAATCTGCTCAGTGGACATAATGACACTGATTTAGGGTTTTTTTTTGGGGGGGGGGGAAGCTAGTGTGTAATTTGCACAATATGGTATTAAGTGTGGCAATATTTTCTTCACTAATTTATATCAGGATAACAGCAATAATATCATAATTCATGCTTGTTAAAAAGTCATGCATTTGACACAAATTAATTGTGAGATTATCATTATTTGGGTATAAATTAGCGAATATAACATAAAGCTTAATTAACAGGAAAAAAGGAAATAAACTATCAAATGAAGATACACATTTAGGCTAAATTCCATTCATATGTGGTGATAGGAATTAAGGGTGGGCATTATTAAAAAAGCTGACGAGGATAATGTTAACTCCGACAGTTGTGAGAAACAGAAACAGCCATGTGACAATGGACAGGAAGAATGCTCAAGGCAAAATAAACAGTGTGACTAAAGGGGTAGATACTATCAGAGAGTTCATTAACAATATTAGGATAAATTGAGCAGATTTCAGCACACTTGCCTCCATTCCATTATTTACATATGTGCTTTGGGTGGGGGGGGGAAGAGTAAACACAGTAATTTGGATTTGATTTTAGGAAAAACTAGGAGAATTTAAAGTTTTTATACACACCGGACATTTGCTTAACACTGTTCAGGAAAAAATCATCCTGACACTTGTTAAAACAATGAGGAAGACTATTCAGGACAATTGCGATGGGTGTCAAGACTATGGCCAAAGAGAAGACAGATGGCGCTCAACTTCATATACAGTGGAGACAGCTGAGGATTTAGAGCCAAGAAACAGACTGGGGTTGGGAGGTAATGCATGGAAAATTGGTTAGAGGAGACATCAAGGGTGGGGAAGGATTCTTGCTGAAGGCAGGCCAGGATCAAGTAACAAGGACGGGGGATGAGGAATTTGGTTAAGATATCCTGTGCAATGTGCTATCAAGGGGACGGAGAGTCTCACTCATCTAACCTGGAAGGATCCTCACTACAACCAATGAAGCAGGTTGAAGATAGGGACCAGGACGAGGCCTCTTCAAAAGAGGGTTCAGAGGAATCTGTATAAAGTATGGTCAAGGACAGTCCTGTCAACACAATGACCTTGTTGCTAATTCCTGAATTAGTCTTATCAGATTTGCTGTATTTGACTAGCCTTCCATTGAAAACACTTTTAATTTGCAAATCAAATAGAAGAGCCCACACTCCTGCCTACCACAATCTTCTACTGCTATAAATCCACTGACATTTTACTTCTTTTTGATGCTAATAAAAGACACAAAGATGGTGAATCATGAATTGATGCTATATCTTCCTGCTTTACAAAGCAGCCCTTAAACAAAGGCAAAGGGAAAGAAACCTTTTTCCAGTGGTTTCATTGCCTCTTTTAAACCTGTTTACAAGTATCTACAAAATGAGGCAAAAAAAAAAAAAAAAAGCAGACGATGGAATAATAAATCGGTGTAGTTCCTCCAAGCCAAATTTGGGGTTTTCAACAGATTCAGAGGATGTGGGGCCCAGAGATATGAAAGGTTGGAGAGGGGCTAAACAGCAGTAATTGGAAGAAATCAGGACTGTAATTACCCAGAATGAAGCCTACAGCTAATACCAGGGAAACTTGCTTTATCAGACACATTTTAGACTAGATCTTGCATTCGAAGATCCTATGAACTCAATGGGTAGGCATGTGCAGTTACTGCAAATGGTGATCTGGCAATTAATTAAATTTCCAAAATGTAAAAGGCTATCAGACTCCAAGTTCCTTAAGGGTAGACATCAAGCCTTATTCTTTGAGATCCTTGGAGTTAGGAACACTGTCTTCCTTCATTCATATACACTCACTTAACATTATTGCGAATAAACACAAACTTCAGGCTTTAGGGTATGGATATATTTTTAAGGAGTAAAATTTCTCCTCAGCCTAGGTGCAAAGAAACATCATGGAATATACACAGGAGAGCACAACAAACTACTACGATGAGGATATACAGAGTAAATTATTAGAAAACAAGCAAGGAGGATAGAGAGATCAAGAAAGGGAAAGTACAGTAGTGGAAGAAGTCACCTGATCTGCCAACAGGAGTTAACTAGAAAATAAAGTTCATTTATAGCAGTGCCTACTGACGGGTGGAGACCGATTTTTCAAAGGAAATCTGCATGTGCACACTCACAGACTATGTATCACCAGGAGAGGTCAGGAAACAGCATCAAGGTATGGATGAACCGTGCATTGATTGCATGTGGGATGGAGAGACCAAAAGTGAGCGCTGGGAAGGTGAGCAAGGAGGCCATGGGGACAAAGAGTTTGAATTTTATTTTGAGAACCTGTAAAAGATTTTAAGCGGGTGAAACTGGAAAGAAGACCAGCTAAGAGATTTCTTCAGTAAGCCAAATAAGTAATTATTGTGAGAGCCTTAACTACAGCATTGGCAGAAAAAAACCAGAGAAGCGGCAAGGCATAAAAGGAATTTTGGAGTAAAATTCATAAGGATGAAAATCACTTAATGTGGGGAGTGGAGGACAAAACAGACAGTGGAGGCCAGGTGTCTGGATTTGTCAATTTACATCTTCCCAATACCTTGCCGATGCTTAGTATACAATAGGTGCCAAGGAAGCATTTGTTTAAAATATGCAAAAACAAATTATATGACCTTGTTGCTTTGCGGAGAAATTTCTCCTACTACCTCTTCTGAATTCAACTGCAGCCACTGTAGATGGGTGCGCTGCAAATTAGCAGATTCTCACCTCAGGTGTTTATCGCTTTAGTTCCTGGAGGGCTGGCTTCCTGTAGAACACCTGAGTCTTGATGGACCCACATTCAGAGGAGCTAAGAAATGCCAGGGATTAATCAACCCCAGGGATATCCCTCCACCAGTGAACAATGTGCCAGCTTCCCCCTTCTTCCTTCCTTCTTCCTTCTTGGGACAATTATGAGATCCATTCACATAGTACCTGAGAGCTTCCACAATGGGACTGAGCTCTAGCTGCCCAAAGCAGTAATCCCTTCTGAACTCACCCCTGATTTTCTTCCTTTCCTACCTCTGTTTCTCTGCTTTCTCACTTGTACTTCCTGGGCTCACTTCTCTGGTAATCCGTCTGTACTACCATGTCTTGCCTGAGTTCTGCTTCCGAGGAGGCAAATTTCATACAGGAGGGAGGCGAACAAGTAGACTTTTGAGAGAAAATTGGAATCCTCTTTTCATCACAACAATGAACAAATATTAACACAATAATAAAAATTCCAACAGGTCCTTAAGATGATGGGTTTGCATTTTTTTTCCAGAAAAACTCAAGCAAGGAAAAATAAATCCACTTGAGAGTTGCCACATGAGATAGAATAATCCTTCTCAAATAATAAACAGAGAACATCAATTACACTGTTCCCACACACTAAAGAAAGACTGTTGAAAATAATTTCACTCTCCTAATACATGACCCTCAACTATCTCAGGCCTCTCTCTCCTTTGATCCAAGTGATCTTTTGGCAGTCTCACTCCACATGGTGTTATTAAGCCCAAAGCCAGGGTACAAAGCACAAATCCAAAGTCTGTTGAATTTGCTTAGCAGCTCAGGGAGTTTCTCTCCTAGACCAGTTTTCATCTTTCTCAAAAGCAAGTGAATTTCACTTTTGAACAGGTGGTATCCAGATATGAAATTTAACTTCAACAAATGCTTAGGATTTTTGACAAAATGCAGACTCACCACACTCTTCAAGGTTAAAGAAACCAGTCCCCCAGAAGGGTAATCACAGTGATTAAGCACATATTTTATTTCTCAAATGCTGTGCTTGGTTCTTAGGAACCGTAAGGGCAATACATGAAAAAGACACAAATCAAATGTAGGGCATGGTGATTATGGTTAGTCCTGCTGAACTGTATACTTGAAATGTGCTAAGGGTGGGTCTTAAGTGTTCTCACCAACACACACACACACACACACACACACACACACACACACACAAACGGTAACTGTGAGGTGATAGGTGTTCATCAGCTTGATAGCAATAATTATTTCATAATGTCTACGTATGTTAAATCATCACATTATACCTGTAAGTTTACTTTCTACAGCAAAAAATATCTACCCTTTTTTATCTTTCAACCATATCTCAATATAACAAGAAAAAAAATTTTAACTAAACTAAGTTTTCAAAACAGAGGGCCTGGCTTCAATCAAGACATCATCACGGATGTAGAATCTCTGGGATTATTTTCCACACACAACTGAAAGGTATTGTAAAGGTAAGTGATTAAGATACATACAAGCTCTTTATAAATTATCACCATTTTTTAAAACAAATAGTACTATTTGTAGCTTCTGGCATCCAGGCTTAGGTATTTGAATGAATCCTCTATGCAGTGAAGTTCTAGTAAAATGTTCTAAGAATGGTACAAAGATGATTAAATCAGTATTTTTTTACAAAGAGAAATCATATAGCAAGAGCACATAAAATGAACAGTTCTGCAAAAGGAGGGAATAGAGAAAGCAGAAAATTACATTTTGTAGTTCTTCATGTATTACGTAAGAAAGCCCTCCACTAAGATCCCAGTAGTGGGCATGAAGGAGAAGGAAATGTAAATGTTCCATTAGAGGAAGGAATGGGATGATTTCAGAATTACTGAGCTAAAAAATATGAAGGAAATGGAAATTGACCGCAGCTCTGTGTTTCTTAAGTGGCTGAATAATGCTGCCTCTTATCAAAATAGGAAGTTGGGATGGGAAATTTATTTCAGACGAATGGATGCATTTACCTCTTTTAAACTTTTTAGTATTTGTACCGTTTTTTACTTTCCTGTTGTTCTGAATATTGTAGGGGCCAAGGGCAGGTTGCCCCAAGATGGGCCACTCAACATGAATGTTAGCCTGAGTTAAAAGCCAACAAAACCCAGCAGATTCAAAAAAGACTTTTTACCTCCCCATCAACAGCCTGCCTATACCAAGAAGACAGCTATTGACAGAGATTCCTGTTTACCTTAGAAACCTATCTGCCTAACAGGGCAACCCTTGTGTTCCAAACATCTCCTCTCACCTTCCTGCTAATTGTCTTCCCTTTATATTCTCTGACCCTTAACCCTCTCCTTAACTCACATCAACACCTTGTTGCCTAATATTCTTTGGAATTTCCATGTCTGTGGGGATTACTCATATGTCTGCTATGAAATTTTATTTTCTCCTGTTAATCTGTCTCATGTCAATTTGATTCTTAGTCCATCCCCAAGGACCTTGAGGAGCAGAGAGAATTCTTCCTACTCAACAGTATTAAAGATTTTAGCTTTGTTAGATAGAAAATGGCTGATTATCCAATAATACCATATGGTTTGTAAATCTTTACTTAGGAAATCACATAAATAACCTCTCCAAAATTACTATCTATTTGTCATCACTATTTTTAAGAGTATAACTGGTATAAGGGAAGTAAAGAAACTCCATGAAGAACGGTCTTCTTTTTGGCTTTTTCAGCTTCTATGCTTGCTAGAATCTGCACCCCTGGCTTACACATACCTTTTCTTTTTTTTTTTTTTTAAATTTTTTTTTTTTCAACGTTTATTTTTGGGACAGAGAGAGACAGAGCATGAACGGGGGAGGGGCAGAGAGAGAGGGAGACACAGAATCTGAAACAGGCTCCAGGCTCTGAGCCATCAGCCCAGAGCCTGACGCGGGGCTCGAACTCACGGACCGCGAGATCGTGACCTGGCTGAAGTCAGCGCTTAACCGACTGCGCCACCCAGGCGCCCCCACATACCTTTTCTTACAAATGATGCATGTCCTACTTAGAAGGGTCAAGATGTTAACGGTTTCCTTGGAGTCTCCCAACACACCATGTAACATCTAAGAAATGACTGGGCTAGGCAATCATGTGCGTATTCCAGGCCACCGAATCTAGACATCTTGATGCCAAGAACCCCTGGCTCCAGGGAAAAAGTGACACAGAGGACACCTGGACACCTGTTCTTGCTCTGACCAGTTCCTGGATGCCTGAGAAGACATGTACACCAGATGACAATCTTCAATAAAAACCCCAGACCCCAAGCAAAGGTGAGGCTCACTCTTCTTTCCTTCCCGAGTCTCTCAGATGCTCTGTTCGTTATCTGTACTTTCTCTATATACCTTCGATAAACTGCTCTCACTTCCTGCTAGTGGACATTTGATTTCTATCCTGTGTGAAGACAAGAACTTTCCTGGCTGGTCCTACGGGACCCCTTCTGGGTCTTTGGACATGGCCTGCCTACATCATAACTGATAATGCAGTGCCTATATTTATCTGCCATGAAGAACTTTATCATTTCAATTCATTACCATCATTTACCTACAAGATCCCTATGAGTTACATTTATTAAAAAAAAAATCACTTTTGGGGGGGGCACCTGGGTGGCTCAATCAGTTAAGCACCTGACTCTTGGTTTCAGCACAGGTCACGATCTCATGGTTCATGACATGGAGCCCCATGTCGGGCTTGGTGCTGACAGTGAGGAGCCTGCTGGGGATTCTCTCCCTCCCTCCCTCACCAACTTGTTCTCTCTTTCTCTCTCTCAAAATAAATAAACATTAAAAAAACACTTTTTGTTGAAGTCAAAGTTACAATTTTAAATGAAAAAAAGACTATGCATCAATGCTACACACTATATTTATTAAAATGTATTTTAGGACCAAACTTTCATCTCTCATTATAATGGTCGTGTTTTTATCATTATCCCTTTCTCTATCAAATTCTGATAAAGAAAATACTACAATTGTATTAACACCTTAAAATTTAGTACAAAAAATTAAAGATCAACTTTTGCTCTCCTTCATCATTTCAGTGAAGCCTAGAACTTGCCAATTATTCCATCTCATTTTCTAACAACAAAACAAAACAAAACAGCAAAACTTCACAATTGTACCCCTAGGAGTATCTGGTACTCCAACTATTTTAAACACTGAAGAGAGGTCAAAATCATGAACTGGATCTTAGTGGATTTCTATTTATCTGGGTAATAAATTCTAACTAAAATATTCAGTTAAATGTGACTATTGCTATCTTTTTAGTAATATCTAATTGATTGGAGACAACTATGTAAATGACTATATTTCCCATGGCTCATCATCACATTCAGCACTGGAGAAACAAGTTCATGGATCTATTAGGGTTATTTTGTTACACACTGGGTCAAGCAGGATAAGGAAACATAATTTAAACAATTAGAAGTATGCAAGAGTAAATGTGAAATTATGTCATGAACGTAGCAAATTCCTCTAGATAATGTTTTCACTAGCACCTTGATTCAAAACGATATCCTAGTAGTATACAATATTGTAAAACATTGTAAGGAAACCTTTCATAAGAAATTCCTGAGGGCGTCAAGCATGTTTCATGTATTGTCACAGTTGGTAGAGCCAATACTTTAATTTTGTTTTTACAAAAGAATCTTCTGAAAAAGTAACATTCTTCTCTTTGCTCCTCTCTCAACTATAAATAGCCTGAATGATAAGCTCCAATGTACTGGAGCACTGGGATAATGAAGAGATGACAAAAAATAGTTTAATAATGGAATTATTGTGTAAAAATAAACGATCTCTGTACTGGTGTCATCACATACGTATAACAAAGTAATGCACAGAATTAAATTGTGATGAATAATTCAAATACATTACAAAATGTAGGCCTGCTGTTATTTTCAAAGTAGTAATTTCCAACACAAAAGAAAGAGTACATTGGTTTAGAAACTACTTGCTAGACTATTTTTCCAAAGTACAGTTTTACTGAAATTATTCACTGATTAAATTCTTCCATGATGTGAACAAGCCAACAGTTTGTTAGTTTTACTTCAACACTTAGGTTCAAGTGAAATAATAAGCCTGGTTTAAGAGGTGCCTAAAATTCACAACCTGATAAATAATACATATGTTACTAAAAGCAGCACTATCATTAGAAGCTCAAAATAACTAGACGCTTGTTATTAAATCTATTTATAAGTAAGCTTCTATTTTTAAGGATCTATGATAATTTTTGCCCTAAAATCAGCAGACACTGAGATATAATAATCTAAGATTATTTTGACTTTGGTTTTATGCCTCTTATGTTGTTCTCCAACTCATTATTATGTTTAATCATTAAGGCATTAACACAAAAAAATTTACTAAAATTTAGTGTTTGCTATAGTTTTCTCTGAAGAATGAAGGGAATTCAATTGTTTCCATTGTATAAGTATATATTTTTTCAGTAATATTTTTTGATTTGGGAGTGAATTCGTAAGAAATATCCCCTGGGCGATAATGTAAAAACAAGTAAACATATTCAACATTTTCTATAATCATCAAACCAATAACCCTCACTGAGAAATAGGATCTTAGCAGATATAATTCAGGATCTCAAGATGGAATCTTCTTGGATTTAGACGGGACCCTAAATCCAATGACTGCTGTTCTCTAAAAACAAAGAATAAGGAGACTTGGATGCACAGAGACACAGAGACCAAGAGGATACAGACACACAAGGATAAGAAGGCCATGTGAAATTCCAAGCAGAGGTTGGAATTATGCTCCCATAAACAAAGGAATGCCAGGAGCAACCAGTAAATTCAAAGAGGCAAGGAAGGAGTCTTCCCAAGAGGCTTTGAATGATGTGGCCCTGCTCACAGAGGACTTCAGACTACCAGACTCTGCACGTGTGAGGGAAAAACCTTCTGTTGTTTTAAATTTTTTTTTTTTTCAACGTTTATTCACTTTGGGACAGAGAGAGACAGAGCATGAACGGGGGAGGGGCAGAGAGAGAGGGAGACACAGAATCGGAAACAGGCTCCAGGCTCCGAGCCACCAGCCCACAGCCCGACGCGGGGCTCGAACTCACGGACCGCGAGATCGTGACCTGGCCGAAGTCGGACGCTTAACCGACTGCGCCACCCAGGCGCCCCAACCTTCTGTTGTTTTAATCCACCAAGTTTGTGGTACTTTGTTGCCATAGCTCTAGACAACTAACACAGATATGATGGTACTTTTGCACTTATAAGAGATCTAGTTGCCTATGAATGGATTAAATTCCTAAACCGTTTTCTTTCAGATTGCCTCTTGATTTTCCTTTTTTTTTTTTTTTACAATTCCCTGTGTTATTAATAAAATGTCTGAGAATAGCTGCCAATGAGTTTGTAGGAATTAGAGTAAAAATATGAAGTTGAGTTACATTTTAATACAGCTTCACTGCTTCTGAGAATTTTAAGAGTCAGATTTAAAGATCATTTATTCTACGAATTTTCCAAAGACACAGTATCTTTCCTCTTTTTCTTTCAAACTCAAAAGATAAATCAACCCTGATTGTTTGGGGAAGTAAGAATTTCCTGTGCCCTTCAAGCTCCCGTAAGCAGGAAAGTGATGGGGGAAGTAAAGAGCTTTTCCTAAATCTGCCTTTTGATTTCCTAAATCTGACTTTTGATTGCTTTTAACTCAAAACAATGTTCATGGCAACATGGCTCATCTTGAGGCAGCCTGTTTTCGCCCAGACAATTGTAACTGTGAAATAATAGAACTTGAGAGGCAGAATCAATAAACCTATCAATGCCATGATCACATCCCTCTATATTTTACAATTATTCCTAGTAAGACAAAGTTTAGATACAAATCTAAGAGTATGTTATAATTGAGGATTTAAGAAAAAGTAGTTAAACTTATGTCAATCATAAAAAAGGAAGGACATCTTAATTCCTTGTTCTTTTGGTAACTTCTTGCAGAAAATTAATCTTTTGGATCTCCTTTTCTTGCCAATAAAAAAGTCTCAAATAAACAAATGAAACTTACACCATAATGAACTAGAAAAACAAAGAACAGACGAAGCTCAAAGACAGCAGATATAAAAAATAATTAAATTCAGAGGAGAAATAAATTACAAAATAGTTCTGTTAGTTTTTTTCTAGTGTTTTTGTAAGAGTTAGTTTTTATAAAGATAAGTAAAATTGACAAATCTTTTAGCTAGACTAAGAAAAAAAGGAGCCTCAAATAAAATTAGAAATGACATAGGAAATATTGCAAATGGTAACACAAACATACAAAGGATCATGAGAATACCATCAAGAATTATACACCACATTTGGATAATCCAGAAGAAATGGGTAAATTCCTGGAAACATAATTTGCCAACACTGAATCAAGAAGAAATAAAAAATCTGAACAGACCAAATTATGTATACAGTAAATGAATTAACAATCCAAGCCATCCCAACAAAGTCCAGGACCCAATATCTTCACAGGTGAATTCCACCCGACATTTAAAGGGGATTGACACAGATCCTTAAAGTCTTCCAAAAATTGAAGAGGGAACACTTCCAAAATCATTTTATGTTTTTTATTTTTTTTAAGTTTATTTATTTTGAGAGAGAAAGAGAGTGCAGGCAGGGGAGGGGCAGAGAGGGAGAAAGAGAGAATCCCAAGCAGGCTCTGCATTGTTAGTGTGGAGCCTGAAATGGGGCTCAAACTTGCGAACCATGAGATCATGACCTGAGCTAAAATCAATAGTCAGATGCTTAACTGACTGAGCCACGCAGGCACCCCTCCCAAACTCATTTTATGATGCCAGCATCATACCACAGCCAGACTAAGGCATTATACAAAAACTATGAGCCAATATTCCTGTTGACATAGATGAAAAATTCTTTACAAAATACTCGTAAGCCAAATTTTACAGCACATTAAAAAGATAATACACCATGAAAAAATGGGATTTATTCCTGGCATGCAAGGGAAGTTCAACATATGCAAATGAGTAGGTATGTACATCACATTAATAAAAGGTAAAAATCACATAATTATCTCAATAGAAGCAAAATAAATTCTGTTAAAATTTAACACCATTTTATGGTAAAAACTATCAGCAACAAGGTAGTTGTTATAGATGGTATTTACCTCAACATAATAAAGGATTTATAGGACAAGCTCACAGATCACATCATACTCAATGATGAAAACCTGCAAACTTTTCCTCTAAAATCGGGAACAACATTAGGATGTCCACTCAAGCCGCATCAATTCAGCATAGTGGAAGTCCCAGCCAGAGTAATTAGGCAAGTAAAAGATATAAAGGCATCCAAATCAGAAAAGAACTAAATGATCTCTGCTTGCAGATGACAGGATCTTTTTTTTTTTTTTTTAACGTTTATTTATTTTTTTTGGGACAGAGAGAGACAGAGCATGAACGGGGGAGGGGCAGAGAGAGAGGGAGACACAGAATCGGAAGCAGGCTCCAGGCTCTGAGCCATCAGCCCAGAGCCTGACGCAGGGCTCGAACTCACGGACCGTGAGATCGTGACCTGAGCTGAAGTCGGACGCTTAACCAACTGAGCCACCCAGGCGCCCCAACAGGATCTTGTATGTAGAAAAGCCTAAAGACTACACACACATAAAACCACTAGAACTAATAAACAAATTCAATAAAGTAGCAGGATATATACTCAGCATAAAAAAATCAATGGTGTTTCTATGCAGTAAAAGCAAGCCATCTCAAAAAGAAATTATCACAAATTCCCATTTAAAAGAGCATGAAAAAGAATAAAAAATTAAGAAATTTAATCAAGGAGATGAAAAACTTGTACAGTGAAAACAGTACATTGCTGAAAAAAATTAAGACACAAATATATGGAAACACATCAGAGTTCGTGAAGACTTGATATTATTAAAATATCCATACTCCCCAAGTGATCTATAGATTCAATGCAATCCCTATCAAAATCCTACTACATTTTTTTACTGACAAAGAAAAAGAAATCCCCAAATATACATGGAATGACAAAAGGCCCAAATAGCCACAGAAATCTTGAGAAAGAACAGAGCTAGAGGCATCACACTTCCTATCTTCAAAAATAACACAAAGCTACACTAAGTAAAATAGTATGCTTCTGGTTTAAAAATAGACATAGAGGCCCATGGAACAGAACAGAGAGTTAGTTCATAAATAAACCCACACATATATGGCCAACTGATCATTAACAAAGTACCAAGAATACACAATGAGGAAGGGATAATACCTTTAACAAATGGTAATGGGAAAACTGAGTATCTACATGCAAAAGATTGAAATTGGACACTTATCTTACACTTTCTACAAAAATTAACTCAAAATGGATTAATAATTTAAATCTAAGACCTTCAAACTATAAACTCCTACAAGAATACATAATGGAAAGGCTTTATGACAATGGACTTGTCAGTGATTTTTTTGGATCTGAAACCGACATCACAAGCAATAAAAGGAAAAGTACACAAGTATGACTGCATCCAATGAAAAAGCTTTTGCAAAGCAAAGGAAGCAACACAGTAAAAAGGCAACATAACGAATGGGAGAATATATTTGCAAACTGTATTTTCAATAAGGAGTTAAATCTAAAATATATTAGCGACTTCCACAACTCAATAGTTTAAAAAACTCAATTAAAATTTTTCTATTGTACTTGAATACACGTTTCTCCAAAGAAGACATACAAATGGCCAGCAGGTACATGGAAAAAATGTTCAACATCACTAAACATCAGGGAAATGCAAATGAGAATCAAAATGAGATATCACCTCACATCTGTTAGAATGGCTACTCTAAAGAAAACAAAAGATAACAAGTATTGGTGATGAGGTAGAAAAATTGGAATCCTTTCCAACTGTTCAGGGGAATATAAAATGTAATGGACACTAGAAAAAACAGTATGGATGTTTCTTATAAAATTAAAAATAAAAAGCCTATATGACCCACCAATTTGACTTCTGAGTTTATGTTGAAAAGTATTGAAATCTGGATCTCAGAGATATAATACGCACTCCCAGGTTCATTGCAGAAGCGTTCACAAAAGCCTAGAAGTAGAAACAACTTCACTGTCCATCAATTGATGAATGCGTAAAGAAAATGTGGTATTTACATGCAATGGAATATTAATTAGCCATACAAATGAAGGAATCATATTTTCACGTTTATTTTTAAAAATTTTTTGATGTAATTTATCGCGAAATTGGCTAACATACACGGTGTAAAGCGTGTTCTTGGTTTTTGAGGTAGATTCCCGTGGTTGATAACTTACATACAACACCCAGGGCTCATCCCAACAAGTGCCCTCCTCAGTGCCCATCGCCCATTTTCCCCTCTCCCCCACCCCCATCAACCTTCAGTTTGTTCTCTGTATTTAACAGTCTCTTATGGTTTGCCTCCCTCCCTCTCTGTTTGTAACTATTTTTTCCCCTTTCCTTCCCCCATGGTCTTCTGTGAAGTTTCTCAAGATCAGCATACGAGTGAAAACATACATCTGTCCTTCTCTGACTGACTTATTTCACTTAGCATAATACCCACCAGTTCCATCCATGTTGATGCAATATTTTCACTTTTAAAAAGAAGGAAATCCTCCCATATGTGACAACATGGATGAATCTGGAAGGCATAATATTGTATGAAATCAAACAGTCAGACAAAGACAAGTACTGAATGATTCCACTTTTATGAATTATCTAAAATAGTTACATTCATAGAAATAAAGAGTAGAATGGTGGTGGCCAGGGACTGGCTACAGAGGGAAATTAAAAGTTATTCTTCAACAAATATGAAGTTTTTTATACAAGATAAATGAGTTCTAGGGATATGCTGTACAACATGGTGCTAATAATACTACATCATTTCACTTAACAATACTTAACAGTGTTATACTTAACAATACTATACTGTGCATTTAAAATTTTATTACAAGGGTAGCTCTGTTTTAAGTGTTCTTACTATAGTAAGTTAAAAAAAATTAAAAAAGGATTTTTAAAAATATTTTAACGTTCCAGTATTTAAAAATTTTAAACACATTTTAAAATCCCAAATGCAAAATTTGGGCTAAGAAAATGAGTATTCTATTTTATTTACTTAAATTTTTTTTAATGTTTATTTTTGAGAGAGCGAGAAAAAGAGCATGAGCAGGGGAGGGGCAGAGAGAGAGAGGGAGACACAGAATCTGAAGCAGGCTCCAGGCTCTGAGCTGTCAGCATAGAGCCCAACATGGGGCTTGAACTCATGAGCCGCGAGATCATGACCTGAGTTGAAGTTGGATGCTTAAATGCCCGAGCCACCCAGGTGCCTATTTTAGTAACAAAATAGGTATGCATGTCTCTTTTCAGTCAAAAATAAAATCGACTAGAATACCTAAGAATCTTCTGTCTTTAAGTACTGAGGTTAATGGGAATTTATAATTCCCACAGCTCACGATAGGATATTGCTATTCATAAAGGCACATGTCTGTACATTTTGTCCAAATAAGCAATTAAATAAAGAGCTACATCTAGCAAAACAAGAAAATAAACAGAACTTGATTTCTAGGTAAGTGAAAACTAAATGGAAAACATTTAAAAATAAAAATAACAGGAAGAAATCCAAACTCATTCAAACACACTAACAGTGCTATCTAATATCCACTTTTGAAACCTAGGAAATGTTCAGTTCTTAGAACATTAATCCACTGGTTAATGGTTAAGTGATTCTGTATCTACATTACCCATCATATTTAAACAAGAAAGACATAGGACTTTGTCCTGCAGAATCGATATACTTAAAAATCTAACACTTGAGTTTATGATTGGAGCGTGAAATAATTTAAACATTAACATACATACTTTAACTTTTACATGTCTCATTTCCAGCATCTACATCACAAGTGTCTTAGGAGGTTGACAGGGCTGGTGCTACTACCTACTACTACTGGCCCGGCCATTTACTGCCTGTGAGCTGAGGCCCTGTATTACCTGTCCAAAATTCTTCCCCAGTTGCCATCAACAGTTAAGAGTCAAGGCCCGTAATTCACTAGTTCTTACTCCAGAGTGCTTTTGATTGGAATATTTACTTTATAGAGGAAAAACAAAATCCCTGTGAAAAATCTATGGAAAAAATTTGCACTAGCTAATGTAAAAGGGTTGAAGGGTATTTTTGAGCATAAACTAAGATTTTGATTGCTTTTAGGTGGATTTACAAATACAAGTTTCAGTTGAACATGTTTTGCTGTTTTTGCCTACAAGATAGAAGGAAACCAACAAAACAACCGCTTTAAAAAGAATCAAGATAAAACATGTTTTACGACACCTTTTATGAACTAAAATTAAGGATTCCATTTGCTCCCATGATGCTCAATTATGAATATAAAAAGTGGACATAGTAACACCAATAACCACTCATACTTACAGACCCTTATTATAGTTTCAAGAATTTAAGTGTCATCATACCGCTTTGTAGCAGGCTCAAATATTCTCCCACTATACATCTAAGAAGATAGAAGAAAGCACAGATCAATTAAAGAACTTTCCTTAGCTAACAACTGATCAATGTCACTCCTATATTCAAATACAAAGTGCCTATAGAGGGAGGCCTCCTGGGCTGTGGAGCTATATGAAACAGTAAAACCCTGACATATGATGTCTATTTTATAGTTGAAGAATTCTGCAATTCTCTCATTCATTAATACATTCGTACTTTCATTTATATATAATACCATGGATTAAAAGATAAATAACGGAATATTTATCATTCTAAAGTTGTCTGTAGGCTTAAAATCACAACTTTCAGTATTTAATAGAACAGGCAATTTTTCTTACTATTTTGAAGGAAGAAAACATTTTAGATATTTTTCTTTGTAACTACTGTAGCAAGGCAATGTAGTGACTGCAATTAATTTTGATACTACTATTCCTTTGAATATTACCTCTTTCAGATAGAAATAAATGATGGAGCTACCATATCAGAAACAGAAACAAAATAAAAACCCTATTTTGGAAAATGTTAATGACTATTAACTGTGAAAAGACATTTCACTCATACTAATGGAACACTACTAAAAGAACTCAGAAGTTTTGTCAAAGAGCTGTAAACTTCTTGCTTATCAACATTATATGCAAGAATACAACAGAGGAGTTTGTACATAGTTGGCATAAATAATTTTCACAGGAGCCTTAATAAAGTCTGAAGCCTATATTCCAGAAGCCTCTTTAATTTTCAGAAAGCTCTATTTAAATACTCTTGGCTTCCTTTGCTGGATTTAAGTCTGCAGGAAGGCTGTGCTCCAAGCCAATTACATAACAACATAAAGGAGGTCAGCTGTGTATTGTGTAAACCAGGTGCATAATTAAGTCTGTGCCTTAGTTCCGCTGTTTTGATCTTTCCCCGCTGCCTTGTGTGGACCCTGCAAGACTCTGTGTGCCAACATCTGCCCGTGAGTCCCTGAAATCTGTCCTGCCACTTCACGAACCTTCTTATCTTCTTAGTATTATCTTTGTGTTTGACGAAAACATTCCTGATACCTCAGTAAACATCCCGTTACTCTGAACCACTACCCTCCTCTACTCACAAATACACAGACGCTCACATATAATGAAATAAAAAAAAATAAAGAGTTTTTTTTCAGTTTGGAGTTGTAATAATCTCTTCCTCACTTGGTGTTGGAGGAAATTTTTCAAAAAAAGTAAAGCTTCTATGAAAGCACCTCTTTTAATGGTATCCGAAATCCACTGGCGTTCACGTACTCCCAAGCTCACAGCTTTTCAGGAATAATGCCTCTAACTGATTCTGTGATTATAGTTAAAAAGAATGTAAACGGATTTTGTTATGAATGGTCATTGACTTACAGAAGACCTGCTGTTTGTCCTTGTGTTCCAAAGGAGAAAGCAGTCACAGTTTAATTAAAACCAACAAGTCAGCAGTTACAGATAAGTAACAGGCTCACATGAAAAGGAACTGAAGATATCAAATATCTATCAAGCGCAAGATATTAAAATTTTCACTGTGGTGCTTGATTTCAGTAATAGCTGCATTTAGACTCAGGATAATTATGTCTTGTTAACCTATCAAAAGGTCCGAAACACAGCACATTATGTACCATTTTCATCAATGTATTTGATGTACAGAGTGAAAATATTTTAATGTCTTAAATTTATTTCATTTAATTTTCAAATAGTCTCCCTAAGATAGTACAGCCAGGAATGACCCCTCAATAAATAATGGTTGACCGAAGAGGGCAAATGTTATGAAAGATGGGTGTCCTCTGTTCGGATAGCCACTCTCTCTCCCCTTGTCTCTTTTTACACACACACACACACACACACACACACACACACACACACACACACAATGACAAAATTAAAAAGAAAAACACAAAAATGCTAAGGCCTATCCAGAAGATCGTCAACAACAATAAAACCAGACTTGTTTCCGCTTTCTTCTAAAGGGAAAATTGAGGCAAAGAGTAAAAAGGAAAAAATAAAAATAAAAACTTACAGTAGCCAGGACTCAATTCATAAGGGTTTTATAAACCAAAGCCAACAACATGAATTGTTCTTGGAAGCAAATGTACGATCATAGCCAGTCTTGGAGCATGGCTATCACATGCAACATATGGCAGATTTGTTCAAGCATATGGTACTGCAATTTACACTTATGCAAACTTCCTCCTCTCCCCTCCATCCTTTTCTTGGGCTGAGTGTGTTTCTGGGGTTAACAAAGCAATAGCAATAGGATAAAGAACGAAATAGACTTGTATGCTCAAATAGAACTAGAAAGTATAGGGTGAGACGTGGTTCTAGGCACAAGAGGAAAGATCGAGTAGCTATAGTATTTGGAGGCTAGAGCATTAAAGACTAAAGGAGATCCTAGTATTTTACATTCAGTAAATAGCATTCATTATGAGCCAAGAGACAAACTGACCTTGGGCAGATAGGGATAAGCTGCCCCTTGTTAACAACAACAGAGCACAAAGTACAGGGCCTTCTGAGACACCCACTCCCTGGAACAAACCCACCAGACCTCATCCTGGTTCAGCAGCTGCACAGTAACTCCCCCTCAAAAGGCCCCACAACTGCAACCCATATAAATCCTCGCTCTCAGAAGCCTTCATGGCCTCCTCCGTAAGGAGTCCCTCCCTGAGAGCGGGAGTCTTTTTCTTTTGTTTCATTCTCACCCTAACAAACCTGGTGCCTATGTTGCTCTGAACCTTGTTGGTCTGTTCCATTCCTAGGCTCCGACACAACACAATCCAAGCGTTTAAAAAAAAAAAAAAGAAACAAAAAGTGGTTACAATTACATTGCTATGGTGTTTTCAGGGTCCTTGGAATAGGTTCCTTTTAAACCAGGGGATAATCTGGGGTCCACAGAAGTACAAGGGCTCTGTGGAAAGAATTCAGGGGAGTCCTGAACTTAAATGGAAAAAATGTCTTCAATAGGGTTAACTGAAATTGCTCTTTTTCCTTCATCATGACGAAGTCATAAAGAACAGTAGTATTTGCAGTAACTACGATTTTTAAAAAAGGTTTATTTTGGAGAGAGAGAGAGCGAGAGAGAGAGAGCACACGGGCTCAGGGGAGGGGCAGAGTGAGAGGGGGGCAGAGGATCCGAAGCTGGCTCTGTGCTGACAGCAGAGTGCCCCATGTGGGGCTCAGACTCACAAACCATGAGATCATGACCTGAGGCTTAACCCACCGAGCCACCCACACGCCCCAGTAACTAGGATTTTTTAACCAATAGAAGTCACAGACATTATACTTGTTTCAGGTCTCTTAAAATATCTTTTATTGTTATGATTTCAAAAGTGCTATAGTTATTATTCCTGCCAATAGATATTGCTATTAAAAACATCAAGACACGTATGTACTCCTATACTGCAAATTTAACATTTTGATGAATACATTTTAAGTGCTTTAACTATAATCTTATATATTTAATCTACCCATTTAATAACGTTATTCTGAGAGAGCATATGTACTCATCACCAGAGTTCCAAGAAATTTGTGACTTTCCAAAGGTTAAGGACACCTATCTTAAATATCTCCAAAAACTCTTAAGGGTTCACAAACGGTTGTGGGTGATGCTGACAGCAGGCTAGATATTGTCCTTAATGCAAGATTTTGCTTAGTCTGAAATGAAAAATTTGACAACTATTTGAAATAATACTGTTAACGATGTATCAGAGATCTAAGCTTTAGTTACACTGCCACCATCTGTGAAATTTACATGTTTCTGGGCAAGTCAGAAAATTGGAAAGTGCTTACGAGCAGTAGTTTCATTGTGTGAGGGAATGAAGAAGACGGTGAAGTTCTACGTGTGTTACTCAAATTCGAAGATTTTTATAAAACCGTGAGCACACACCCAATGGACCTATGCATACTTACAAAAACACATACATGTCCAAGAATTTCAATCCCCATTCATCCAAATAGGAGTATCTGCTCATCTTTACAGGAATCGTTTCTGAGTCAATCCTTAAAGCAAGCTTTCATCTGCATCTAATTATCACACATCCTTGACACTTTAAGCTGTAAAACTGACATTCTAATCTTAAGCCTCTATATATAATACTGACCCTTGAATCTTAAAATTCTACACTTAAAACTGACATTTTATTCTGCTGAGTTAGCAGTTTATGTTGTCATGAAAATGCCAATTGACTTTCAGTGTTTTTACTTATTTTGTATTTTTTTTTATTGCATAGGACACACTTGGGGAAGGTTTTTTTGTTTTTTCTTTTCACCAAAGGGTTTTAGCCAATTCTTTTTCAAGTAAATGTGTTTATTTTAGTCTCAGTTCCCAGCGGATTTAATAGCACTCAGAGGAAATGGTAGCTATGTTCTGTATAGGCAAAGGGCCCAGAACAATCTATAAAAGTTTCAGAACAAAGCCACAAAGAAACCAGCTGAACAAGATTATTTTAATTGTCTTAGCCTGAGGTCATTGGTGAGAGTTGACTCCAGAGTTTGAAAAGCAGGAGTACAAGCAAAATGACACCAGCAAGAGCAGAGCCAGTAGTGAGGCTACCTAATGCCAACTGTAAAGACCAAGAGACCACCAGAAAGTCTTCAGCAGTCAACAAGCAGCAGAAATGAAAATTGGGGTCAAGACTATCAACACAGGGGTGCCTGGGTGGCTCAGTGGGTTTAGCATCTGACTCCTGATTTCAGCTCAAGTCATGATCTCACAATTCCTTAATTCAAGCCCTGAGTCAGGCTCTGTGCTGACAGTGCAGAGCCTGATTGAGATTCTCTCTTTCTCCCTCTCTGTACCCCTCCCCCACTTGTGCACACGTGCTCTGTCGCTCTAGCTCAAAATAAATAAACTGTAGAGAAAAGACTATCAAGGCAGCCAAGGTCCAGAGGTGAGAGAACCCAGAAAATAAGTAAGACATAGCCTCACCAAGTCATAAAACCTAAAGCATAATAAATATAAATAAAATCGTAAATAAGTACACCCTACATTAATGAAAATAAAACATAAAGAGCAAATCTTGAAGAAGGCAGATGAAACGATACATTACCTTCAAACAGTAAGACTTAAGAGTTGGTTTTTCAATGAAAAATACAAAAGCCATGAAAAAAAAAGCAAGCCATTTTTAAAGTACAAGTAACTGCTAATCTAGAACTCAATGTTCATTTAAAAAGCTTTCATTATCAATATGACATTTGGATTGTTTCAAATAAATCAAAGGGAGAGCTCATGACCAGCAGAAGTACCCTATAACATATGCAAAGGAAATTCTTCAGGGAGAAAGAAAATCACCTCAAGTAGAAGCGTTTGTTTCTGGAAATGCAGGAACAAAGGAAGAAAACTACACAGGATTAATAGATATCATTATATAAATTAATAGGGGATATTATACACAGTGCTCATTATGTCTCACAGCATTAAATATGTATAAAATAAAAATATATAACAGTATTTCAAACAATGAGATGGCAGTAAAAACGATGTTCAAACTTTCTAATATTGTCTGGAAATTTTAAAAATACTACATCATTGTCAACCATAATAAGCCACCAAAAGAAGAATAGAGGACTAATGACCTAAAATGAAGGATTGCTTAAATTAAAACAATGTAAAACAAAACTTGATCATTCCAAATGTGGGTAAAAAGGGTAAAAACACAAGTAACATTAATGAAGAAAAATTTAAGAATAATTTCTTAAGTCTAAATCCAACCATACGAAGAGAATGAGAAGACAAGCCACAGACTGGGAGAAAATATTTGCAAAAGACACATCTGTTACCCAAACAATGTTATCCAAAACACACAACAAATTCTTAGAAGTCAACAAGAAAATACACAACAGGAATAATAAATGGGCCAAAGACCTTAACAAGCACCTCGGCAAAGAAAATATCCAAATGGCACGTAGGCCTATGAAAAGCTGCTCCACACCGTATGTCATCTTGGAAGCGCAAATGAAAACAACAGTAAGATACCTCTACACACCTATCAGAATGGCCAAAATCCAGATCAATGACAACGGCAAATGCTGGGGAGGATGTCAAACAACAGGAACTCTCCTCCTTTGACGGCAGGAATGCAAAATGGTACAGCCACTTTGGAGAACAGCTTGGCAGTTGCTTACAAAACCCAACAATGACTTTTTGGTATTTACCCAAAACAGCTGAGAGCTTATATCCACATAAACACCTGCACAGGGATGTTTATAGCAGCTTTATTAGTAATTGCCAGATTTTGAAGCAATCAAGATGTCCTTCAAAATGTAATAGATAAATAAACGTGATACATCCAAACAATGAAGTATTCTTCAGTGCCAAAAAGAAATGAGCTATCAAGCCATGACAAGACTTGATAATGGACGGGCATTAAATGCACATTATTAAGTGAAAGAAGCCCGTCTGTAAAACAAAACAAAACAAAAAACTATGTAGGTGATAATTCCAACTGTACGACATTCTGGAAAAGGCAAAACTAAAGACACAGCAAAAAGATTAGCAGTTGTCAGGGATTGGGAAGAGGAGGGAGGCAAGATGAAGAGGCAGAGCAGAGAGGATTTTCGGGGCAGTGAAAGCAAGCTATACAATGCCATAATGATGGATACATTTCCTTACACACTTGTCCAAGTCCAAGATGTATAATACCAAAAGTAAATTGTAACATAAACTACGGACTTTGCATGATAATGATGTACCACTATAGGTTCATCCCCAGTAAAAATAGTACCATCCTGGGGGTACCTGGCTGGCTCAGTCAGTCAAATGTGCAACTCTTGATTTTGGAGGTGTGAGTTCGAGCCCCACATTGGGTGTAGAGACCACTTAAAAATAGAATCTTAAAAAAAAAAAATGTACCATTCCAGTGGGTGACATTGATAAGGAGGCAGAGGGAGATGATGGATGTGTTGGGACAGCAGTTATAAAGAAAATCTCTGTACCTTCCCCTCAGTTTTGCTGTAAACTTAAAATTGCTAGAAAATATAAAGTCTTAATTATTTTTTATTAAGTAAGCTCCATGCCCAACGTGGGGTTTGAAATCATGACCCGGGGATCAAGAGTCACATTCTCTACTGACTGAGCTAGCCAGGTGCCCCAAGTCTTGATTTAAAAAAAATTATACAAAAATTGGAAGTGGACAAGACTACTAAACATTATCCAAAAGACAGTTGATGTAACAATATTTAGGTCAAACAAAGTACACTTCAAGTCAAGTCTACTCCTTGAAGCAAAAAGGGACTTAATAGTTCAGACACAGTAGACATTTATAAAATGCTTTCTTCAAGAACTTCTAGAATATATATTGTTTGAAGCACTCTTGAAGCACATAAACTCAAAATGACCATATTCTGGGTCATAAAACAAACCTCAAAAATTATGAAAGGACAGACATAGTTTGAATACTCCCTCTGACCAAAGCAAAATAAAACCAGTAATAAAAATAAAGAAAGGATATCCTTAAATGTTTGTAAAAACACTGCCAAATATTTTTTTCAGATACAGACATTTTATAAAATTCAATGCCTGTTAATAAACTCTTGTGGCAAACTAAACATGGAAGGAAACTTTTTAAGTGTGATAAATGCAATCTACTATAATAACAACATAGGCAATCCCATGCTTGCTTACTATTAACATGGAAAGGCTGGATGAGCTCTCCCATTATTGAAAGTGAGAACTCGGGGCACCTAGGTGGCTCAGTCAATTAAGCGTCTGACTCTGGATTTCAGCTCTGGTCACGATCTCATTGTTCATGGGATCAAGCCCTGTGTAGGCCTCCGAGCTGACAGTGTGGAGCCTGCCTGGGGTTCTCTGCCTCCTCCTCTCTCTGCTCCTACCCTGCGTGCACACTCACTCAGTCTCTCTGTCTCTCTCCCTCCTCCCCCAAAATAAGACACTTAACAACAACAGCAAAAACAACCCCTGGGAACTCAAGTTCTGGAAGGAAGATATGCCAAGTAATTGGGCCAATCACTTTGGACCACCTTGGGCTGAAAATCAATCACCCTAAACAAGCTAGAAACCTAAGCCTGTGCTATGTAGGAGTGAATTTGCATTTATACCAATCTCTGAGGGTAGGAAATAACAGCCAAAGAATTAACAAGATAGTAAGTCCAACATTGTTAACATTTACACAGATAAACAAGTAAAGCTCACTGGAACGCCTCCAGTCAAAGGCAAAGAGAGATTTCAGAGAAAAATAAAAATCCATCGCAAGTACACAAAAGTATTAGAGCATTCAAGGAAACAAAGTCATGATAAAGTTGAAAGAATTAATTTATACTCTGAAAAAGTATATAGATTGATCATAAATCAATCTGAATGACACTTTAAGATAACTGTATTTAAATTCAAAGAACTTAATTATCTATCAATAAGCAACTGGATATATAAATTATGGTGTATTTGTTTAGTGGGATCCCCCACTGTGTTTAAATGAAGCACCTCTAGAATTCTGTGAAACATTCTTTAAGATATAGTTTCAGGATTTAAAAAAAGGTGCAGACAAGTGTTTATAATATGCGATCTTTTCTGAAAAATACACACACACACACACACTCCTATCTTTGGAAAAAAACCTAAGACACTGTGAACTCTGTTTGCCTCTATAGACATGAACTCAATGGCCAAGTAATAGGAGAGGGAAACCATTTGTACAGCTATTGTATCCTTCGAATTTCATTTCTTGTTTATGTATTATGTACCAAAAAGTTTTTTAAATCAGTGAAAATTAAAATGTAAAACATGGAGAGGATGGTTATAAAACCAAGTCATGACACGGGAACATGACAATACATTTTAGTCTGGGCCCACATGGGTTTCTCTGAAGCATCCATGAATACTTTGAAAGGCTCTGAGACGTGGTATTTTAAGACAGTTACTGCTCAATTCTCTGTGGAACTCTGAAAACAAACATAACCACTGTCCCTTACAAACCCTAGCTTACCCTAGTGACCTAGTGACAGAATGAAGCAAGTTTCAAACCTAATTTCTGCATTTCTCCGTTTATCAAAAAGGTAGCTGATAAACTAGGTCTTTTCCCATCAATTCTTCTGTTTCCAAGGGCTGCAGGACATCTTAAAAAGTGTATTTACAGTTTGCATCATTGCAGAAATAATTTCCAAACGCCTGCGAGTTCGTCCTACGAGGGCATACTGAAAGATACAGGAACGTCATGAACCTTCTTCCTCTTTTCTTCTGTTAACTGAAGGTGTGGCCTTTTTCTCTTATCAGCTCCTTTACCTATTCCCTCATCGTTACTATTCAAAGGTCTAAGGGTCATTAGGAAATAGCTATGAACAACAACAAAGTTATACATGGGTCGTCCTCAGGGCTGAGTTTGGACGATGATGAGTTTTGGTAAAGGGAAGGAAGGAAAGAAGTTCAGATATTAGCATTGCTGCCCGTGAACTCCATTATACGTTAGCTTTTATCTGTCAAAGGGTTTCATGAGGCAACAGATCCCAAGTTTCCGGACATTAGAGGATCCTTGGGCGCTAGTGGTAGAAATGTAAATTGGTAGAGCCAAAATGGCCAACTGAATGGTGCTTTCTCAAAAAGTTATAAATAGCTACCATATGGTCCTACAATCCCACATTTGGGGATTTATCCAAAGAATTTAAATCTAGATCTCAAAGAGGTATCTGCACTCCGAATTCTCTACAGCATTATTCAAAACAGCCAATAGGTGGAAACAACCTCAACGTCCATCGTTGGATGAACAGGTAAGGAAAACGTGGCACGTACATAAAATGGAATATTACACAATATTTAGAAAAGAAGGAAATCCTACCAATCGTAATAACATGGATGGGCCTAGAAGACATTATGCTAAGTGAAGTAAGACAACCACAGAAGGACAAATACTGTATGGTCCCATGAATGTGAGGTATTTGAAATAGTCAAACTCATAAAAACAGAAGGTTTGGAATGATGGCTGCCGGGGGCTAGGAGGAGGGAGAAACGTTGGAGTTGCTGTTTCACAGAGGGCATATTTAACATAGTGCATACAGTTAACCATACTATATGATGCACTTAAAATTTTGTTAGGAGGGTAGATTCTCCTGTTTAGTGTTTGGAAGAACAGTTGCTCTGGTAAAAGAGCCAACAGCTGTCAGAGGAAATAAGCAAAATTGCTATGGAAATCAAAAGCTGCATTTCAAATTGCTAAAGTAAGGGGCAATGGCTCCCCCTCCAAATTGGTGTATTTTCAAATATGAAAGTCCTTTATGTTGAGCCAGTAGGAATTTCAAAGTCAAAGCAAAGGTTGGTGTGCTGCTGCACTATAAACCAAAATTTCCTCGAGCATATTTTTTTAGTAGGATCACTCCCACAGACCGCAATTCAAGTGTTAGCAGGGGGCTGACTCCTGTCAGAAAAAAGAGAGGGCTTGAGCAGAAAATCCACACATTGTCACTACAACCTGTTCTAGTCGGTGTCAGCTTCCATGTGACACTGCTATCACCAAAAACAAAGTTCTGACCTCAGATTCTTCCTAAATGTGATTATTACTGTTGGGGGGGAATTTTTTTTGGTTATTTTTTTAATATCTAACATTTCTTGAAAAGGCTTTTCAAAGCAAGGGCATCCTACTTCTTGTTGTTCATTTAAACCACCACCACCACCACCAAAAAAAAAAAAAATCTTCGTTGTATTAAGTGCTCGTTCTAGGACAAGCCCTTTTCTAAATACGCTCTGCGTGTGCTGCTTCATTAACTTTTAATAATAACCCACAGGAAGTGCTATTATTAGCATCATTTCACAGATTACAAAACTGATCCAAGAAGTGACCTGCCCAAAGTTACAAAATGAGTACACCAGGTACTGAATACGAGACCACATTATCATGGAATTATAGTTTTTCTGGGGCAGCACACCACTGTGCCAGATGAATACTTTTTCATGTCTATACGTTGTCAGTTTTGATTAGGTGAATTTCATGTGGCAGTGGGACAAAAGTAACAAGAATGAAGAAACACTTTGTAAAATACAGACAGTACTTTGTGAGACACAGCCTAATCCTTAACTGGATAGATTGGCTTGCTCCATTTGTGTACCTACTTGTTGATTTTCTATCGTCTTCACAAATATAAAAGTCCTACAAAGAGAAAGAACTGTTTTTTTCTCCCAAGTACTTCCATCACTTAGAACGGGAACGAGCACATGGCAAACATGAAATAAATATTTGATGAACGAATGACTTAATGCAGAATAGGACGACATATTTCCTGTTATTTCCTTAAGCTGCATTTTAATTAACACTGTATATAACGTTTAAGACTTTTTTCCTCTCCCTCCACCACAGATAATAGTATGCAATGAAAGTAATTTACTTCCTGAGCATTTCCTGAATTATTATGTTAAATGGCACATGTTGTGAAAAATTAGACTCTTCCCTTCATCTGTTTCTTCCCGCCCTTATTTACTCTTCCTTAAGCTCCACTTTGCAATTTTCAAAGTGAAAATCAGAAAATTGAGAAATTAATGAAAGATATAAGAGAAAAGAAGACAATCCAACACTTGCCAAGAGACTGGTCCTGAAGAAATCATGACAAATAGGCAGTAAGAGAGCCGAACACAAGCCTGTAGCAGGAGGTGGAGACGTTTTTAGTGAGGGACAAGTTTCGGCTGTCCAGGAAACTCAGCAGATGGTGAGGAGACCGCTGGAAAAGCTGACTAACAATGGGTTTCCCATCTATGGTCACATGCCCCTCAGCTCAATTGGACGGGCGGTGCCACTAAAGAGGCCGACGTCTGTCTGATACTCAACAGCTATTGTAGGAGAATGTGGATTCTTGCCCTGTGACCTCTGAGGCTTTCCAGGAGCTGTATTTGTCACATTCTTCTGTTGTCAAGCAGCTAGGTGGTTGGGAGGGTAAATGCACAGCTCTCCCAGGCACCGGGCCCGAAAGGCCTCAGGGAATATCTCCCAGGCCACCAGGCAGGGGGAACACAGGTGTTAAGTAATTTCTCTGACAGTAAAACCTACATTCTGGGGGGAAATTAAAAGAAAAAAAAACCCACACACTTGTCAAGTATCAGTAATTAAAGAAAACCAATTCTACAGAGCTCATGATGGCCATCTGGAGTTTCTTTGACCTTTCTCTTTAAGTTAAGAGTCAGCCGAGGCACAGCCATTAGGCACTTAAAAACCATATTTTCATCATACGTTGTTGACCACACACCTGCACTATTAGGCTGTTAAAACAATCATCAGGAGTGCAAAATATTCTCCTACCTTGCCTAGCAGGAACGAAATTGTAAACAGAAGTGCCTGATGGCTTTCAAGGTGACATGCAGTTTTCCAATCATGTCTTCCACGGTGCACTATCTGCTCATAGGTATTCACCTAAGCAATGTCATTAAAGGACTCAAGTGTCATTTCATTACTTCACCTTTTAGGATCGAATTCAGCCAGCAGTTTTTTTTTTTTTAAACCAGGAGTTTGAAGCTCAAATCTTTTACAACTCTCAGAACAGATGGCACAGCCATATTAGCAATGACACTATATATACACACACCAAGTCAACTGGTGCTATTATCTGGTTAAGTGACTGTCAGCATTTCCATTACAAACCCCAGCATTCAAGGGTCTATAATTCAGATACTTTAAATAACATCTGGCTGAAACTTGGTGTAAAGAAATGATGACTGTTGAGTAAAAATTAGTATAATTTTGTGAATGTGTAAATACTTCTAGAAGACTCAGCTTGATCAATCGAGTCCTTTTTTCAGGGATGTCTTCCACTTATCGGTTTATTTTGGGGGTCCTAGCACATGCCATTCATTTATTCAAGTCAATCATTCATTCAGCAAGTATTTCACATTTACCATGTGCCCAGGCCTTGTTCTAAGTGATACAGACACTGGACAACAGTTTCCTCTCCCTACAGGGCTTATATATTCATCAAGAAAAAATAAAAATTAGCAACTATATATGCCAGTAAATAAATCTCAAGCCAGTATGCACAGTTAAGGATTAGAGTACACTTCTCACAGTATTCTCAGTGTTTTAAATAATACATCTTGATCCTTCTAATCTTATTTTAATTTCACTGCTGCAAAGTTGGCTCAGTCATAGTTAATGGAAATAAACTCAAAGCACACCACAAAATAATTCAGCTGCCTGAAAAATTTCAACTGATCTCACAAATTTTGAATGGACAAAAAAAATCGTTGAAAATGTGGCAGATGGGTTTTCAAATGAAATCCTGTCAGTTTTAAGATAACTCATGTTTTATTGCTAAAGGGGGAAGGGGCACTCAGGTTTTGGAGGTCTTGAGGCTTATACAGTATGGGGAGTCCTGTTGTATAAAAAGGCAGCTCCAGTAACAAGCACAAACTTAGGTATAAAAGTTAATATTGAGAATGAGAGAAAAATAAAAAGTTATGCATTTATAAAAGCTCACATATCTTTCAACATCCAAAAACCCAGCTCCTAGATGGACACCCATGTAAGTGACTGTCTCTGAAGCTTTAGCATTTACAATCTTCGAGGTAAATTTGTCTCTGGGTAGAAGAATTGCTGAAAGGCAATATGGAGAATTGATACCAGTCTTAAATCCAAGGAATTTTTTTAAAAGTTAGATGCAAATTTGAAAGAAAATGCTACACATGCCCAATACGGACTGGATTGTGAGAAACGAGAAGCAGACATTTAAGCAACATAAAAGAAACCAGAAGAAAGCCCACGTGTAAACGTCTGTCTGGTGCCTAAGATATTTTTTCCCTCTAAAACCATGTATTGCTGTCTGAAAACCGATGTTTTCAAGGCTTTCCCCCTACTTGATAGATTAATTTCATGTAGCAAACCCTGTTTCAGCAGTAGTGACTAGTGGGAGCATCCAAGAGAAGTATCGTAAGGCCTTATCTCATTCGGGTGAACAAGAGCATTCTGATAAGCCAAAGATCATATGCATATGAATGGTGAGTAATCATGGGTGGCCCCCAAATTTTACCTCTTAGGTATCGGAGTGTAGAAGAAAGAGGCCAGGGTTGGGATACATAGTCAAATCAATTTCTTCACACTTTACTAGATCCAAGTACTGAGGTAAATTGATGTCTAAATCTCATTCATTTTATCGACAAAATTTCAATTGTGGTATCTTTAATGTAAGCATTTTTCAGGCTTCAACGATATTCCTGTATCTCTGTAACTAGAGAACCATGCACAAAAAACACAGTCAACCAATACCAGCTTCGCCTCCATCTGTACTGCAAGTAATGTGAACTTGGAACATGGGTAGAAAAGCAGTATCTGTTGTATGTAACCTCGTCTTCTTTGTGGTAACCCATGAATCTCATTCTGGTAGTATCCAGTCACCATAAGGTGATCTCAGCACTGAATGGTAACATCATCTATTATAAGAGCTTCTGGGTACTTACATTATCTTCTAAAAAAAAAACCATCTCTGTGCATTACAGAATTATTTGTTTATCATGCATAATATCCTGTAGGTATAATGATCACAGTTCCTTTGTTCGAAGATATCCCATTAGCCAGCCAATTATGTTGGTGATCTGTTAGTCTCCTTTACAGCCCAAATGCTCCCTGCTCTCCAATTCATATGAACCTTTAAGAACACCATATGTTCAAATTGCTTCACTCAGTACTAAGTCCCTTTCCTACTATTATCCCCATCTGTGTAACCGCATGCGTTGGGGAATGAATACTTGACTTTTCGTTGGTTTTAAATCCAAGTTACTGCCCGGTTTATTTACATGTGCTTTCTTTAATTGCTTTCTTCGGGTATTTCTTTCATGTTTACTTGACTAAAAATCTTGGTCGAAACAGTCTAAGAATATGTGGAAAGTTTCCAAGTTGCTCATCTTGTTCCTAGTTTGCCATTCTAAAGATGTGACCGTTTATGTCTCAGTATGGTTGACGAGACACATCCTGGCTTTGCTCCTTTTATCAGTGCAGACTGGTTCTCAGACTACATTTTCTAAACTTATCTTTCTTTAATTCATGCCGCTTGGCTTAGGTGAGGGAAAGACCTAAATCCTTTTCATTAATGAAAATTTACTTAATGAAAATCAATTAATTAAAAGTTCATTAATTGTCATAAAAATGTCATTTAAAGTCAAATAATGGCTATATGGCCGGTAACAAGAGGTTGACAAAGTGATGCAATCATCATGGTTGTCACTGAAATGTTCTGGTAAACCCTGAGACTATATGATTAACTTGATGTTTTCATTAATGTCACCATTGTTTCACTATTTGCTTTCAGATCGATTCTGACTGTCCCTTCAAACTGAGACACCATATTTATATACCTCTGAAGAACTGGCTAGTGTATATGATAAAGATACGATTACGTAAATGGCCACATTGCTATGGACCAAAATGCTATTTATGGTACCTTATGAAAGGAGTAAATGATTTCATGAATGGTACTAGATTATCCTTCTACAGTATACAGAAAGTAATACAAAAATAAAAAAGGTAGGAAAGCATGTTGTAAAGCTATTTGGGTCAAGCTTTTCTACCTAAAGGCAAAGGCTTTTCTATGTATTTCAGAATACACTATTTCTAAAACAGTATGGAGGATTTCAGAAAGACAGTCGAGTTAAACACAAACTTTATGCTCATTTATGAGTCCCCGTATTAGTGAACAGATGTCAGATTCATCGAAGAGGCATCATTTTGCCAATACTTCTCAAATTGGAGCTCCAAAGACACTTACCAGGGAATGCCAGATCAACACAAAACTCAAGCTAAGTAGGATGCATCTTCTGCAAATATTCATTCTATCAAAAACTGGGGGGGGGAGTGTCAAATAATTTAATAGCATGTAATTTTTTACATGCTATTTAATACTGTGTGTTAAAGTCTTTTTGATTGGACATGAGACTTCAAAAATATTCAATTCTTGTGGTGAGCTACTATGTGTAATGATCCATTGGTGCCAGGCGAACATGGCCATTCTCTGCTGTTTTGAGTGTTACCTTGGCAGAAATGATTTATGAAGTATGGCCTTATACAACTGAAAGTCCCATTCCACTGTGTCTCTTAGCAAAGCCTGTCTAGAAGGGTTTTCCAGAAGCGAAACTGTTCGACCATTAAAGACTTACAGTTAAGAGGAAAAATTGGAAAACCCACGATAGATGGTACACAATGTCTTTTGCTATCTTATCACTGTCATGGACATTTGCAAACAAAGGGGAGACAGGGATCGTGATACAGACATCCAAGCAAATGTGACATCAATTCACACATATATAATTTTTATACCTACTTTATTTGAACCATATATGAAAATTAAGGTGGGATTAATTCATTATCATTTTACTTATTGTGATTAAAGAGTAACCAGTACATGTATTCAGGTAATTCTGAAATGATATTGTGCCTAAGTATTCATAAGGCACTTGGATTTGGTTAATAGGCTGAACATGTAATTCAGGTTACTAGTACTTTTTAATAAAATATTGTTTTTCTGGTCAAGTAAAATTGAAGAAGACAGCTTAATATCATTATACAACAACACTCATTCATTAGAGCCTCAGTCATTGGAAACTAATGATAATTTGAACTACACTGTACTGATCTGAGCTCGGCTTTTACACTACTTACCAAGACAGTAAAAATACCATGCAAGATTTCAGAATAATAGACTAATACGAGGGAAGAAACATTGTTGATATTTTATTGCCAACATTCTAATGACACAATTAATTCTGCCCAATAAAGTCACTGGTTGGCAATAATTTCAAAATTTTCATCTCGTGTGCATAAGCTAGAGATACAGTATTGCCTTTCTAAAGGTAGTTATTTGAGTTAAACTCTTTTCCAACCCATGGGTGCCTGGCTGGCTCAATTGGAAGAGCATGCAACTCTTGATCTAGGGGTCGAGAGTTTGAGCCCCATGTTGGGTGTAGAGATTACTAAAAAACAAATAAGCTAGGGTGCACCTGGCAGCTCAGTTAAGCAACTCTTGATTTTGGCTCAGATCATGATCTCGCGATTCATAGGTTCTAGCCCTGCATGGGGCTCTGCGCTCATGGTGCAGAGCCTGCTTGGGATTCTCTGTCTCCCTCTCTCTCTCCTCCTCCCTCACTCGTACTATCTCTGCCTCTCTGAAAATAAATAAACTTAAAAAAATATTAAAATATAACCAAAAAATAACACTTATAAAGGGGCCCCTGTAAACATAACAACACAAGAAACAACAGGTGTTGGTGAGGATGCAGAGAAAGGGGAACCCTCCTGCACCACTGGCAGGAACGCAAACTGGTGTAGCCACTCCAGAAAACAGTAAAGAGGTTCTCAAAAAACTAAAAATATGATCCAGCAATTGCACTACTAGGTATTTACACAAAGGACACAAAATACAGATTTGAAGGGGCACATGCACCCCAATGTTTAGAGCAGCATTATCATCACTTCTCGGCCTTTTGGCTAAAATCAAGTGTAGAGCAGCATTATCAACAACAGCAAACCTACGGAGACAGCCCAAATGTCCATCAACTGATGAATGGATAAAAAAGAAGTGGGGTGTGTGTGTGTGTGTGTGTGTGTGTGTGTGTATGTATGTATGTATATGTATATACATATACATATACATATATATATATATATATGCACAATGGAATATTACTCAGCCATTAAAAAGAATGATATCTTACCATTTGCAATGACATGGATGGAGCTCAACTGTATTATGCTAAGCAAAATAAGTCAGAGAAAGACAAATACCATGTAATTTCACTCATATGTGAAATTTAAAAAACAAAACTGATGAACATATGGAAAGGGGGGAAAAAGAGCAGAGGGGGAAACAAACCACAGGGGACTCTTAGCAAAAGAGAACAAACTGAGAGTTGACTGAGGGAGACAGGTGGGAGATTGACTAGAAGGCTGATGGATATTAAGGAGGGCACTTGTGATAAGCACTGGGCATTGTATGTAAGTGAGAAAACACTGAATTCTACTCCTAAAACCAATATTGCACTGTATATTAACTGAAATTTAAATAATAAAGAAAAAGAAATTGACAGTAAAAAAAAAAATACATAAGGGGCACCTGGCTGGGTTAGTCAGAAGAATGCTCGACTCTTGGTAACATCGGGTGAAGAGATTACTTAAATAAATAAGTAAACTTAAAAATTTTCTCCAACTCACATTTTTCTAATTGGTCTAAGATACATCGGTCACATTTACTGTGACATCCAAATCCACTCCTAAGAGATTGGTAGTATTACCTAGCATTAGTATATTTATAGCTTCTTGGACTGAGAGCTGAACATGTATGTACATAAAGTTGGAGCCTGCCTGTTGTTTGTGTACATTCACATATAATTTTGACCAATACAAGAAAACTAGACAGAAAGAGGTCCAAAAGAGTGTATTTCATAGATATTAATTTTATATCTCTCTTGCTGTGGACTTCATAAATGAAATTATTTCTTAAAATCATCAGTCTACCCACACTCTTCTCATTCTTTGTCTCCTCCTCCTCGTTCCCCTCCTCCTCTTCTTTCCCCAACTCCATCTCTCAAATGGAAAATGACAATGATTTTCAAGACATATATTGCTAACAAATAAGTCAATGAATAATTGAATAAAATGATGCAACACTTAAGGTGCTTAGGGAAAACCCCAAACCTGGCTTTGCCTTTTCTAGCTTAGCAGATCAACACATAGTTCAAAGTCTCCTATAGGGGGCGCTGCCGCACTATTAAATGCTGAAGACCTGGCCTACAGTTAAAGGTCTACAATTTTAAGCCTACTTTACATAAATAGAAAAGAAATAGTAAGGGCTTATTAACATGTAATTGTGGAACACGATTTTTTTCCTCCTTCACAATGTCACTGATGTCAACTGAATGTTTCTAAAGAAGTTGATACTACAATCTGTTGGTAAAACACGGAATTTTTTTGTTTTGTTTTTAGAAGATCATAGACCAGGTGTCAAAGCAATGTATTAAATGTGGGCTGCATAGTACAGGGCAAGACAGATGACTTTACAAAAGAATAAAATGATAACAATTTCAGAGGAGTGAGTCACAAAGGAGGGACGTTTCCCCCATTCTTCTGCACCAATAGCAAGGGGAAATATCACAGTACAATACAAATTTTATTAAATTTATGTCAAATCTTAATGGCTGATCCTGGAAATGTGGTTTTGTAACAAATGATCGAATCATCATCAAGGGGAGACAGGAAGTAATTAAGATGAGATTTGTCAACTCTTTTTTATATTCTCAGAAGCACCAAGCTATAACTCGCTAAATTTAATTAAGTTCTGATGGAAACCTCAGTGTCTTTATTTGTTTCCTGACTCTTGGCTAAGGGTTATGAATACTAATTATTTTCAGTTATTGTTTTCAAGAGAATCTAAGAATCTAAATTAAAGTATAAATCAGTTATTAGTAAACAAATACATTAAATTATTAGGTGCATATAATAATGCTACTGAAGAACTGAAATACAATAATTTGAAGATTTAAGGCAAAGTTCCGAGGGTTATAAAAAGTATTAATCAATGAAGACATTTGAAATCCAGCAAAGCTGTGCTTAAGCAATCAAATTATATCTTTCGTAAAATTAAGCATCTAAATAAAAAATGTGGTGTCCTTTAATGGTGAAATTTATGGTAATTGCTTTGTTTGCTTTTCCAATTTACCCAAAGAATTGTAAATTTGTTAGCTTTCTTATTTGAATTCAAGAAAAGTATTCTATTTTATGATCATGTTTTTAGATAATAGAGTTGGTTATATTACAAAAGTTTAAATATTTACAACGCTTTATACCTGGATGATTTATACAGACTATGAACAGACCATTTACAATATTTCTCTAAAGCTCTATTTTCCCTTTTATAGTCGCTAAATTCAATGCCTGAATCAAGCTCATAAATCACATGAATTATTGTTCGTACAGTTACTATTGCTTTTTCCACATGCTAAAATCTTAATCATAACCTTTATAATGTATAAATTGACAGTGAAAGGGCCAAGAGTTTTTTTGACCTCAACTAATTTCTACTAACTAATTATTCTGAAATTTACTGATTGACGACAGAGAAAAATGAATTTGCAAGTTTTTAGCAAGGGCACATCATCATTCCCCTTGAGGATTTGAAAGAATAGGTACAACAAAGAAAACAGAATTTGGGGCAAAAATAATTTCATAGGAATACAAAAATCTATTTTTATATCCTTAGCAGTCTCAGAGGCTTACTGGTATCAACAAATCTCACTGATATCATTTCTCTGACACTGGCACGTATCAAAAGAACGACTGAGGGTCGTAGGATGGGATAAATGATTATTTTCACCTACAAGGCTGTTTGATACCACCTTTCATCCTAGGAATTTCAGAGCCCTTAGCATGTGAAATGACTTACTGAATACATCATGCATGCACTCGACTTCATATGAACCAAAAGAAGTGAAATGTGAGGCTAATCCATTAGTTAACTTGAAAAGTAGTATCATTCATTACTTTAACAAAGGTTCAGGAAGCATTACCACCTGGCATTGTAATGATCCTTGGAAACAAACATGCTCGTTCTCCAGTGGGCACATCTAAATATGCAGCAAACCTAAGGATGTGAATAGGGAGAGAAGAGAGTTGTAAAACTCAGGGATCTGTATTCATACAGATAACCCAAAACTCGGAGATGTTAGTACAGCGACAAGGAAAGGAATAGAGACATTGCGAGAGAGCTTGCCAAAGCAATCAATATTGAAGTCTACTTGTAGGCGCAAATATAAATTAATCATCCCCCATTGTTCCAATGAGACAACATGCACATGCATAAATTCACGTACAAGTATTTTGGTTAATTTAAACATAAAACCTCAGGTAAATATAGAGGGAAAGGTCAAATACCTATCTATAATATCTGATTTCATTCAGTTACATGTCTTTAAATCTCAAATATTAAAATATAACATTTTGAAATGTTTCTTTATTCCACTCACATTTAACCAAGTAATTTTATTAAAATGCTTCAAAGCCAACACCAACATCAATGTCCTCCTATCACCCTGATGCCTTTTCTGAGTCCTCTAACACTGTTCCAGAGAAAAGACCTACCATTTTAGTCTAAATAATTTGAGACACAGCCTACTGTTGAATTTGCATTTGGTATTCTTACTGGAAATGTTAACTGAAGCCATGAGTGCCTATTTGCATATTATGGAGACTTGAAAAAAATGTCCTTTTGGAGCATTTTTGTGATCTCCACAAAATACTTCTGATAATTTTTTTTAATTAAAGATTTATTCCTTTTGGGTATAGGCACTGTGGGGTGGTACAGAGATTTGGAATGAAACTTTGCCATTTTAATGTTTTATTTATTTTTGAGAGAGATAGCGTGAGTAGGAGCGGGACAGACACAAAGACGGACAGAGAGAGGGTGGGACACAGGATCCGAAGAGGGATCTGCACTGAGAGCAATGAGCCCGACGTGGGGCTCAAACTCACGAACAGGGAAATCATGACCTGAGCCAAAATTGGATGCTCAACCACCTGAGCCACCCAGGTGTCCCAAGGCTTTGTTTTTTTTTTTTTAAGTAAACTCTACCTCCAATGTGGAGCTTGAACTCAAAACCCCAAGATCAAGAGTCACATCCTCTTCCAACTGAGCCAACGAGGTGCCCGTGATAATCCTTTTAAACATATTTTCGGTATTTATTTTTGAGAGAGACAGTGTGTGAGTGAGGCAGGGGCAGATGGATAGGGAGACACAGAGCCTGAAGCAGGCTCCAGGCTCTGAGTTGTTAGTACAGAGTCTGACAAGGGGCTCGAACCCATGAACCGTGAGATCGTGACCTGAGCCGAAGTTGGACACTTAAAGCCAGGCACCCCACTTGATAATCCTTTTAAAAGTAATCTTCAGGGGCGCCTGGGTGGCGCAGTCGGTTGGGCGTCCGACTTCAGCCAGGTCACGATCTCGCGGTCCGTGGGTTCGAGCCCCGCGTCAGGCTCTGGGCTGATGGCTCGGAGCCTGGAGCCTGTTTCCGATTCTGTGTCTCCCTCTCTCTCTGCCCCTCCCCCGTTCATGCTCTGTCTCTCTCTGTCCCAAAAATAAATAAACGTTGAAAAAAAAAAAAAAAAAGTAATCTTCAAAAGATACGCTTTAAGTGACGTTTGACTATATAAATATTGAGGTATGAGGTATAAGGTAACAGATTTCTACTGGGTGTGGGGGGGGGCAACTGCTACATGAGCATTTTTCAGAGTTAAGGGGTACTTAGACATGTTCATAGTGTGAGAGTTTTGGGTGATGCTCACTTAAGCTTTGTGGAAACTTCATTTACTGGTATGCAGCGTGAATTTACAGGAAGGAAATATAATAGGTGATAGTTCTGTTTTTTTTTTTAAGTGGCATAACTTTTTTTTCTTTTTTCGGCAGAGCATATTTTAAGAGTGAGGCTCTGGCACATGTTGCAAGCCAGGAAGCCGTGTTTTACTACCAGTGATACAAATAAGGGACTCCAACACTGTAAAATGTAATGCATGCAGTGACAGCACATAAACCTGCAAAGGTCCTTGGGGCCCTTGTACACCAGGCTAAGGGCTGGGAACTGTGTGGAGTTGGCGTTTATTCACGGGGGACTTTGGGAGCAGGCCTGGGAAGTGGAAGAAGATATATTCCAGAAATTATTGCACACGGTCAATTTCGAGTGACACTTAGGAGTTGAATTAAATAGAATTCGGTGGAATAATCCATGAGAAACATAAGTCTCAATCTATCAAGTTTCAATCCATTCAACATTTTATCCCAAAATGACTTCTGTATTTTGGCGGGAGCTACCAGAATGCCTTACTGTCAAATATTCACACAATATAATCGCCATTTGGGAATCATAGATGAAGCCGTTAGTTATGCAGTGGCCTTCTGTGAGTTTGGGGGTGGTGGTGCTAAGCATACCTTCAGTCTAATAGAGATTGCTGGCTAGCGCTGGAGTCCAGCTCCAGCAGGTGCAGGGGTTCCCAAAGGAAGAATGGCGTCGGTGAAAATAAAACGAAACTAAAATAAAAAACTAAAAAATAAAAAACTAAAATAAAAATGGACAGAGACAACCGCAGTGTGTTGAACTGGCCGATTTATTGTAGCAAACGTGGCATTATATATGCTAGTGATTTCCTTCTAGCGTACGTCATCTATGTTTTTCTAACATTATCTAATTTTGAAAATGTTCCTATGTATAAATGACCTTTAAGAAATAACATGGTGATTTTCTCCTAATTTTCCCACATACCCTTTGATTACTGATTAATTTCTTACATTATTCCATTACGCATCTGCGTTTACCTGTAATCTACAAAGCGTTTGCTTTGCCGTTCTCGTGAAAGGCCCTCCATTTCTCAACACCTCAAGTGGAACAGTTACAGGGACATGACCTCCTAACCACATGAGACCAAGGCAAGGTGCACCACCTTGGTCCAAGGTGCCAGGAAGGGGCCAAAAACGCCTTAGAAACCCTTGCCTCACACATTCTCAGACGGTGCACCTAGGAATTAATGAACCATTCTGTAGCTTAACCGACTAGGTTCAGTCATCATCTGGAATGCCTCCGGGGGGCCAGGTGGGCCTAGGGGTTGAAGTCACCTGTGCCCAGAGATACACTCCTTAGTTGCCGGAGTGGGGCTTTCAAATCCGTATGTCTCTCCTTTACAGGCCCTCTTTGCTGGCAAATGCATGAGGCTATCCTTCCTGTAAGTAGAGGAGTCTCCATGGGGGATGGCAAGGGCTAGACGTAAGGCCCCTCAATTTCTGGCGGAACCTTATTTTCTTCCCTAATGCTTCTTTTCCCAGGGGGCCTGCCGAGGGCCATTCCCAGACAGACAATACCCCAGGTAGTTTTAAGGCCGAATTACCTAAAAGCGGGAGGACAAGAAGGAGATGCACTGGCTGTGAAGGCAGAGTTGCAGTATGGAATATGGATGGGCTTCAGGGAGGGCAAAGAGGGAGGAGGAGGGTGGCTTTTCACCTGCCCCATCTCTGGAAATGTGTTAACTACCAGCATCCCCTTCCCTGTCACTTCCCAGCTTCTGGCTCACATCATGGTCTGTCTTCTCTCACTCACTTTTCAAATACAAAGTAGAGATGAGTAGGAGAGGAGGCATCACACTGTCAAATAAAGCTATTTCTAAATTTCCTATCTACATACCCCAGGACTCGAGGGATTTATTTCTGTTAGACTGTCCACATTACGGTGTCCAATTTTGTGGTATTAATGCCATTCTGGCTTATGGTCCCATAACTCCTGAAGTTACTCTTGTAAATGTCAAGTTGACAAAATCCAACAGACACTTTTATGACATCAATACCAGAGCGGTATTAAGTTGATCACAGCTACTGCTTCTTATGATGCTGCCCCAAAGAGCTTTTCCTTGAACTCATCTGGCCACTCCTGTATCAATTTCTTTGACTAGTTCCACCTTCTGTGAACAAACCTGAAAATCTTTATAAATCTTGGCAGCTTTATCTTGCGAGATTTACAGTTCTGGATCTCCTTTGACTTATTTCTCTCTGTTAAGGGTGGCCAACTCTTCTGAGCTGCAACTGAGCGTTGAGTGCCTTGACCTGAATGGCCTCCTGCCTAATGACATACCCCTATTTTGATGGTTAGGAGAGTCATCCACCCAGTTCCCACATTTTTATTTTTGGGGGGGGGTACTCTTATTATTTGTTTTTATCCATTTTGCCATGGTTTACACATAAAGACTGAAAGAAACTTTTTCACATAGTATGGAAAATATATGTGGCACAATTTGGGTGGAAAATAGTGAAAATGGCTTGTAAGAATATCCTAGCTCTTTTTTCTTTACTTCCTGTAGGTCTCCTACATAATGGGTTGAGAAGTCTTTCAGAAACTATGTATCTCATGGGGGTCATTGGCTTAACAAAGAGGTCTCATGGCTTCTTCTTGGAGAAAGAAACAGTACGTGAATATACCTGAAGTGCAACATTTTTTTTCAGCCCTCAACCGGTATGTAGTTCACCACTCTAAAATGTAGTGACTTAAAAGAACATTTAGTTTGCTCAGAAATCTGTAGTGTAGGTAGGGCATGGCAAGGATGGCTTGAAGTCTCTTCCATGTGGCATCTGGAACCAGGAATAGAGTGAAAGCACATTCCTCTGACGTCGGGTGCTTGGGCTTGGAAACACCAACAGCAAAGGGCTGAAACAGATGAGGCTTCTTTGGTTTCTTTCTCTATCCCTAAGGGGTCTCTCCAGCACGGTAGCTTTGAAGTAGCTAGACTTTTTGGATGTCAGCTCAGGGTTCCCAAGACTTGTATCCCAAGGGAAAGGGAGTCTGGCAAAAGCTTATCTCCTTTTAGGACCTAGCTACAGACATAATACATCGTCACTTTATTCTATTCACAGAAACAGACATCCAGTCCCTTCCAGCCAATTGTCTCAGGTTCAAGGGGAGTTGAAATACACACCACCTCTTGATGGAAATGGATCAAGATTCTAGCCACTTAAGCAAAATACAATCTGTCAAGTATTTGTAGCTGAGTAAATTTTTTTCTCTTGGTCCAAATAAAGTCAGTGTCACAAATAGTCACATTATATCAAACACAGTAAGTGAATGCTTACTATATTACAAATGATATTTTGCTTGGGAAAACTGACTAGGTAAATATTGCCATGCAGACTGTAGTAATATAAAATATTATCTAGAACCTCAAAATAAATACCTTGGAAATAAAGTCACTAAAGCAATCCAAGAGACATACAACAGATATTAACTTAGGTTGAGAAAAATACATTTGAAAAGGCTGCCTACCCTTTTAAAGTTCTAAATGGACCTATCCTTTTCAGCAATTACACAGGTAGCCAGAACACTAAAAGCCCTCTTCAAATATAAAGTATAGGATCTAGAAAATGCATCACTTTCATGTCATTTATATTTCATTTTTAATTTAAGCCTCAATCAGTCTTCCTTTCCTAATTTGACCCATCCATTTTCCACTTTCTACATTATAACACTCATTTAAAACATAATCCCTTTGCGTAATAGATGGTTTTTCTAAGAGTAAAATAACTTCAATTATAAGACTGAAGGAGGGAAGGTTGAAGTTAAACGCTTCAAGTAATTCCATATTAAGTACCTAAGAAGAGGAAATCACGAGTGCTGACACGGCAGAGCAGAGGAATAGATATCAAAGGAGAATCTTCTTTAATAATTACTGATCCCCTCACGATTTCTGTGCAAAGCTGCACCTTACTAGTTGAGACTCTACCCTATCAAAACAGCCAACTGAGAAAGGAGTCATTTTATCATGTGCTTCATCTTAGGAGAATCGTTCCTATAAAGTTAGCCAAAGAGCTGTCTTGAATTAGCCTCTTCAAACATTTGACTCAAGTGAAAGTGGTACCATTTCTTCACTGATTGCTCACTCACATGCACGTGTATTTCTCACTGCTCCCTGATGGGCTTCCTCTACTGTTCACATAACTAAAAGCATTTGGGGTTCTGTGTGTCTCATTTAATCCTAAGAGAGCTTCTACTGATATCCAATAAAACATACAATGGAGTGCGTATGGTATCATCATCCCTTAAAAATCATTCTCTCAGAGGCTTAACTCTCCTGGGAAGCACAAAGGAAAGGAATGTTAGAAAAAAGATAGGAGAGAGAGACAGAGACACATACATATGAGAAGACATATGATTATTCTCCTTTGTAACTCAACCAATAAAATCAGACCACAATCTCTAATGTATTAGAGTGAACATTTTCCCATTCTCCCCATCCCAGACACTCACTTCTGAAGTAGAGAGGGTAGCAGACATTGTGAAAATGTGTCCTCTTTTGGGCACACTTAAGGTGCAATAGGCCTCAATTGTTAAGTGTCTGCTCAGGAGACTCATCTTAAATCTCCTTGTATGGTTTCCTAAGAGGAATGGGAGACTTTTATAAGTAGAATGCATGAGGAATTCCACTTTGACCTCAAAATTTCTGACAACCCAGTTCTAGGGGATACAAAATAGTATCATGCGATACCTTAATTTTAATTGCGGTAATACAACTGAGTGCAATATTCATGTCTTCATCTTGGAGGCCAACGTGGCAGAGAAGTAGGGGGGTCCAAAGTTCCCTCATCTCTCAAACAAAGGTGTGTTTAAGCTAAAGAACTTTGAACTCTGAGAGTCCTGGAGGAAAAGACACTGTCGCTTCCAGGGGCTCACTGGGACAACCTGATGGTCATAGGTGCATGACTACAAACTGGGAGAAATAAAATGAATGGAGGGGAGGAATCCCCTTCTGTGGAGAGACAAAGGGAAAAGAAAGAGTGGCTTGGGAAGCATAGGACTGTATCTGGACAAGAAAAAAAAAACACGGACAGGGATGGAGAAAGAGCCAATCTCTAACTGAGTGGTATTCTCTGGACGGGAGCCAGCTGCCCTCATCTTTGTTAACTACTTTTATTATAGATCTTAATGATAGTAGTTAAAATACCTGTAATAGATTTATAGATATTTTTATGATACATTCTGATAAGAAGTTTTTAATGTCACTATTAGAATTTATCTATACTTTTATAATTTTTCCTACATATGCATTGAAAAATTCCTCATTCTTGAATCATAAGGATAATTCACCTCTATTTTCTTCTAAATATTTTGTTTTCATTTAACATTTGAGAGATTTCTCCACCTAAAAAGGTATTTGTGTGTGTATATAATTTAAAGTACACAATGTTTTTGCTTCTTGGATGGAGAGCATCATTTGTTCCTTTAATTTAGAAGCCCATCTGTTCCCCAGAGATCTTCCTTGGTACCTATGCTATGCATTCTCACACACACACACACACACACACACACACACACACACACTCACAAACACAATTGCTGGTATCTGTCTTTTACGTTCTGTTTCAAACAAAAGTTTGTCTATAACTGCAAATACCACACCATCTTTATTGTTAAAAGCAAATATTAACGAGACTTGTTTGTTTTCTAGAACGTGTTGCCAATTCTTTGGATTTTGTTCCTGCTTAAAGATTTGTCAAAGCTCTTTCATGAAATCTATTAAAAAATTTATAATCTTCATTTGAACTGTAACTTCTATAATGCTTCATTTGGAGCAGTGGCATCTATATGAGACATGGGTTATATCCACTTACTTGTCATCTTTTCTTTTTTAAACTAAAAAGCAAACCTTATAACATTCAGCCATCTTCTGACACTTATTAGTAGGTAACTTATACATAACACTTAGTAGGGAATCATCTTTTAACTCATATTTTTGAGCTGCTTGTTACACGACTTTCTGTTGATCACTCATATTGGTTAACTTTCTATATTCTGTTACTCAATTTTAAAAAATCCATTCTGATTTTTGAGGTATTTTACATCGACAATCATATCTCTCGCTACAAATGGTATTATTTTTTCTTCATTTCCAAGCCACAAACCATTACTTCGTTTTATTTCTGATACTGTCCTACCTAGACCCTACTTACAATTTGAGATTAAAGAAATTGCTATGGGCATCTGTATCTTTTTTTCCTCTTTAAATGTAAGTACTACCACTATTTTATCATTAAGAATTATGCTGGCTTGTTAACTTTCCCAGATAATAATTCATTGGGGCAGAAAACAGTTTGACACTCCCTACTCCCATTTCTGGGGCACAAAGGAAAAGTACCTTTCTCAACCTTCATCAGGGTTGTGAAGGAATCCTATTAGGGAATTTTGACCACTAGCATGTGGGAAAAAAATCAAGTACACCATTTCCAAAAATAAATCATGACTTCCAGTCATAAAAGAACGTGGTGTATCTTCCAAAGTGCCGCTCTGTGTGTCTAAGACTGGAAGCAGGAGACACCAGACTGTTAGCGCCATAGAACAGAAGGGGCACTGCGTTTCAGACCAGGTTCATCATGAAACAGTCTCTGATGTTGAGATGAATGTGCAGGCTTACTGGTGTACTCTTAAGAAAAGATCTATAGCAGGGACAAGGAGAAGTTGAGAACAAAGGAGTCTCAATGGAATCTTCCACTGATGCTAAGAAGCACTGTAAGTGAGCCCACTCTTCAGCTGTCCTAGCCCTTGTATCCACATGTCAATCAGTCTTTGGATGCAGGTGACCCCCAAAATGGGCATGCTCTTGGGCACGGCACTTAATTAGCTGATGCAATCCCAAAAGAGAATGACAACTTATACCTTTGTAGTAGTAGCACAGCCTCTGGGGGAACAGGCTTTTTATTGTTTAAGGTGACTCTAACAGGTGGATCACACTGTCTACCTGCTTCAGAGAGAGCTGTCGAAAGCACAGGAAACTCCGACTAGAGTGAATACCAAAAATATAAATAATCACCTTCAACTCCAGAGATACAGGACTTCATCCACTTCTATAGCCGGGGTTCCTTCCCTTACCTAGTACATCAGTTCAATGAAGTTTCCTTCTATTCCCTTTTGGCTAAGAAGTTTTAAAATGATGAATGGTATTGACTTGAAGAGAAAGTGTGTTCAGCTACTATTATGTGGTCTTTTCCTTAAATCAGACTGCGCAATTGCCGTTCCAATGTTCAACAACTCTTAGGCTACTTGTCTGAACTCAGACTGACTAGTGGGTGTTATTTGTATGCATAACTAGATGTGATGTATTTATATTTTGTTTAGGTAATATTAGTTTTATAGACTGAGGTCATTATTATTCTTATTTGCCTATACTCTGGAGATTTTACAGAAGACTCCAAGTATCTTTAAGTTAAAAATGGAGAAAAAATTGTCCATAATGTGGGGCTTGGTGCTTTCTTTCTGGAAAAAAAAAAAAAGACTATTCAACTTCTCTAAGGACTACAAGATACTTTTTTTTTTTTTATGGTTCCTTGAGGTGATACTTTCAAGATTTTAAAAATTTACAAGCTTACATTTTCTTATTTTTAAAAATGTGGGATTTTTTTGGTGGTCTCTCATCACATACTCAGTTTTTACTCCCATGTTGTATTTTGAAAAATATTTAATACAGAGCTATTTGATATTCTTCACCAGATGATTCCAACATTTCAAGTTCTTGGGGGTCTAAATCTGTCATGTACTGCTTCCCCTGATTCTATGTCACTGCGGCTTGTTTCTCTATTTTTGTTGACATTTGCTTACAAGGTTATCCATGGTTGAATGTCATGATAGGAACCAAAATACAGATTCAAAGGCCAGAACCAGACTGGGAGATTGTCTCCTTCTCTGAGCATGTTTGCCTAGCATGGAATCTCAGGTTCTGTTCCTCTACTCTGTGGAGGACCCAAGGCTCAAACTTGTATTCTTAGCACAGCATGATCATAGATTGACAGTTTGTTTTCAGTACACTACCCCCTCCCTTTTTACCCTCTTTCCCATTAGAACCCCCCTTACTTTTTTTCAAATCAGCCGTAGAGTAGGTGATACATTTGGCACAAAATTTTATAAACTGTGAAAGGAAAGTAAATCTATGAGGACATCAGAAATTCATTAATGACCATTTCCCTATTTCTAGGCCAGAAACAAATAATAGAGAAGGCCAAACAGAAAGACTATGAATTAAATAATATGGGACTACTAAGACACCCTCATTGCTGCCACCACCACTGCTCTAACTTCCAACTCTTTAAGTCCACATGCTATTCAAACATTTGCTGGAGTCTCCCAGATCTTATTAAATAATGACAATAAAGGAAGGGACTTTCCCTGCTCCTTCACCTTATGGGCCATTTACCCTTTCCCTTCCCCTTCCTTTTCACATCAATTCAGTTCTAAAGCTATTAGGTTGCTTTACACAAAGTCTGGTTAGTAAGGAGGTCTGTAAAGGCATAAGCAGTCAAAGTCCAAGCAGACTGATACGGCTACCGATCCACAGAAGGTAAAGAGGCCTGGAAGAAGGGGCCAAGTCCTGAGCAGAGTGCGAATGGCAAGTCAGCAGCGTGAGAGCCCACGTGGGGTAAGAAGTTTCAGAACTAAAGAGGTCCTCCTGTGTGTGGATACAGCCAAGTGTCAGAGCCCAAGCAGGGTGAGGAGGGAACCCACAGAGTGGATGGCCCTGTGCAGCCTTTGAGACCAAGAGAAGGAAGGCAAGTCTTCAAGAAAGTAAAGTTTGGAATGGGGTTCCAGATGCCAAGTGGGGTGAAGGTCATATTCGTGGGTATGGGAGTCCAGCATGGGAAGTCAGAGACTAAGTAGAGTGAAGAAGGTGTCAATATATCGAGCCTATGTGTGTATCAGAGCCTGACTACAGTGAAGGGGGCATCCTTGTGGGGAAGGCCTGGTGTGACCAGTCAGAAAAGAGGTAGAGCGAGGAGGGCAACTACGTACGTGGGTGACAGCAGCAGTGGTGGCATACTGGTTATATACAGGAAATCTTATCAGGTACCAAATATATTAACGTTAATGGGAGCCAAGATTCTCAGTGGTGGAGAAACAATTTACAAATATGAAAAGAGGCAAAAATAGAAAGGGTCTTAGGATTTTGTAATGTGTTTGTGTGGATGTATACCTTATATATGTGTGCCATATACACACATTTATACATCATATATGAGATATATATTTCATACATGTTCATACATAAGATAAACATTTCATATATATTAATAAATATAATATATACAGGACATATACCTTAGGGCAGTGACACACACAAGAGCACCAAACTATTGACAACCACATCTTGGTTTCTAAATACCAGTCTCTACTAGAAGAAGCCAAGGATTTGGAAGATGGATGATTCAGAGACTGGGGCAGAGAAAATATGAGATGTACCTGGAATACTCTGTTGCATCAGGTAACAAGAAAGTGGTCCAAGAGCGATCGTGCAAGACAAAAGGATACAAGTTACATACGCTTCTAATAGCCAAAACTGAGATCAAGATAAATAATGATAATAGTGGACAGGACATTTAATACAATTGTAAATCGTGTCTATGTTGAAATCACCCAGTAAATAAACAAAGTATTTAAATAATTTCAAAGTACTTTGCCCAACAAATACTTAGTAATTCAACAGAAGAGTGATTTTCCTGTGCCTCGAAAGTGACATTTTTCTCAAGAAAACAAAGTGAACATTATCAGTAGTAAGTCAAATCAAAATCGCTCCTTTCCTAGAGGAAGTATTGAGACTACCACAGCATCCCTTCCTACCTTGAATATAATTCTAAGGAAATGTCAGACAAACCCAAATTGAAGGAAATTCTCCAAAGTAAGCGGCCTATAATCCTCAAAATTGTTAAGTATCATGAAAGGCACAGACTGAAGAACAATTTCAGACTGACAGAAACCAAGAAGATAAATTACTGTAATATCTTATTCTGAACTAAATCGTCTTGTTATAAAGAACATCATTGGGAAAATTATTCTATGAATAGGATTTGAAATCAGATAGTGGTCATCTAATAATGTTAATGTTTCAGCTTTAAAACAAGGGCATCCCCTAAGTCACTTACATAGAAGTAGAAAGTAAACATTTTGGAGGGGTTAGGGCATCAAGGTAGCAACCTATGCTCTCATAGCTCAGGATGAAAAAAAAATTAGGGTGCCTGGGTAGCTCAGTAGGTTAAGTGTCTGACTGGATTTGGCTCAGGTCATGATCTCACGGTTGGTGAGTTCAAGCCCTGCGTCAGGCTCTACACTGACAGTGCGGAGCCTGCTTAAGATACTCTCTCTTCCTCTCCTGCCCCATTCCCTCTTTCCCTCTCTCAAATTAAATAAACTTTAAAAATACAACAAAACAAAATGAAAAAAATATTTTTTAACGTTTATTTATTTTTGAGAGAGACAGAATATGAGCAGGGGAGGGGCAGAGATTGCAGGCTTCAGGCTCTGAGTGTCAGCACAGAGCCCAACATGGGGCTTGCCTTACGAACTGTGGTATCATGACCTGAGCCAAAGTCCGACACTTTACTGACTGAGCCACCTAAGCACCCCCAAATGAAAAAAAATACGTTAATTAAATCTCATTTTTGACTTTACATTTATTATATATATATATATACACACACACACAGAAAGCATACCATATGATATTATATCATACAGTTATGATATATACTTGTATATATAGTCTTGTATGATATGTACTTGTATATATGTAGTCAAACCAACTTATCTATATTAAAAGTTATGCACAATGGACAACTTTAAATTTTTTTAATTAAAGCAATTTAATACTTCTTTAAAAATATTTCATTATTTGGGAAAAATAAATTTAGCTCCTTTATTTTAATGAAAATAAGCATCACTTGTATGTATAAAATACTTTAAAACTGGAACACTAAAAGACCCAATTTCTATTATCTTTCAATATATTGAGCTAATGTAGACTTGACAAATAGAGAAAGGCTTTTACTATTTCAGTAAACAGCATGATCACGGAAGAAGTTTTATCTTTTAAGGAAGCAAGTTGGTAGTAATTAAACATGTACATTAGATGAATAATACAGTTCCTTTTAAGAGAGGGTCTTCATTTGTAACACTTGCTTAGATGCTAATGTGTAATTTAAATTCTTGGGGGATTTTCAAATAAGGCAGGATAGTAGTACACAGATAAATAATCTCATCCTAAAATTAAAAACAAAACTCACACAACTTCATGAAGAGAAACCACCTCCAAAGCAAAAGGTTAACATTTAACATGAGGAAACAAAAACGTTAATCTCAAAGTTTCCAATAGATTAGATACAATAGCAGTTTTTCAACAGGATGATAAGGGCATTACAACACTAATTATCTTTGTGACATCATCCTTTTTAATAGAAAATTTCACGTGGTTAACTTTAGTTTTTTTTTTTTTTAAACATGCTGTCCCCTTTGGTTCACATTAGACAGGTTATTTTTTTATTTTAATGTACTAGATGGGTTATAAATAATAATCTGCATGCATCTATATTTTATCCTTTAAAATAATAATGCCATTTAAGTGGGGGATCTTAAACATAATAAAAATATATTGAAATCAGGAACATTAAGACTTTTTTAAATGAGCTTTTTCATTTTCTTTTGTATGATTGTCACAGAAACTATGGGCTGCTTCTTGGGAGAAAGGGTACATGAACATCCAGTAAGCTCTTATCTGCTTCCTGACCATTTTCACTTTGTCCATTAATGCATTTATATCCGCAACCATTTTTTTCCCAAATTGATTTATGCCCCATTGAATTATATATTAATAATCACGTGGTTAAGACCTTCTCATGTATATTTTCTCTCTCCCTTTAAAGGTTCATATTTGAGTCAAGTACATTTTGAATATTCAGGCATATGCATAAAAGTTTTTATGTTTCCTCTTAATCCCAGCTAATTGAGATAATATCTTTATATTTTTGTTGTTGTTTATTTTTGAGAGAAAGAGAGAGAGACAGGATGTGAATGGGGGGAGGGGCAGAAAGAGAGAGAGACACAGAGTCCAAAGGAGGCTCCAGGCTCCCAACTGTCAGCACAGAGCCTGATGGAGGGCTGGAACTCACTAACTGTGAGATCATGACCTTATCCCAAGTCTGATGCTTAATGACTAAGCCACCCAGGTACCCCACATCCTTGCATTAAGATCTGAGATTTGCTCAGAACTCTCCACAACCCTACTTATAAATACAATAAAAATTGGAGAGTTTTTGGAATATATTTTTGGTTGTTAAAGCTCTGCCTGGGACACCAGTTAGTCTGATTACAACCTATAAAGAATTGCAGAGTACACACTTTCGCCTAGTTACTATCACAAGCTTCTCTGGGCAAAAGATAAATAGTTCCAACAGTGAGATCGTGTATCTCCTGCCTTCCCAGACAATATGTTTTATAAACCCAACCATACCTCCTGCAACTGGGAATACTGTGATGGAAGGGAAAATAAATTGGTGGAAGAGAAAAGGTCAGATCCAGCCTAAAAAATCATGTGATACCCCCTTTTCTCACATTTAGTTGTACTGGCTTCCATGTACAATGGAGGCTGTCAATAAGATACCCTAATAGCTTGCTTAACAAATGGTGTCCATTTTTAACACACCTGATTTCCAGAATCTAGAATTTAGGACTAGTGGTGAAGGCATAACAGGGGTGTGCAGTGGGAGGGGTCCCAATTTCTAATCACAAAGTTTCTCCCTGGCCATTTTTCTAAACAATTTTTACTGGGTCTAACAGATGGTGACAGGAAGCTACTCTTGGTATGTTGTTACGATCATCCTGTGTAGGATGGCTTCTCTGTGCGTAACAGTCGTTCCCTGAAGAGCTGGGGATGGAAAATATTCCAATAAGCAAAATATTCCCCGAAAATAATCCCCTGGCTTTATTACAGTGTCATGTGAGGATACACATTTGTCCCCAAGTACATAGGTTTCCTCCTCCCGACTTGCCACCTGGTTTCTTTTTGTCATGGTTAAATACCTAACATAAAATCTACCATTTCAACCATTTTTAAGTATATAATTCAGTGGCATTAAGTTCATTCACAGTGTCATACAATCATAAGCAATATCCATTTCCAGAACTTTATCATTCCAAACAGAAACTCAATAGCCAATCAACAATAATTCCCATTCACTCCAAATGCCAGCACCGGGCACCCATCATTTTCTTTCTGTCTCTATGAATGTGCCTATTCTACACAGCTCATATACGTAGAATCATACAACTGTCTTTTTAAGTCTAGCTTATTTAACTTAGCATAACGTTTTTAACTTTCCTTCACATTGTAGCAAAAATCAGAATTTTATTCCTTTTTAAGGATATTACATTGCATACACATACGAGCGCATGAATATATACCCATATACATACACATACATGCAAGCATACCAACACAGCAAACATGGTTATTGATTCATCTGTGGGTGGACACTTGTGGTGTTTCAACCTTCAGGCTGTTTTGCATAAAGCTGCTGTGAACATTGGTATACAAATATCTGTTTAAGTCCCTGCTTTTTTGTTTGTTTATTTGAGAGAAAGAGTGCACATGTGAGTTGGGGAGGGGCAGAGAGGGAGGGGCGCAGATAGAGAATCCCAAGCAGGCTTCATACTATTAGCACGGAGCCCCACCCGGTGCTCGAACACCTGAACCATGAGATCATGGCCTGTGCCGAAGCCAGACACTTGACCAAGTGAACCACCCAGGCACCCCTCAAGTTCCTGCTTTCAATTACTTCAGGCATATACCTAGGAGTTCAAGTGCTGGATGATATGGTAATTCTTTTTCAACAACTACCATCCTGGTTCCCCAGTGGATGCACCACTTGACATTGCCATCAGCAATGCGCAAGCATTCTAATTTCTCCAGAACTTCAACAGTTGTTAATTTTCACTTTTAATGAGAGCCACCTTAATGTGGCATAATATACACTCAAGTATACACATTTTTTGAACTTTCTCAGTGTATAGGGTGTACAGACTTCTAATGCTGAGGTATACAGTATTTCTATTTTCTTCCTCATATTGCCTCAGGAAACATCTACTGTTTCTTGAATACCCAGCTTTACCAATATTTGGTCATTGAACATTTTCTTATTTGGAATTCTATTCCTTCATAATACCTTGAGGATAGAGAGGGAACTCAAGATAATCATCAAACACTTATTTGAATGGGAAGATAATATTCTATTCCAACAGGCAGGTAACAGAGAATTTAAGATCTATGAAAAAAGTCATGGAGACACAGCTAAATAAGAAGCCAAGGAAAAATATCCAGCTATTGTCATGCCTTTACACCTAGTATTCTAATAACTCAGCACTACTAAAAGGACAAATGTGATATTAACTTTATGCTTGGCATTACAATAGTAAAAATAGGTTCTTCCTTTTTCATGACATTAACAATACAGTCTTTATTTTACTTTCAGTTGTATCCCTATTCATTGGGTTGAATACCCGGCTGAAGCCAAAATACATGTTTTACCACCAGGCTAAATTAGACGAAATTCAAAGATGAGGAGAAATGCAATCCACATTGCCCCATGGTGGCAGGAAACACGAGGGGGTAACATCAGTGAAAACCTTCCAATCTGGCAGGTTTCCATTTCTAAATAGATGATCTCAATGGCAATTACTTCTACTTGCTGCTTCCCAGTGGCCCTCCCTAGAGTAGCTAAAAGGAAAAGGGAACCAGGCACAATGTGGGGCATTTATTAACACACAAAAATCAGGTGAGAGACTATAACCACGGAGTGCAATCAGTAGAGTGTATGCTCTCCAACTGTCCCCCTAACTGGTTCTTCCTGGGAGCCACAAGATTAGCAATTGTGATTAAAGCCTTCTTATGTATAAAAATAAAGGTGATGTATTTAAAAGCACATTGTAAATGTTAAAGCTACATGCAAATATAAAGTATTATTGGCATATTTTACAATATATAAGGCATTCTTAGAAAAAATGTAAAGCTTTTTAAGTGTTACTAAAGGGTAAGTTATTGTAAAGGGCAGAAATAACCTTACTGGTGAGCAAGTAGCTTCAGGATAAGTCCACTGTTTTCAAAACAAGGGGGAGGATGTACTTGAAAAAAGAGACATAGGGCATTCATTGAGTTAATGGGATTTTCTATTTTATAAATTAATTTATATGAATATACATTATCTATGATCATATATTCTAATAAGATATTAATTTCTAAGGCTAAATTATGTCTTACCTAACATGTAAATCACTTCTCTTTACGTTTATAGTTTATTCAGCTAAAAGTGAAAAAAAAGCCCACTAGATTAATTAGGTATCCTCTCCCAAATCTACCTTCATTTTCCAGGTAATTTAAACTAAGGTCAGTCTGAAAATAGTGTGTAACACACTGTAAAATGCTGATTCCAAGTGGATACTAGTGATTGTTTCTCAAACTGTCTTTCCCTGGGGAAGAGGAAAAGGAAGCAATTGATTTTCTGTTGGCTTTGCTGCTTGGTAACAATTGGAAATTGGTTTGGGAGCTGATGAAGTTACAGACCCTTTAAACTTGTCATTCTGAGCATTCTCTGAAGAGACTGAACAGAGGAGTGAACCTTGCATTTATAATGGTTAGTCTCTTGAAAAGTATACACATAAACACTTGATCAGTTAAGAGCCACGAAGTGACCTTTGTTTGTACTACTTGAAGGACAGAAACATTAATTCTAAAACTTGTGGAAAGAATCCATTTTCTGTATTTCATTATCTCATCCTATCTCAAGGAACCATGATCATTGATTCAGATAAAGTATCTAGACACATAAATCCATAATATTAGCAAAAGAATAGAAAATAAATCAGTGCAACAGAACTGCCAGGTTAGACCAGAAATATCTGTATGGAAAAGATGAGTGTTTGATAAAGATGCCATTTTAAACTACCAAGTGAGTTTGATAACCATTTAGAGGAAAAAAGAAAAAAAAAAAAAGGAAATGCAGACACATCTGTAACTTATACTCTTCATAAAAAGAAAACTCAAGGTGAATTGAACACTTAATATAAAGAAAAAAAATAAGTGTAAGAAAGAAGACAATGTTTAGGATCTTGAGCTAGGAATGGATTCTTTAATAGCAAAAAAAATAATTTAAAAAGGAAATCAAATTTCACTAAGTAAATTTGTTTTTTGTATGGCAAACGACAGCAAGAAGTTATAAATCAAGAGTAAGATTATAGGACTGTATTTGGAAAATATTTAACAAACAGTATTAGTGTGAGTAACATGAAAAATATTACTATAAATAATAAGAAAAAACAAATTGAAGAGCAGGTAAAATTCACAAGAAGCAATTCATAAAAGGAATTTCAAAGAATTAGGAGAACAAATGGTCTGTAACAGATTAAAAGATGTGCAACCAATAAGGGAAATTCCAACTTTAAAAAAAGATAATACACACCACTGCTTTTAACCCACCAGAGTAACATGAAGCTAAGACATCTGCAAAAAACATTATTGATGTGGTTGGAGAGGAGTAAGATCTCTCCTACACTACCGTTGAGAGTGTAACTGGCACTTCGGTAAAATTATTAACCGTAAAAACACACACAGCTCATGACTTCATTATTCCTGTGTGTAAGAATAGTAACCCCAACATACTTGGAAAGCAAATGTAATTCACCTTTGTAACAACATAAAAAGGAAGGCATGTATATGTCGATCAGTAGTGTTAGAACTAAAAAACTGGGTATAGCCACACACTGGAATACCATATAGCAGTTAAAAATAATGAGATTTATCTCAATAAATTTGGCTATTTATCTCCTTAGGGCACATTGCTTAGTTTAAGAAGGCATGTTGCATGACCCACGTATGTAAAGCTCACAATAAAAATAAGTAACACATCAAACATTAGTATCACTTTGACATATTTTATGTTTTAATTTCCTAAGAATATTTTATTTCTGTGTATTTGTAAGCAGAATAATTTATAAGCAAAATAATGGCCTATGAAATCAGTAAAATTGTACCTATCATGGCTATTTTAGTGGTGCAGATGGGTAAGAAAAATGAAAAAAACATATAGGAAATTTTATAATGATACATGGTAAGGAAAAGTGATAAAGTGGGAAAGGAGAGGACCTGTGACAGACAAAATGAAAAATTTAAATTGGGTTGCCCAAAAAAGCATCACTGAGAAGGTAATATGGTATACAATTTTGCAGAAAATGAGGGCGCCAGCCATAAAGTTACGTGCAAGAAGAACATTCCAGACAGAAAAGTGCAAAGCCCCAAGAGGACAGCATGGCTGACATGTTCGAGAAAGAATAAAGAAGCCAGCCTAGAAGGTCAAAGAATTATATGGCGAGCAAGGGGCACATACCAGATAGATCCTTGATATTCAAAGAAAAATCTTTGTCTTTTTCTCTGAGGGAAATATAACCCATTGCACAATGTTGAGTTCAAGAGTGACATCATCTGACCTAATTTTTAACATAACCATCTACACTGCTCTCTTAAGAAGACATTCCACAGGAAAAGAAAAAAGCTGGAGCAGCGGTTAGATTACTGCAGAATACTGTCCAAGGGATGATGGTGATTTATTGTAAGAATGGAAAGGGTAAAGTGTCTGTAATTTAAAGGCTGGGTCTACACAATTCGCTACCAGAGAGGAGGTGGGATGGTAAACAGAGTAAAAAGTCAAGTATGCTGACAAGATTTTTGACTCGAGAAACTCGAAGCATGGAATTGCCATTAACTGAAATGGAAAAAACTGAAAAAGGAACATCTTTGTAGAGGGGCTGCAGCATTAACGTTACACATGTTAAGCTTGAAATGCCAGTCAGAATATCACATATAAATGTCAAAAGCCCGGACTAGAAATACACATACAGGAGTCCTTAAGAGAAAAATGACATTTCCAGCTATGTTCTTGGATAAGGATCCAGGTTTTGGTGACAAAGGGGTGAATGTAGATAGAACAGGGATCCAAGAGCTGAGTCTGAGGGCCACTGAACATGTAGATGGCAGGATCATTACCTAGGAAAAGATAACCTAGAAAACAATGACGAGTTGAATAGCCACAAAGAAAAAATGATAAAAAAAAAAAAAAAAAGTCTGTGTGATGTCCTGGGAACTAAGTGGGGATGAAGCATTTCTGGAGTTACCCACTCTGCCAAAGCTACTGAGAGAGCAAATAATATAAATGTTAAGAACCTTCCACTGGATTTAGCAATGGAAGTTTTTGGTGAAGTTTTCCTACACTGAAAAATGGCAGATTCCAAAGAGTCTGAAAAGGAGAAAAGGTGGAGACAGCAGTATTAAAAATAAACAAACAAAAAAAACAAGAAAAAAACTGCAAGAGTTTTGCTTGAGAGGGAAGGAAGAAAATGTGATTGAGGCTGAAGCTAGAAGTGAGGTTAATTTATACCTTTTAATGTTTATTTATTTTGAGAGAGGGAGAGACCATGAGCAGGAAAGGGGGGTGAGAGAGAGAGAGAGAGAGAATGAATGAGAATCTCAAGCAAGCTCTGCACTGTTAGTGCAGAGCCTGACATGGGGCTTGATCCCATGACCTGGACATCATGACCTGAGCTGAAATCAAGAGTTAGGTGCTTAATTGACTGAGCCACCCAGGCACCGCTAGAAGTTAGGCCAATTTAGGGAGAATGATACCCTGTTTCTATGCAGATGGAAATGATTCAGCAGATGAAAAGGTTTTATAGGAGGTAAGATTCAAAAGAAAAAGTGTTGGACTCAGATGGAGAAAGGGATTGTTTATTAGTGGAGGATTTGGCCTTATCTGGGCATCTGGACAGTTTACTCATAGATATTCTAAAGCATAAAGACACAGATAAAGCTAAGTGGGCAGATGTGGTGGTGAAGAAAACTTGTATTTTCTTCTGATTGCTTTATGTTTTTTTCGATGAAATGGAATACAACATCGTCGGCTGAGGGTGATTGTGCAAAAGGAGGTGTTGAGAATGTACACAAAAAAAGAATTACCAACTAGTTCCCTAGGAGAAAATGGACTAGGGAAATATAGGGTGTTTGTTAGAAAACATTAGGATAACATGAAGTGACTGACAATGAACTTAAGTGGAGCATGGTATATGGGTTGCTCCAGCTATATTTAAGTATGAGAGTGCCATCAAGGACTAGGCAGAAAAATGGATTTAATCAGCTATAGTATATCTAAGAAGGTGTGACTTAGAGAAGGAAAAGAGATTTGAGATATGTGTAAGGAAGGAATAATAATCACGGAACATGGAATTTAAATTGGGTTAAAAATAAAAGGAATTGAGGACAAGAGTGACATGAAAGACATGAAAAAAAAGTGACAAAATCAATGAACTGAAGGTACAGTGGTAGTTGACTTGAGGAAATAAGTTGAAAGATGGCAGGTGGTAACTGGATGGTGGAGGCTTGACCTGGAATTCTGAAGAGGATGTATTTACTGATACCAACAAATTCTATGGTCTTTAGTTGACAGTTAAGGTAATATGAAAGACAAAAATCACTGGACAAAATAAAGGTAAGGGAATTAAAGTTGAGTAATGGAATAGTCATCAAAATGGATCCTGGTGGGGCACCTGGGTGGCTCAGTCAGTTAAGCACTGGACTCTTGATTTCACCTCAGGTCTTGGTCTCATGATTTGTGAATTGGAGACCCACATTGGGTTGTGCATTGACAGCATGGAACTGCTTGGGATTTTTTTCTCCCTCTCTCTCTGCCCCTCCCTGCTCTGTCTCTCTCTCTCAAAAATAGATAAACTTAAAAAAAATGGATATTTAAATCAGCTGTCAGGTACCATTTTAAGAGCAGTAGCATACCAGAAAAGGTCAATGATGCAGGGGCTACCATATTAGTAAAACAACAGGCATAAGCCTGAGGAGCTGTGAATGGCTGCAGTCAGAAATAATGGATATTATGAACCAGTGACATAAAATTAAAATACTTTGGTACTTTAAGAAGAGATAGGGGCGCCTGGGTGGCGCAGTCGGTTAAGCGTCCGACTTCAGCCAGGTCACGATCTCGCGGTCCGTGAGTTCGAGCCCCGCGTCAGGCTCTGGGCTGATGGCTCAGGGCCTGGAGCCTGTTTCCAATTCTGTGTCTCCCTCTCTCTCTGCCCCTCCCCCGTTCATGCTCTGTCTCTCTCTGTCCCAAAAATAAATAAATGTTGAAAAAAAATGAAAAAACAAAAAGGAGAGCTAAGGTGAATGGTCTGCAACCAACAATGAAGAGCAATACCACTTATAGATAAAAAGAGGAGTAGAGGAAGCATACAGCGACCAGTTATGATGCTATCAAGGGAAGCAGTGTTTTTAAGGAACAATTCCCAGTTTGATCGAGAAGAAGGCAACTTTTATTTGAGCTGAAATGGACATATATAGTATTTTATTAGTTTCAGGTGGACAATATAATTTGATATTTGTATACATTGCAAAATGATCACCACCATTATTCGAGTAACTGCACTATGCAATTGCAAAAAAGTATTTTTAAACTGTGATGGGAACTTTTTTTTTTTTACTCTCTTAGCAACTTTTAAAAATGTAGTACAGTACTACTCACTACAGTGATCCCTGCTGTATTTTACATCTCCATGACTTATTTTGTGGAAGGTTGTAACCTTTCGATCCCCTTCACTCATTTCAGAGACCCCTCACTCCTTTCCTCTCTGGAAACCACCAGAATCTGTTCTCTTTATCTATAAGCTTCTTTTGGGGGCTTTTTTTTAAAGTTTATTTATTTTGAGAGAGACAGAGAGCAAGAGACCAAGAGGGAAGGGGCAGAGGGAGAGGGAGAGAAAGAATCCCAAACAGTCTCCATGCTGTCAGGGCACAGCCTGATGTGGGTCTCCATCTCATGAACTGTGAGATCTTGACCTAAACCAAAATTAAGAGTCAAATGCTCAAATAATTAAGCCACCCAGGTGCCCCATAGATCCCACATACAAGTGAGATCATACAGTATTTGTTTTCCTCTTTCTGACTTATTTTACTTAACCTAATGCCATCAACATCCACCAATGTTGTTGCATTTGGCAAGATTTCATTCTTTTTTTTTTTTGGCAACTCATTAGTATTCCATTGAATATATACACCACATCTTCTTTATCCATTCATCCATTAGTAGACACATAGGTTGTTTCCATACCTTGGCAATGAACATGGGGGTGCATGTATCTTTTCAAATTAATGTTTTCATTTTCTAAAAATGCCCAGAAAAAAACCAGATAAATCATACGATAGTTCCAATTTTTGAATTCTTGGAAGAACATCCATAGTGGTTGCACCAGTTAACATTTCCACCAACAGTATAAAGGTTCCCCTTTCTTCACATCCTTGTCACCACTTGTTATTTCTTGTCTATTTGAAAGTAGCTGTTCTGACACATCTAAGATGATAGCTCACTGTTGTTGTAATTTGTGTTCCTAGGTTATTAGTGATGTTGGTCATCTGTGTTCATTGGGAAAAAAAGGACATTCATATCTTCTGCCCATGTATTAATTGGTTTGTTAGTATTTTGTTTGTTGTTTTTGTTATTGAGTGGTATGGGTTGGATATTAACTCCTTACCACATCTGATTTGCAAATATTTTCTCCATTCAGAAGGTTGCTTTTTCATTTTGTTGATAATTTCCCTGGCTGTGCAGAAGCTTATTAGGGTGGGGGCACCTGGGTGGCTCAAGTCAATTAAGTGTCCGACTTCAGCTCAGGTCATGATCTTATGGTTCGTGACTTCAAGCACCACATTGGGTTCTGTGCTGACAGCTCAGAGTCTCGAGTCTGCTTTGGATTTTGTTTCCCTCTCTCTCTGCCCCTCCCCTGCTCATACTCTATCTCTCAAAAATAAACAAACATTAAAAATTAAAAAAAAAAAGAACCTTTTTAGTTGATGTAGACCTACCTATTTCTTTTTGCTTTTGTTGACTTTGCTTTTGGAGTCACATCCAAAAAATCATTACCATGACTGATGTCAAGGAGTTTGCCACCTATGTTTTCTTTCAGGAGTTTTATGGTTTAGGGAGAAAGGAACAATTTGAACACATATGTAAAATACAGCAGATTTACCTGATAATTGGTCTTGAGGTACACTGGGTAAGATGAAGTAATTTTGGTAGAGGGGAAGAAACATGTTTTACCACCAACCCCCTCAAAATTCATTCTCCACTCTCCTTTGCTCTGCTGGAATCTGACTACTGTGGACCACGTCACCTGGCTTCCTTATTGCTCACCATTGTTTAGGGTTTGGAAAAGAGGGCAACACTGTTAGGAGACTGGATAAGAGCAAAGAGAGAACTGGGGTATGGTTTTTTGCCCCCTGCTGTTTTCCTGTTTCAGACCACTGTTCTAACAAGGGTCCTATCCATCACAAAAACTCCCATCATCCTCCTTTCCTGCTGGAGCTTTCACTCAGCTCCTTAAACACTCCTTTCTCCCCCTATCCTTAAGGTAATGATTTCTTTTTGTTGTTTGTCTCTGGAGACATCAAATTCTTCTTGTTGCTTTAACTCTACTCAGACCTCTTCATACTGCCCCTTCATCACATCTCTTCAGCTGAACCATGTAGGTGTCATTCTGTTTCATGATAGGAGCCTAATTCAGACTATAAAGAGAGGGTCAGAACAGATCTGTGTGTAAATTACAATAAACAGGATGACCAAGGATTCCTATGGGGACTTCCAAGAAAGAAATAAAGCATATGAAGAGATCACTGGTGATTTTTCCAAAGCAGAAAATCTCTGATTTGTTAGGGGGAGTAAAAAATTGGTGGATTCTTGCCAGGATCCTGCAGAATTCTGGGTCTCTAATGGACTCCTTATGGAGACATACAATTCTCTAGGGGATGGTTAATGTAATCGTAGAGGTTCTTTATTGACTTGCTGGTTGACATTTAGAAGATGAAAAATTAATGTATATAGTATGAGGCCACAAAAATAAAATACATGGAAACAGAAGGCAAATATTAAGCCATGCAATGAATGGACATTACGGGGTTTGGTGTGTATTATTTACAGATGAAAAGGGACAAGGGTTCTTGAATCTAGAAAGAAGTATAAAGCTCCATAGGAAAAAAAGCATAGTTGTGTAACATATTTTGATGCAACAGCACTTTGGAAATAGCTTTTCTAAACATTATGCAATGTAAAAGCCTTCTAATTTCAGACCTGTATTTTCAAGCAATATTGGAAATAGTAAAATCTGGAATACAAGGGCATTCAAGATCAAATTAAACCTTTTCTTACTGGTATTTGAGTCATGGATCAGGGAACACAGACATAGCAGTTACAACTCTAAACTACAGAAGATGAGGGTAAGGTCCTGACTTGGTTGACCACTCAGCTGCTCCTTCCTTTGTAACTCTAATCTTCCTACCTTTTTCAGGCATGCACTCAGGGTAATGTATTCATTGGGACCAGTTTTGAGTCTGGGAAGGAATTCTGATATAATAAGAACAATTTCTACATGAAACTTATGAAAATTAACATTTTCTTATTTAATAGATACAAAGTCAAGTGTATTTCTTGCAGTTTGTGTGGAAGGACTGTTATTCAGCTCTAGTTTCTAGATTCTACCCATTCATCCAGAATTTCCATTTTTACCTTTGCTATAAGACACTGTGCCTGTGTTCCAGGTCACTGGTCCTTACTTTCCTAGCTTAATCTTCTAGATGCTGGATTTAATGACACGAGATGGGTTGTTCATGACTCTAGTAGTATTTTTTTACTTGTCGTCTGATCCTTGTAATGTATAGTGCTTCTAAGAAACACTGTATCTGTCTCCTCTTTTCTCTTTGTACAAGTTTATCTCAAATCAGACCCTCTAAGCTCTCCTGGTAACTGGTGAACTCTATTGCCTTACTAGTCAAGTCTGCAAATAACATGAAACAATAAAACTTTTTATGTTTTTCAAAGATATATTGCTATCTCCCAATTTGGCACACACAGAATTTAGTTTTACTAAATAAAGGTATTTAATCTAATAAATTTAAATTGTTTATTAATATAATGGCCATCATAAAGAACAAAGAAGGGTTTCATGTGGATAATTTCTGGAGTGAAATCAGCAACACGAACAGTGTCCCTGATAATGACATTATTTGTATAACTGAAAAAAATCTCATTCCATCCTCTCTATATGCTTCTAGGAATATAATTTATGTTCTTAAAGCAGAAGTTTATGCCAGAGGTTCATTTCCAAAGGTATTTCATATTGTGTTTCAAGTTATGCCTAGTAGAGTCTCATACAATATTGATTGGAAAGCATAGTGAAGCGGGTACACACCAGGTACATGGGGAAAATGTAATACTATGTTAAAAAAAAAAAAACTGATACAAGAAAAAATCAGGAGTTTTAGAGAACATCACTCTCCCTAAATTGAATGTGGAAAAAAATAACTCCAGAATTTTCTTTCCACCAAATATAACAATCCACATTGAAGTGAATCTATTTCTACCCTGTGACTTTGATTTGTTCTCCCTGCCACCTTTTCCCGCCTTTCTAACTTCCCCCACGTCTCTCAGGATTTTTGAAAAACGAATCAAAAACCGTAATTCTGGAAAACAAATTCAATTCCTATCTCCACAGAAGAGTTATGTATATAAATGCCCACATACCCATCTATCTATAAATTAGCCTCAGCAGCCTCTCTGCTTACTCTCAGAAGGGCAGCATTAATCAATAATCATATCCATTGTTACTGACTAGCCCAGATCTAGGGTAGACTCTAAAGATATTCCCAGGGCGCCTGGGTGGCTCAGTTGGTTAAGCGTCTGACTTCGGCTCAGGTCATGATCTCGCGGTCGGTGAGTTCGAGCCCCACGTCGGGCTCTGTGCTGACAGCTCAGAGCCTGGAGCCTGCTGCAGATTCTGTGTCTCTCTCTCTCTGACCCTCCCCCGTTCATGCTCTGTCTTTCTCTGTCTCAAAAATAAATGATTAAAAAAATTAAGATTAAATTAAAAATTTAATTTAATGAAAAATTAAAAATTAAATTGAATTTAATTTAAATTACATTTGCATTTAAAATTAAATTAAAAAAAATTTTAAGATAGTCCCATTCACCATGTTCGCTGTACGTAAATAACTACTACTCCTATTCAGAACAGTACTCTGACTTCTATAGTCTTCATTAGTCTATTGGTTTAATTATTTCTCTGAGCATTCATGGGTTCTATTGACTATGGGATCCATAAAAATGACAGCAACTTCACTCTATTTCAGTTATCTGCCCACTCTTCTTTAACATGCTACCACATGTCGCACCCCTGGTAGAGTGGCTCTCCCACTCTAAGCCCAAAAACAGAGAGAGAAAGAGCATGCTGCTTAGTGGTAAAAGAGGGGTTAAAAAATGACATGTTCTAAAAAATATCAGTCAGGATTTACTTTCAGACAATAGAAGCCACTCGAGATAAAGTGACAAAGAAATTTTTATATGAAATGTAATGGCTCATAGTATTCCTGGAGAAGCTTTACAAACCCAAGATAATCTGACCATGATATATTGGATTACTGTTGCCAAGTCTTTGCTCCCTCCATGTTATAGGTTTGTACATCCACACTCTGTCATGTGACCATGAAATGTCTCCTACTAGACCAGAATATATGTCCCCACCGCATCCACTGTAACCAAATGTATGATGCTCTGGCAGTTCTAACTAGATTCTTTAAGAAACATTGTACATTTCCACTCACTCTCTAGTTCTCCTGCCACGCAACACGAGAGGAAGATGGCTTAGGAAGTTGCTGCTACTACTTCAGCCTGGATCCCAGACGGATACATTTTTGGAGCATAGTTGAACCTAGTCTGCAGCCTAAAGCAGAGCTGTCATGGCCAACTCACAAACCCGTGAGGGAGAGAGAGATGTTGTAGACAAGTGAAATTTTAGGCAAAAGTTGACCAATAACATGTGGTTTTGAGAATGGCTCTGAAAGTCACACCAGAGACTTGAGTCCCCAAAAGACAAGTCCTAGAATCCACTTTGCACTGTACCCTGCTGAAGAGAATTTATGTTTATTTCCACAGTCAGTTTCAAGGGACACGTTTTCTGCATTTTGGGCAGTCATTTGCCAGGTTAATTTCATAATCCTGGAAAAGAAGGGAAAGATCCTAAACAATCGATTATAATTAAGGATTTCTTTTAAAAATCAGTAAAGATAGGGAAATGCCTGGGTGGCTTAGTCAGTTAAGCATCTGACTCTTGATTTTGGCTCAGGTCTTGATCCCATGGTTTGTCAGTCCCAGCCCTGTGTCAGGCTATGGGATTCTTAAAGAATCTAGTCAGAACATCAAGGAGACTGCTTGGGGTTCTCTCTCTGCTCCTCCCTTCCTATTTCTCTCCCCCTCCACTTCTTAAAATAAACAAACAAACTGTAAAAATCAGTTAAGATAGTATTATTTTTAGGGGTACGTGGGTGGCTCAGTCAGTTGAGCATCTGACCTCCGTTCAGGTCATGATCTCGTGGTTTGTGAGTTCAAGGTCCGCATCAAGTTTCCTGCTTTCAGTGCTGGGCCTGCTTTGGATCCTCTGCCCACCACTCTCTTTCTCAAAAATAAATTAAAAAAAAACATTAAAAAAAGAGGTTTTTTTTAAAAGATGTGAAGCATATGAAGCAGAAATTGAAAAGAACTACCATTAACAAATAATAATAGTGATGAACAAAATGTAACAATGTAAGTAGCAAGATATCTGTTGTCTGCAAATACTAGGGAAATATTTATCTGTATCTAAGTCTGTATGTAAACCTATTATCCCAGAACTGAAGATAATGGAATTATGAACAGTAACCTCCATAATTACAGATCATCTTAAGCAAAATTAAAATGAAGTTTGCAAGGAAATCACCAGTGCAATGGTATTTAACAGGAGGAAAAACAACTTTCTTCGGTGCAGTTTGGCAATATGTATCACAAGTTCTACAGCTTTTCAGGTAGTTACATTTCTAGGAATCTGCCTTAAGTAACCATAATTATGACTTACTATAAACTAATTCTCAATACAAGGGAAATTATATTTGTGATATGAAATACCACTAAATTTCCAACAAAAAGAGGTCGGACAGAATTAATTCATTCATTCAATTGAGGATTAGAAGTTTGCAGAATTAAGTTATATTAAAAATGCATGTTTTGTAAACCACACAATACCGGTATTTAAATCAGTGCTCCAGTACATATTATCAGTATGATCGGGGTCAAGTTATTTTGTTTATTCATTTATTTATTTAAAATTTTTTCAATTAATTTTTTTTTTGTTTTGTTTTACAGAGAGAGAGAATGAGCGGGGAAGGGGGCAGAAGGAGAGAGAGAGAGCATCTTAAGCAGGCTCCACGCTCAGGACGGAGCCAAAGGTGGGGCTGAAATCAAGAGTTGGACGCTCGACTGACTGAGCCACCCAGGTACCCCAGGGGCAAGTTATTTGTTCTTTTAAACATTTAATTTTATTATCTCTAAAATGAAGATAATACTTCAAATTGTTACGATATAGATTGTTGAAACACACTTGTAACTTACTTATTAAAATCTAATATTCACTATATTGTGGCTATTATGACATTATTGACATCGCAGTATTAAAAAACTATTTTGTGACATGTCAAGTGTGCAAAGCCCATGTAACGAATAAGTACCTAGAGAATGATTCTAATTTTGCAGGAAATACACAGGAAAAAAATGCATAGGAGAAATGGACAAGATGAAAATGAGATATCTACTTTTTATACTTTATTCTCCTTACAAATATATATGTAAATATAAATAAATATATGAATATATTAATTTATAAATATAAATTTATATTTTATATAAGTATATATACTATATATGTAATTTTGTTAACTTTCAAAAATGAAAGTTTGTTTCACTGTCAAAGATTACAATTTCTTATTGTCACCAAATAGGTTATATAGGCAGTGACCTAGGCAATAATTTTGCTATTTTATTTGTAGAAATATTGTTTGTCATGAAACACATTAAAATAACGTTTAAGAAACTTTAGGACCATCGACTAAACACCTTATTCACGAAGAGGAAATTATAAGAGCAATGAGTTTTACGTCTGTTTAGAAAGCTCCTTTATTTACAACTCCACATATATATACTATCAATATATTGAAATAAGAATGGATAACGCAAAAACTACTCTTCCAAGGGGACTGAAGAAAGACCAGGCAAAATTTCTGGAAGGGAAATTAATATGAGAAAAGCTTGGAAGCAAATTTACCCTGGTATACCACGATGCCAAATTGATTTGGTGAGAGTTAGCTAATCGATTACTTGGTGGTTAATCTACTAAAATGAAGAAAGTGAAAAGCATTCCGTACATGCTGAGGCTGCCCTGATATGGGAAGCCAGCTCTGCTCGATTTTCACAGCAGTCAATCACCTGATGAAGTCAGAGGCAACACCCAAAATCACCACACACACACACACACACACACACACACACACACACTCACAGGCATGTAACTACTCAAATTCTTATTCTTTGACTCATGGTTTCAAACCAGGCTCATAGCCACCTCACAAATGGAACGGGCATTGTCTTATCAAAGCGGAAGACAGTTAACACAGCCTCAGGGATTCTATTTCTTGGAACTTCCAGGAAATCTTGGTAAAGGATCAGAAAAATTCACCACTTTATTCTTTCAGAAAATTCCCAGTTTATGGACTGGGAGATAGATTTAATGGGTTATTATACAATTCTATCATGTTTCTTCGTCTAGAAACACAGAGCATGCATTTGCTCTCCAATATTTAATGTTATATTCACTCTCATTTTTTCTAATACCATTTCTGCTACTTCTTTTCACTCCCCTCCGTGCCCCCCCCACACCCCTGCCAAAACCCATTTAAGTGGTACAATTAGTGCCTTTTTTTATTTTCTGGCTTTCAGGTCATATTCTGTGAGCAAGTCAAACACATATAATCACTAGGCTAGCATTGTGAATGTAGTGAAATATTTCTTCCAGAAGGCTGATTTTAATTATGATTCTATTTAAATGGTATCAGTAACATGGTAAAATTTACATCTACTCTTCTTCTCTAAAATAATAAGGACTTCATAACTTCTTTTGTTTAAATCAGTTTTATTATTTTCATTGAATGACGTGTTAAAAATATTCAAACGCTACCAATAACCCCACCAAAAATAATTATATTACTTTGTTGAAAATTACTATTAAGATTTAATCCACAGATGAAGTACTATGATTGTAACTAAATCTCATTTTCAAAAATTCATAGTTTCTGCTCACCAGGCACACATGAACAAGACATGACATATGCATTCTCTAAGACAGGCTTATCAAACATTGAATCAAAACCTTCCCTCCTACTCCTAAATTAAATGAATTTGATACTATCAAAGATTTTAGATAACAGATTTCAACTAAAGCTAAAATGTCATAGTTTTCTGTGAATGATCATTTGCATGTCATGTTACTGAAAGCAGTATTCATCATATTGAAAGCAATACCCTCTTCAAATTTGCCCCATTTACTAATAGTGATTTGTGACCATGTATTAATAGCAACTTTGATAAGAGTTAATTGATATAGAAGAAAAAACCTTCTAACCGTCTCCCCAAAGCACTTAGTTCCCCCCAAAACCCTGTGAGTAAATAATAGTGTTATCTCTATTTTACAGACAAGGACACTAAGACTCTAACTAAATTGCCCAAGTTCACACACGTGATGACACAGGGCATGTATCAAATGCTTTCTCCTATATGACACCTATATACAAGCTTCCATGTACTTTGCATGCAATAGGCAGGATTGATATCAAAAGAGAGACAGCTAAATACTGAGGGTCCAACTTTCTTTGTTTGCCCAGGACAGTAGTTTCCTGTGATGTGCAACTTTCAGTATTAAAACCAGGCAGGTCCTAAGCAGAGTGGGATAAAGCGTTCACCCCGAAATAATCTAATAAATATGAAGTTGTGAAAATATTGCTTGACTCATAGTCAGTACTTTTTCCTTCCCCTACTAACTGGTAGGATGGATGGACTCTGTATACATCTAATGACAACACCTTCTCCTGTTGTAGTGAATGGACTCACCCTTTCCCATTTTAAAAAACTTTTCCTCAAGCCACGGACTGGAAAACTCAATATCATTACAATGGTGATGCTCCCCTAAACGGGCCTATAAATTCAACACAATCTTTATCAAAATCCTAGCAGGACCTTTTTGGGGTAGAAATTGACAAGCTGATCCTAAAATTTATATAAAAATGCTAACATTGAGAATAACCAAAACAATCTTAAAAAAGAAGAACAAAGTTAGAAAGCTCACACTTCCTATTTCAAACTTACTATAAAGCCACAGTAAATGAGGCAATGTGGTACTGCTATAAGGAAAGACATATAGATCCATGGCCAGATTAATGGCCAACTGATTATTGGCAACAGTTTTAAGTGAATTCAATTGAGAAAAAAAATTGCATTTTCAATAATCTTCTTATAAGACAACTACATATCCACATGCACAAGATCAATTTAGACTTTTAACAACTACAAAAATTAACTCAAAACGGATCATAGATCTGAATATGAGAGCCCAAACTATAAAACTGCTAAACGACACAGGAAAAAATGTTTATGAATTTGACATAGGTACAGAGTTCTGAGATAGGACACCAAAAGCCAAATCAATAAAATTTTGAAAAATGATAAATTGGACTTCTGTGTTTCAAACCACACCTTTAAGAAAACTCAAAGTTTTGGCCAGGATGTGGAGAAGCGAAAACCCTAATACATAGCTACTTATAATGTAAAATGGTACAGTCACTTCGGAAAACAGTTTAGTGGTACGTAAAAAGTTTATCATAAATTTACCATGCAACCCAATAATTCTGCTCCTAGTTTTTTTTTTAGTTTATTTATTTTGAGAGAGACAAAGTGGGGGGTGAAAGAGATAAAAAGAGAATCTCAAGTAGGCTACACACTATCAGTGAGACATGGGGCTCAAAGCCATGAGCAATGAGATCAAAATCAAGAGTCAGATGCTCAAGCAACTGAGCCACCCTCTACTAGTTCCTACCGAAAAGAAATGAAAACCCATTGAAGACTTGTGTACAAATGTTCGTAGCAGCATTATTCATAATAGCCCCAAAGTGGAAACAATCCAAATGTCTACCAACTGTTGAATGGATAAACAAAACATGGTATTTCATGTAACACTGCAGTGTTATCAGTCAAAAGGAACAGACCATTGATGCATGCTACTACATTGAAGAACCTTAAAAAACATGCTAACTGAAAGAAGCAAGATTCAAAAGGCTATATATGTCATGTAAATCCATTATGAGGAATGTCCAGAAAAGGCAAATGTATACAGATAGAAAGCAGATTAATGGCTATCTAGGACTGGAGATTAGAATGGATAGTGATTGCAAATGGACATAAGGGGTCTTTCCAGCATAATGAAAAGGTCCAAAACCGAATTATGGTGATGGTTGCATAAATATACTAAAATTCATTGAAATATGCATTTAAAATGGATCATTTTATATTATATAAATTACATCTCAATGAAACTGTTAACAAAAAGGATATGTTAGCTATAGAGGAGTCAAGAGTGGCGAAGGGGACAAGTGAGGAGATGAAAAGACAAGAGATAGGGAAGGTTCCTGGGATGACAGCTGGATTCTGAGGCCAAATAATAATATATGGCCAGTGGAAAAATCCCAGGGGAAATATGGCCAAGAAACTCTAAGAACGAAGAATGTTTAAATGATGTTCAATTTCCAAATTTTCTAATTTGTTATGAAAACACAGATAATGCAGCATCAATTCTGCTGTTCCTTACATTAATACATCTTTTTTTTTTTTAAACTAGGCACATCTTTCCCTTTCCTCATGGGTGAAGAATGTCTTATTCATTCTCTGTAACAGCATAGGAAGTAATGCCACTATGATAGACTTTGGGGGGGGGAGGTGAGAAGAGGCACAAATTTATTCAGATCTCTTCTACTTAGAGGTAAGCATTTTGTAGTCTGGCTCTGTAAAATTCAGATGATTGTTCCCACTTCCCGACTGGAGTTTGGACGAAATTCCATCTTATGACTTCCTACTATCTATGGGGGAATTAATTCTTGGCCTTTCTGTCATGTTCCTGAAATACATAGTAACTAACGAAAATGTGACAAACATTCTGACTAGAGGGATCATGAGATACTATGGCAAGAGAATCCATGGATTTGCTTTTGGATCCACCACTACTAGTCTGGTTTGCATATTTGCTCAGATTCGTGTTATTACTGAATATACCTACTAGACTGCACTAGAAGTACACTGTGCCTTGCCTAACATTAGGAGAACTCAGAGTGAATCTCTCAAAAGAATTTCTTGTATCGAACTATGGTACAGACACAATGGTGTACTACCACACACTGAAAGTTCATCGAGACATATGTTTAAATCTCAACTCTATTATTGGTTTGCTATTTGTGTTTGGAATAGTATCTTAATCTTGTGGAAGCTCATTTTACCTATGTGCAAAAATGGGGATAATTGCATTTAATTCATAATAAGCTACTATAAGGCTGAAATTAAAAGGTATATCACAGTCCATCATATATAGAGGACAAATGGATTTACAGAGCTAACTTTATTATCTGTTATTGCTGCATATTTTCTCTACTGGCAGAATCAACGTGTGATTTAAAATTTATCTCACCTCCTTGGAGATATTCTGTTCAGTAACCCTTTATTCCAGTGAAAAATGAGAAATTATTAATCTATTCAACCACACACCTATCCCTACCTATGATTCTCTAAATATAATTTTAAAAGTGCTGTTTAATATATTTAAAATAGGAATATTTCCAATGAATGTTGCAATGTACATAGAAATTCCTCATATGAGATGTTACTATCAAGTAACAAGGTAGATTTCAAATAATAACACAGACTTCCACAAACAGGAAATTAATCTTATCTTTTTAGAGACATGGGTTGTATAACATGGAGAGAGAATTCTACTACTTTAAGTCCTACTGGGGAACAATAAAGCAATTGTAATGTATCTTTTACAGTCCAAATATATAAAACTCTACAATTCATAGATGCCTCAATTATGAATTAACTTATTTATACAAGGGATTTGTGTGCTAAAATCATACCAAGCTATATTTGATAAACCAAGGCATTATAGGTTTAGAATATGTTTAAACAACTATGTATTCCATATCAAAGAATCTTTGGGGAGTGAGTCTGTTCAAAATTTATGCATGTTGTGGAAGTAAGCTGGCAAATTTGTTTTTTTGCCTTAAGACCCATTCATAGGCTCTATTTTGCAAGTAGTCTACAATTCATGTATTTTCTCCTCAGGCCATTGTGTGTCCTTGGCCTTCGACTGATCTAAGTGTGAACATATACCCCTTATCTGGTAAATGGAAAATGTACTTTACTTTTCTGGGAGTACGGTCCCTCCCTGAAAAAAGTATCATCTTTCCTCTCTTGTTTTCTGCTTTAGATGTTGCCATTTGAGACTATGATGCCTGGAACTATTGTAGCCATCCCATTTCTGTAAGCAAAGGACTGAAGGAGTATGGGGACCAAAAAACACTGCCAGTCTCTGGACTTCTTGTCAAATAAACAAGAAATGACATTTTGACTTAAGCCAGAGGTGTTCAATCTAGATTATACAGACCTCTAGCTCAGGCAAAGACTTCAGTACAAGAGAAAGCATAGATTGTCCAAAATTAGTCATTTCCAGGTTTTTAATGTCCATAGTCTTACCAAAAATGAATGTAAGAAGGGCATCCATAGGGGAGCCTGAGTGGCTCAGGCAGCTAAGCATCTGACTCTTGTTCTTAGCTCATGTTATGATCTCATGGTTTGTGAAATCAAGCCCCATGTTGGGCTATGTGCTGACAGCATGGAGCCTGCTTAGGATTCTCTCCCTCTCCCTCCCTCCCTCCCCCCCTCCCTATGCCTTCCCCCCAAGCACATGCTCTCTGTCTCTCTCTCAAACAAACATGAAAAAATAAAATAAAAGAAACTAACAGCATACATATGATGGAGGTGCTTGCTCTATTCTTCCTCTACAACTTTCTGGAGCCCTTGTAAGAGAGAGGAAACCTCCATGCTATCCCTAAACATTGTCCAAGATGGTAAAACCCTCCAGGATACTAAACAAAGGGATAATTTGTTATAATATAATTATATTGGTTTGGGGGGGAAAGAATGATTCTAATCAGTGGATAACAAATCATTTTGTGAGGCAAGTGATTTCCACTTCCTTTGTTTCCAAGGTATTGAAGGGAAATCTAATCAAGTTGTCAGCTCATAGATGATTATAAAATACTATTTGATGGTAGATATTTTAGTTATTTTTGCATATAACTTTGGAGCTTAGAAAAGTGAATCACTAAAACAAAACTCTTACTCCTCTACTTCTCGTTAACAGGTTTATCAATGCTCTCTATTAATAAGTTTAAAAGTGAGGATGAGGTATACTCAACTCTGGCTCATCCTAGCAATAAGTAATATTCATTCAGGAATACATCAGTTATAAAAAGGAAAACAAAACCCCAATTCATCTCATTAAAAGACAAATTTTTCAAGAAACTTTTTCATGTTGAGTATTTCTCAAAAGTCTATCATGTTTATATTCTTTTGATCACTTGTGTGTTAATTCATATCATAATTCCTTCAACAAATAAGTTTTATATTATAGCAAATTAAAAAACATAATACTTCAAAATATAAATATATTAGCCACTGGAATATGAGAGGGAAATGAATTATAAGCAGAAAAATATATCACTTTATGTTAAATTCTGTGGGAGACATGGACTGGAAATGCTTATTCAAATAAAAAAATGAATGAGGTAACATTTCCAACTATTAATGACTATTTGGGGGTACCTGGGTGGCTCAGTTGGCTGAGCATCTCACTTCTGCTCAGGTCATGATCTTGCAGTTCATGGGTTCAAGCCCCAAGTCGGGCTCTGTGCTGACAGCTCATAGCCTGGAGTCTGCTTCTGATTCCGTCTCTCCCTCTCTCTCTCTGCTCCTCCCTCGCTTGCACTCTGCCCCTCCTCTCAAAAATAAGTAAGTATTACAGAAAATTTTTAAAAAAGAGCTATTTATGTTTAAGCAAATGACAATGGATATCAAGATAATATAAGGGGCGCCTGGGTGGCGCAGTCGGTTAAGCATCCGACTTCAGCCAGGTCACCATCTCACAGTCCGTGAGTTCGAGCCCCGCATCAGGCTCTGGGCCGATGGCTCAGAACCTGGAGCCTGTTTCCGATTCTGTGTCTCCCTCTCTCTCGGCCCCTCCCCCGTTCCTGCTCTGTCTCTCTCTGTCCCAAAAATAAATAAACGTTGAAAAAAAAAATTTAAGATAATATACTATGCTTCATTGCAAATAACTAAAATATGTAACTTCATCTTCAAATGTCACTATTTATAATTCACTATCAATTGTTTCCTCCGAAATTATTTTAATATTACAACCTGAACATAAATGTGAGAGGGAGTGCATCATTTACAAAATACTTTTCTGGGGTGTGAGAGTCAAGTATTTTGAAACCAGTGGGTTTAAGATAAAGACAAAATCTGGACATTCACACTTATATATCATCTTAAAAAGCCAAACTCATATACATTAGAATCGTAGTTGCCACGGGCGTGTGGGTGGAGGAAATGGGATGTTCTTTCAAGGCTACAAACTCCCAGCTGTAAGATAAGTAACATCTAGCCATCTAATGCATACCATGGGGACTGGAATTAATTGGCAATAATGTATTATAAACAATTGACCCTTGAACCACGTGGGTCTGAAATGACAGATCCACGCGGATTGTTACCAGTACAGTATTATGAGTGTATATCCTCTTATGATTTTCTCAGTGACATTTTTTTTCTACCCAACTTATTTTGAGAATATAATATCCAATCTCTGACCCCTGTACCAAGCATGGTTCTCTCCCCTTGTACCAAGAGGTGGCACCCCCTTGCCCATTTAAAGACAAAATATACTCTACAAACGAAGCGAAATGTATAATATAGAGACGTTCTAGAGTAGCCGACTTCCCCTATATCTGGGGCCTTTTTGTATCTGGGAGGTAGGAATGGGATACTGGCACTTGAGAATCCTTCAGTTCAGTGAAGACTAAAGAAACTAGCCACAGGGGACACCTGAGATGGAGAACAATCACCAGATTAGACATGACCGAGAATAATTTTACTGCCATCTTTTCTCTCGGCCCAAAACAAGCTACAATCCATCTTATGGAGATGGCATCCCAGTGGGAAAGACATAAAAAATACCAACAAATAAATGCAGAATAGCCAAGTCCTGATTAGGGCAGGCCCTGAAGATCAAGTAATGCATGGTAAGGAAACTGAGGGAGACTGTATCGGAAATCAGGAGGTCAAGAAAAGCCTCTTTCTGAATGATACGTATGAGGAGTCAACTGAGTAAAATCAAAGAGTGAATCATGGACAAAGTGGAATTGAATCTTACAGAAACTTTTTTAAATGGTATGTTAAAAGATTTAAATTATTTCTATTTTATCAAATGTGAAGATCTGACTTTTAATGCACTAGCAATTTTGGTCTACCTATATGTTTCATGTTATTTTGGTCACACTATTTCTTTATGTATTCATCAACAGGAACACAATCATACCTTCTTTTCTCTTTCTTGCCTTTAATCTGGTCATTTTAGTCTTCTATATCCCCTTTTTTTTTATAAATAGTTGTTCATTTCTCTATTAGTTTTCACGTTGGTCTTTCTTTATTCTTTCATAAGATACTTGTACTTTTTGTACCAACTTATATTAAAATGTTTATATGGAATTATATGAATAAGGAATTTGTATATATTTGTGTATATATATATATATATATATATATATATATATACACACACAATGTATTATACATAGATACATTCCCCTTCATTCTCCTGTCCAATATCTCCCACACCCATAGCGACAGCTTTTATTTTCAGTCACAGATTATAAAATAAGCAAACAAAATGACAACATTATGAAATAGTAAAGACCTTAAAACAAGAACAACTTTGTTTTTGCAATTATGCTATAGTCTTGAGTGAAGTGACTGACATGTAATTTTAATGTTACACTTTGCATTGTTCCTACTCTTTTTCTGTCCAATCTCCACCCAACCTGCCATTCCCAGTATCTTGCAAGAGTTTGAATCTTCTTGATAGCATTAACCACTGAACTTGGGCTTTCCACTGCTTAAAACCTTGATAAACGGAACAAGTTTCAGAGTCATTTCCGTGAGCAAATACAAAATTGATACTCAGCAACAATAACCGAAGAATTGGAACAGAGAGCTCAGGTAATATCCAGTTATATTTGTAAGTGCTTCCCTCCTGTTCTCCTATGTCTTCTCTTCCACCCCACTCACACTATTGCTGGCTTTGTTGTTCCAAGCGCTGGCAGATCTTAAGCCTTCCTTCTTTAAGTTTTGGATTTTCAGCTATCTTACAGATCTTTCCTGAAGATACGAGAGCAACTGTCAGGAGGCACAAGGAATGAACAGTTTTGTGCATAGGCTACAAGATACAAGGCCCTTCCTACTCAATGTCTCATGCCTTGGTCTTTATGCCTGGGCCTCAGTTAAGGGCATTTTGGGGGCAAAAGGGTCATGAAAGGAAGCAAAATGGTGAAATCATGCTCGTAGTCTGAAGCACAATACAGTGTCAAGATTCCTCATTATGGGTGGAAAAATGGAAATAAATTTTAGGACCGGTTTACCATACAGACTTAAGTCCTCTTGTTTGTTTATACATGAAATCCACACATTCAGTTACTTGAGAAAATATACCAACATCTCTTTTTTTCTAGTTGATAACAAGAAATTATTTTATCATATTTTCTCATAGTTTTTTTTCTGGTAGTTTTTTTTTGGGGGGGGAGGAGTTGTTGTATGTGTGATATGCTATTTAGCAAATGTTCTCAATATAAAAAAAAAATACTCAAAATTGAAAAACTCACTCCGGCTCTCTGGTGTCAGCATGCAGCATGCTTCAGATCCTCTGTCCCCTCCTCTCTTTCTGCCCTACCCTCTCCCCCCTCAAAAATAAATAAATATTAATCACTATCCCTTGTTTTGTTTTTTTAATTTTTTTTTCAACGTTTATTTATTTTTGGGACAGAGAGAGACAGAGCATGAACGGGGGAGGGGCAGAGAGAGAGGGAGACATAGAATCGGGAGCAGGCTCCAGGCTCTGAGCCATCAGCCCAGAGCCCGACGCGGGGCTCGAACTCACGGACCGGGAGATCGTGACCTGGCTGAAGTCGGACGCTTAACCGACTACGCCACCCAGGCGCCCCTATCCCTTGTTCTTAAAATAACAATAATAAACTCATTTTTGCTTTAAGTCGTATTTTACTGATTTCTACTAAGGTGAGTACTAGTGAAATGTTTACTGACTATTTGCGTTGGTCATTTCACAATTTGCTTTGTACTGGCTTTTTTCCCATGTATGTACTACCTATCCTTATTGCTTTAAAGAAATTTTGAACCTTTTGTGGAGAGTGGCCATATGTCTTTCACATATGTGCAAGTATTTTCTTCCAATTATCTTCTTGCCCTTTAATTTTGTTAATCTTATCTTGTTCTGTGCCAACACTGTTATTTGTATTATTTTCATGAAGGTAAATCTGTTTAACCTCATGAAAGCTTGTTTCTTCCTTCCTTCTATTTATGGGTTCTGATTTCCCAAAGGAGGCCAGCTATTTATACAACGTTATAAAAATGCATCTCCTCCATACTTGTATAATACTCATTTTTTTAATACAGTTCAATGATTTTTCTTCCAACAGCTTTTAATCTACTTTTACTATAACATTTCCCTGTTCGTTTGAAATGCACCTTTATCATAAATTGAACTCTTATCTATATTTGAATCTTTTTTCTGGATTCTCTATTCTGCTATATCAAATTCTGCTTCTTTCTCTAATTCTACCTTATTTCAGTTACTATAGTTTTATTTTATGTTTTGGTTTCAAATAAGGCTAGTTCCCTATATTTGTTCTTTTAGAAGTATTTTTTGACATTTCTCATGTTTTTTCTCTATTGCCGTATCAACCTTAGATTCAGTTTGTTGGTTTCTTTCTATAATAGAATCATCTGGGTACTCCATACCAAGACTACATATCCAGTATGAGTTTAGAAAGAACGGATAGATTTATTAAATTGCTAACTTTAGTCAGAGCAATTTAAATTTCAAAAATATCAACAAGATGGAAAAATACAGGGGTACCCATCTGGCTCAGTCGGTAAAGCATTCGACTCTTCATCTCTGTCTGTGAGTTCGAGCCCCAGGTTGGGTGTAGAGATTACTTTAACAATGATGGAAAAATACAGAACTAAGAGATTAATCTTTCACCTCATCCCCAGTTATGTACATTGCTAATTTCTACCTCCTGTCATGGCCATTGCAGCATGAGGCGATATGGATAGTTTAGACTAAGCTTGTATTAAGACTGAAGTTTCTTCAGCGTAACTAAAAAGAACCAAAAAACAAAAACAAGAAGCCCATAAGAACATACCTGAAAATAAGAGACTGGAAGCTGTTGACTCCAGCCAAGGTAACTGCGTGCCAGACTAAAAATTGTGCAGGATCTTTTCAACTGTTTACTTTGAGTGTCTACAGCACTCTTGGCTCCTGAATGAAGCCACAATGTGTCAGTGATTTTACCTCCTCTATCGATTCTCTTCCACTCCCATCTCCCAAAGCTCTCTTTCTTTCTCTGTTGAATACAAGGTAAATACTTTCTTGTATATTTTAGGTTAATTTTTTATTTTGAGAGAATTGTAGAACCACAAGCAGTTGTGAGAAATAATACAGAAAGAGCCTCCTTCACCCAGTTTCCCCAATGGTAGCATCTTCTATAACTACAGCTCAATACCACAACCAGGAAATTGACAGTGATACAATGTACTGATCTTGTTGACATTTCCCTAGCTTTACTTGTACGCGTGGGCGTGCATCCCCTTGGTCTTTTTTTTTACTTCAGATTTAATTAACTACTGTACATCAAGCATGTAAGTATTTTATCTTAATTACAGAATTACAGTTTAACAGTTTTGCTGTAGATGTGATATACTGTGTGGCCCAGAATGATTTTTCAGAGCTTAAATGTATTTAATATATATTAATAATATTAATGTATTATGGAAATTAAACCATAAGACCATGAATTTGTGGCTTGTGAACACAAATGGTTCAAGAGAGATATTGCTATTTGTGAGGAAGAGGTTGATTTCTCATCTGCTGATTTTAATTTATTGGTATGCAGTCTAGGTGATCGGCTTTCCAAATGAGTTTTTGCTTTCACATTATTCCAGTGAGACATTTATAATTAATGCTACAGAAAAATTACACTGGGTTAATATTTAGTCAATCTTTGTCAATATGAAACAAAAGCATAAATCTAACACTAGATGGAAAAAACAGAATACAAGATTGCTTTAGAATAAATAGGCTAAATACTGATTAATTTACTTGCAAGCACATTTTTCTTTGATGAAATTCTATTTGGGTGGCATGACTATCTTTGTTTAAATTCATTGTTTCATCTTGTCATAACTATTATTCATTTATACACAGCCATTTGCACTTAAAAATAAAGTCATTGCTTAAAAGGACAAGCTCTAATGGTTATTCCTTATTTTAAACCATTCTGTGGGTCTTACTTTTCATCATTATGCTTGGCTCATCATAATAGGAAAGAATATTCAGTCTCAAAAATATTCTAACTCAATTCAAAGAGGATTCTCTTCGAGACCAATGATAAGGATAAAAACTTTACAACTAGAGAAAACATTTTCTTTTCTTGTTTATCTTTTTTTGTTTATCATTGGTGGTGTTATCATCTAGAATGGTTGTCAATTTCTTTTATTTGGGGTTTTTCCCATGGAGTTCTGGGCTATGTGACATTCTCGGATTAAAAAAAAATTTTTTTCCCCATTGTTTATGTATTTTTGAGAGAATGAGAGACAGCACATGAGCAGGGGAGGGGCAGAGAGAGATGGAGACACAGAATCTGAAGCAGGCTCTGGGTCCGAGCTGTCAGCACAGAGCCTGACTCAGGGTTCCAACTCATGAGCCACAAGATCATGACCTGAGCCAGAGTGGATCACCTAACCAACTGAGCCACCCAAGCGCCCTACCCCGACTTAAAAAATATTTTTTTTCAAGTGAAATACTTGGATTCTCTTCACTTTGGCATATTTCTGGGTACAATTTATTCTGATTTTTAACAGCTATTTTACAAAATAGATCAAAGGTCAAAGAAAGTATAAGTAGATCAGTTAGCATAACTGTTAAACTTAAAGTCAAAGAGAGGAGCCCATGCTAGCTGGGATTCAGATGATCTTCTCTGGATTTACTTTTGCCAACCCTGAAGAGGTGATTACATTCTGCTTTTGTGAAATTTCAAAGAAAGTCAACAGAGAAATAACTACCTGCATCCTCATCATTCTTACCATTTTGTTCACCCCAAAGTCTGATATCAAGCAAAGTTAAGTGAAAGAGGCAGGCAAAAAGATATTATGATTAACATTTTCTTGAATGAAGCCACTCTATTCAGAAATAGATCTATTAGGTCAAACATTTTATTTTATGTCACTGCAGACTTAGTGTTAATTGCTATTACATTGGTATGAAGGGCACCTGGTTGGCTCAGTTGGTTAAGCATCCAACTTTTGATTTTGTCTCAGGTCAGAATCATAGTTCATGAGTTTGAGCCCCACATCAGGCTCTGTGCTGACAGTACAGAACTTTCTTGGGATTCTCTCTCTCTGCCTCTCCCCCACACATGCGCACAAGCACATATACTCTTCCTCTCTCTCAAAACACATAAACTTTAAAAAATAATACATTGGTATGAGTACACTTAATTTTTATTTTCCACATCCGCAAAGAAGAGGATAATAGTATAAATTTCATGTAAGATGAAAATTAGAAGATAATTTTACTAGACTGAGAGAGAAGATAGATAAAAGAATTCAGATAAGAGAACAATATTAGCAAACGTTCAAAAACATGCATATGAAGCATGATGTGACGTATATCCAGAACAAAGAGTACAGTGCTATGAATTACCATGAAAAATAATTCGATGTAAGATAATGAAGGGCTTTGGATACTGTGAAAAATGATTTATGGTATTAACATCTTCAAGGACATTTTGAAGATTTCATTTCCTACCTAGCCCTCTTCTGTGGGTCTGACACTTTCTTCTTCTTAGCTACTGTAATGCAATCTTGTGCCCACTTTCCTGTTAATGTTACCTTCTAGCAAGGTCCCCAATGCTCCTTATTCAACAAGAATTTTAGATCTGTTTTTATTATTTTTTTTGAAATCTTAAATAAAGAAATTGAATTCACAAAGGCCAACGTGGTTACATGTGAAACAGAAGTTGAGCAAGTGCCTGGTTAAGTGTTCTCCTCAGTGAGGCAGAGGTGGCAATCAGAACAACTCTCCCATGATTCTGTCGGGTAAGGCCAAGGGTTTGGAGTTCACATACAATACTGAAGTTTGAGGTGGAAAGCAATGAGCCTAAGTGAAGAGTCTCAGAATAAAGATGGACACTTCAACTACCAGAGCAAAGGTCTCCCTGTATCCCTAGCACATCTTACATCCTCACAAGTGTGCCTCAAATAAAGCTTCGTTCTTGTTTTGCATAAGGAAAACACTGTACTCTGCTTTAGATGAATAGGTAGAACAGGAAAGATTTGACATGCTGCTAAGCCCAAGTAATCATATAAACACCAGGATTCCACTCAACAATGTATGTTTACTCAGCATCTCACTCTGAGCCAGGCTACTTTTTCTGGCATTGGTGACAAGGTCCTTGGCCTCACAGAACTTAGATTCTAAAGGAAGAGGAGACCAATAATTAAAATAAAAGATGAATATACTGTATTTCAACATAATTTATCAAGTCCTGTAGTGACTAATACTTTGAAGTAATTTCAGGAAGATGCAATAGCTATAAATAGATGTTGCTCCTGAACTGAACTGAAGTGAACCCTTAGGAAATCACTTGCAGGATTTAGGTCAAGAAGGAACGTATTTGATGTGAACTGCCCATTTCTCTAACAGACACAATGGAAGTGCCCAGATGAAGAACAGCTAATGTTTTTGTGTAGCATAGTTTTTTCCTTGCCTTTCCTACAGGGGCATCTGGGACACTTTCTGAATAAGTAGGCTCTTACTCAAAGTGGAAAGGAACCTAATTCTCTTAAGGTGTTTTTATAATGCTTTATATGTAATATACTCATTATTTGGGAAGAACTCACATTAATAATCCAAGTGTTTTTCTTCAGGAGAGTGATCACAAATTTCAGGGTTTCTGGATTCCTACACCAAAATCAGAGTGAGTCGGGATGCATCTTCAGTAAAGGGGAGGAAACAGAATCGGTGCCACAATGTTTTAGAAGACTCTCTTTGGTGTCAGAACTTCAAAATTCTGTAAAGGCTATTTCTCCATTGTCAACCCCCACACTCCAATTCTCAATTGATGTATTTAATCAATTTGAGTATGATACTCTTAAATAGAGCTCCCAATGATGAGTTATTTCACAATTAACCTGTATCTTGACCCTTTTCTACCTTGGTTGAGGTCCTTGTATGACTTTTCCCCATTTCCCACCCCATCTGCTGGAGTGCTTGTTTTAGCTTAGCAGAGCTTAAGCTATGCAACAAAGGGAAAGAGGGACAGAGGCCTGGCTAGAGGACAAGGAGGTCAGCCAAGAACATAAGGTGCATCTTTATTAGACACCATCACACTCTGTTGCACATTTCTGTGTGTTTCTTAAATTCTATATTGAGTTTCTTATAAAAATATTTATTGAGTATCTATGAGTGCCACGCATGTCATTAGAACTATGAAGGTCATTTATCACCTTATGAAAGTCATACTCAGATGGCAAAATAAGTTCATGTAGTTAAGCCCACAGGGTAAACTTTCATTGTAAGTATTTATACAAAATCCCAGGAAACAAATATTCAAAATGATGAGCATTTACTCTCTACACAGAAATGGTGAAACAGCAAACTCCAGTGGCTACGTAAACCAAAGATCAAATACGTATTATGAGTATACAGTGGCCATTTTAAAACAAGCCCTGCAACCTGAGAGATGGTGTGGCCTGTTTCTGAGCTATAGATGACATGGCCAATTAAAAGGGAGGCATACCATAAGATGCTCTTAAATACAGAGAACAAACTGAGGGTGGATGGGAGGGGGTGGGGGAGAGGGGAAAATGGGTGATGGGCATTGAGGAAGGCACTTGTTGGGATGAGCCCTGGGTGTTGTATGCAAGTGATGAACCATGGGAATCTACCCCCAAAACCAAGAGCATACTTGACACACTGTATGTTAGCTAATTTGACAATAAATTATGTTTTAAAAAAGGAAATAAAATAAAAATAATATACTTTGCATCGATAACAAATTGTCAATGCTTTATTGAGAATTACTTTATCAGCAACTATGTAGAGTGATAAATCATCATTACCCATCTCCCAAGACTACTCAAGAATACTAGTAAGCTTCCTCAGAGCTCGATGACAGTTTCCCCTTTATGATTAACCCATATTAAAAGGTTGCAGGTTATTATTCCACCAGAATGAGCAGCAATGACACAAAAGTGGCTCAGAACAGCTGTGATACAGGTGTTTTATGTTGGGTGTGCTGGGAGTCGTTCATCACTCATGGAAACACTTTTATTTATTTATTTATTTATTTTTACTCATTCTGTTGCATGAAATGGAGAAAGACACTTAGAATTCTCATTTCTAAGTTGTTAGAAGAAAATCGAGGGAACAAACATTTTTGCCACTGGGATACTAAAATACATGTTTTAATGTTTTAAGACATAAGGCTTTTATGTTAAGATTCACAATACTCCATTAGGTCACAAAAGAAGTGAACAAGAGTTGACAAGACTCCTACTGGTCAAACAGGGACAATCTGAACATCAAAAAGAATAGTAATGTTAATGGGTTTACATTATACTGAAATAAAAAAAAATCACTGAGTCCATAGGAACACTCAAAAAGGGGAGAAGGGAAAGATCTTCACTATAGAAAACCACTAACACATTTATATGTAACAATACAATTAGACAACCACCAATGATCTTTGCAACCACTAATGTAATTTTTGATTTAGGCAAGAATCATCAACAGATGCTAACGCCATTAAGTGAAATGTTCATTCTTCAACCTAACAACAATTGGACAAACTGACATAATGTGTTTTCTGATAAACTAGGATAAAACGCAAACATTACACTCAATTATTTTAAAAACAATATTTAACATGAATTAGCGAGGAAACATTTAGATGAATGAAAATGTTGGTCATTCTCCAAGACAACTGGCCTAGTGTCTTCAAAATACCACTGTCATCAAACACAAAAAGAGAAGTAGGAATTTTCTAGATTCAAAGAATTTCTAAGGACATAACAACCAAATGTAGCAAGTGCTCCTTGAATGGATCCTGATCCCAAAACAAAAATGTATTTAAAAAAAAAGCATTTGGAGAAATTTTGGGAAATTTGAAAAGGAACAGTATGTTGACTAACATTTTATGATTGCTTAACTCATTGGGAGTGATGCTCATCTCGGGGTTACGTAGGAAACTGTCCTTATTCCTCGGAGATAGAGGACAAGGTATTTGTAATCTAATGTTATCATATCTACAATTTAATATCAAATGGTTCAGTCAAGATGATCGACAGTTTTCGCAAATGTGGGAAAATGTTTTTAAATCACCTTTTGATGAAAGAATTTATTATGTTGCGGCTCTCTCAGATTTTCTTAGTTGCGCAGTTAAAAATGTAGTCTTAAAATACATCAGCCACTTTCCATACTGCACGTAAATTATAAAGTGGAAAAAAAAGATGGTTTCATTTTATATTTAAATATTGATGAAAAATTTGACCATGAACCACATTCCATACTAATAAAAAATAACGTTATGAGAAAGAAAAGAAGAGGTAATTTAACAGATTTTCACAAGTGAAAAGACTATTTGGAGCAAAGCAAAGAAATTTACACTGATTGTCCTCATTTTTTACACTCCATGAAGACACGGATTTTTATATGTTTTATGCACTACTTTATTCCAATTGTCTAGGATAGTGCTGCCACAAATTAGGTGTTAAACAGTAGATATTTGAAAGTGTTAGGAAAAAATCTGTTAGATGATATCCAACAGGACTGATAAGGGCATTTCAGTCCCTGCCTTAAAACTTCCCTTCTGGTTCTTCCCCCAACCCTGCTTGCCTCAGGCACCAAAATACTACTAATGAGGAATGCGGAAGTAACAGACTATAAATTGTCCCTTGTGTTGATGCTCTGGGCTCAGATCTCTGGAGAATGATCTCCTCTGCGCCCACTGGTGTAAAATAAACCTCCTTCCTTCCAAGATCTCCGAGTGCCGCTGGGTTCTTCTACCGGGTGATCCAGACCAATTTCCATAACAAAAGAATATGGGGTTAACTAACTGCCTTCAAACACACTATCTCATGTAAACTTATACAACAAATGAGGGAGGTGGGGAAATCCCTATTTTGCATAGGATGGAACAGAGACTCAACTACGCACTGGGATATACTGGAGCAGTGGCATGAGTTGAGCTCTATTCAATTGCAAAGCCTATACCTATCTATCAGGTATACAGCCCCAGTGATCATCATCTAGTCCTTTCCTTTCCATTATGAGAAAGGAAGCAGAGAAGTGGGAATTTCTCTTTATTAAGGTACTGTAGGCAGAACAAAGACAATGACCTATATTCTTTACCCTAGTCTAAGCAAGAAATACAATTCTAATATTCTTTGCTGATAAGGGTAATGAATATCATAGAGAACACTGCTCTGACTTTAGATTTAGAGGTTGCTGTGTTCAAATCTTAATTCTGCTCCTACTGCCACATAGTTGTAAGTATTAAGTAATTACACATTTCATGTTACTACTCAAGCTACAGAAGGATCCTTCTGCAGTGTTTACATGATCACCAAGGCAATAAATATCATTTGAGTTAATTACTTAGCAGAAATTTTGGTAGACCATCCCAATCAATACTAGAAATAATTTTTCATCAAAAAAAAAAATACAGCCAAGGTAAAGCTAATGATGAGGAGAGGGGAAAAAAGAAATATTACTAGCATCCATGAAATTTTTAAAAAGCCTTTGAGTAGAATCATCATTTTCAGGGAACAGTGAAGACATACTGTGATCTCCATTATTTTAAAATATTGAATAGGGTTACACAGGGAGCCCATTTAATTATGAGAGTCAAGAAAATAGTCATAAAAAGAAGAAAGTAGTCATAATTGTTAGAGAGATTGATTAAAGAAGCTGTTCCATCTCTAAATAAACTAAAGGTGTCCATAGCATTGACAGAGTTTGGGAAGGGATTGCAGTGGGGGGCGGGGTAGGGAAGGATTTCCACCTTCCTTATCAGCCTCTCAGTGATTTAAATCACATGAACCAGGAGATCATGACCTGAGCCAAAACCGAACTGGATACTTAACTGACCGAGCCACCTAGGTGCTCCACATTATATATTTTAATAAAACTTTTAAATTACAATAGTTTTACATTTACAGGAAAGCCACAAAGACAAAATAGAGTAATCTTATATACTCCACACCTAGTTTCCTCTATTATTAACTTCTTACATTAGTGTGGTACATTTAGTACCATATTGTTAGTAGCAATAAAATGTTATTAACTGAAATCCCTATTTTATGCAGATTTCATTAGTTTGTGCCTAATTTCCTTTTACCTTGTAGGATCTCATTCAAGTTACCCTGTTGTATTTAATCATCATGTCTTCTCAAGCTCCTCTAGCCTATGATAGTTCCTCAAATTTTTCTTGTTTTTACCTATCTTGACAGTTTTCTGGAGTACCAATCAGGTATTTTGTAAAATATCCCTCCATTTGGTTTTGTCTGGTATGTTTCTCATGATTAGACTGGATTTATGGGTTTTGGGAAGAAGACTATCAAGCACTGGTCTACTCAAATCTTATCAACGGTTCATGCTACCATCATGCTTTATCATTAGTGATGTTAACCTTATTACCTGGCTGACGTAGGGATTGTCACATGCCTCCACTCAAGTTACTCTTTCCCCCCTCCCCTTCTCTGTACTGTTCACTTTGGAAGGAAGTGACTATGCACAGCCTGCACTTAAAGGGTTGAAAGTTAAGTGCCACTCCCTTGAATGGGAAAAATCTATACAACTTATTTGGAATTTTTCTGCATGGGATATTTGCCCATTCTCTCCCAGTAATTTATTCATTCAATTATTTATCGCAGTATGCTCTCTTATTTTATATACTTTGAGTTATAATGCAATATTACATTGTTTATTTTGTTAAAACTGTTTATGCTTTGGCCATTGGGAGCCCCTGCACTTGGTTCCTTTATCACTTTGACATAACATCATTGCTGTGAATTTTTTTTATCATCTCCTTATTTTATGGCATTACAAGACACTCCAGGTTCATCTTTTATTCTCCTTGCCCTAGTCCTACAATCAGCTATTTCCCAAGGAGTCCGAGTTCCTTGTCTTAGGGAATGATATTAGAAAACAAGCACACTCTTTCTCCAGGGGAGTCATTATTTCTAGGCCCTCTCAGCTGAAAGCATAAGAAAATACGTGGGATCTAAAACATGCATGTATACATATCTTATTTCTTTGTGTATTCATTTATCTATACAGTAAATTTAACACGAGTTCGTAACTAATGTTTCTAACCCTAATCTAGCATGAAATGGATTATTCTAACCTTTCCATTTTGTTTATGTGTAATCTCTCTCTCCAACAATGAAAACTCAGGATATGCCCATCCACCATCCATTTACTTGATTATTCAATTCCACTACAAAGGCATACATACTAAGGCCTAACATTTCTGAAATGTTAGGCCTTAGCCCAGGGGAAATAACTTTATTAGCTCAAGTGTTTATGCACATTTCCTTCTGCCTTTAGTCTTACAGACTCCACTCATTTCCAAAACTACTTAGGTCAGCAACTTCTACCCACCTATTTCTTCAATGAGGTAATCTCATATATTTGTAATTCATATTCTTTTGTTACAGTAGGCATTTCTTTCTGGGTTTCCCCTGACCTCTTAAATGTTGTTGTTGTTATTTTAATATATGAAACTTCACGCTATGCTAGAAAATTCAATGGGACTTGTCACATGCACTCTTTCATGTATCCACTACTACAGTATCATACAGAATACCCTAAAACATCCCCTGCACTTCACTTTTTCGCCCTATTCCCTTCCCCAATCCCTGCTGCCCAGTACTGTACTGTTTGTCATCCCTACATCTTTGCCCTTTGTGGATGTAATACAAATGGAGTCATACGTTACGGAGCTTTTCCAACTGCTTTTTTTTTCCTACCTAGTAATATGCTTTTAAGATTCATCCATGTCTTTGCATTTCTAACTCTTGCCTTTTTATCAATAAGTATTACTTCATTTTATGGATGTACCATATTTCATTTATTGGCTTTTTGACGGCTATCTTGGTTGCTTCAAGTTTTTGTGGTGATGAATAAATCTGCTACACACAATTACGTGCAGGTGTTTGCATGTACCTAAGTTTTCAAACCAGTTAGAGAAATACCTAGGAACCTGACTGTTGGACCGTATGGTGAGATTATTCTTAGCTTTATAAGAAACTGCCAAAATGTCTTCCAAAATGGCATATCCACATTACATCTTACAAAAAAAAAAAAAACAAAAAAAACAAAAAAAAAAACAACAAAAAAAAAACCTGCTCTGGATGTTAACATTTGTAGGTAGATACCACAATCATGGAAATGGATTCATTAATAACAGTGAATTGAGTAAAGCCTATTTCAGGCTCACTCCATGGGGCATTCATCACAGAGCAGTTCCAATACACTCAATCCTAAAGTGTCCACTCAAGAATGAGCTTTTGATGTTGAGGCAATTTGGCCTGTAGCCATATGGTGTGAAATGGCTTTGTGCATTAATACCGTAAAAAGTTCTAGAGCCCAGTGCTCATTATTTGCCAGCTACTATGGAAGCTGTGTAATTTTTTTTTTTTTTGAGATTTTACTTAAATACTAATTAGTTAACATACAGTGTAGGCATCTGGTTTAAGGGAGAGCCTTGAAACTAGCCATTCTGCATTGCAGTGGTAATAACAGAAGTTATCAGTCTTTTTCACACAGAATTAACTCCAACAGCACTCAGCTCACTAAAGGAAGAAATGAAAATTCTATTTCTCAGATGTGAGTGAAATCTAAGGAAGATTAAAGCCATAGTCGAATTATAAAATCTCAGAAAATTCAGAAAGATAAGCTAGATTCAAGTCTTCAATTTATTCCCTTTCCTACCCTTGGCCCATTATTTTGACTCTTAAGGATTAAAGTCAAACTACTGCACCTTTAGCATACATAAGAATCACCTGGAAGGCCAATGAAAACATAAATTGCTGGGATCCAACTCTCAGATTTTTGATGCACTAAGTCCGGGGTAGAGCCAGAGACTTTTTGTCTTCTATAATGTTCCAGGGGAGGCTGACACACTGATCCAGGGTCAAAATACTGCCTAGTAATGGACTAAGATACTACATTCCTAAGTTTCCAAAGTCTTTTGAGACTTTTAAAAAACTTATCCTTTACATAGTTTGAAGTCACACATTTTGAAATTTGTAAATGGAATGCTGTTTTACCTAAACAACTCAGTCATCACTTTCTGCTATGCAACTCAAGAAGAAAGCATCTGAATTCACTGTACCGCAAAGGGGGAAAATTTTTTGATATTCATTTTCCATACAACCAACATTATCAAATAATCTCATTAGGCGCCCCAGATGGTCATCATTAAAGTGATTTAGATCCAATGTTGTCTGTAATCCCTCAGCCCAGTGACTACGTTGAATTTAAGAGAGGGACATTGATTATGTATTTCGACCCTTCTTTTTCTAAATTCCCCCCTCCAGAAACTAACAGGACTCCATTTTGCACATTTCCTGTAAAGCTTAGACATCATCGTTTCTTTCTTGCATCTATCTCAATGTATGTACTCAAAAAAAATTTTTATAGTGTCATACGTAAATTTAACAACGCTATCTTTTCTTTCTTTAAATGCATGCTTTGTGTTCTTTATTCATCACCTAAGATTTCCATTTTACCCCTGCTGTCCAAAACCACAATCTTCTTCCCTTGCAGCTTTATGTACTATCTTCTCGTTTTCAAGGCTGAACATCTAGTATACAAAACTGAGGTCACAGTATTTATTCGTTGGCTAGTTTTTTTTTTTTTAATCTACTTCTCTTGGACATCTTTACACATCAGAAAATAAGATATTATTTCATTTTATTTACAGAAAAATTATACTTGTTCCAAGTAATTTATCAGTTCAGAATCACGCAAAATACCAAAGTTCTTCCGATCTCCATTATACATTTTCCCTAAGGTGATCCTTGTTCTTTCTGGTGTGTTTAATTACATTTTACATTATGTAAAGTGAATACCCACACTTTAAAAATGAAAAATTTTAAGTTAGTTGAATTACACTGTACATACTTTTTAACCATTTCCACTTTTGAAGATATGTTCCAAGTCTTTACATTTTAGCACATGGAATTGTACTTAATTTTCTTAAGCTATACCTGATATTCTACTGAATGCATGGGATAGGATTTAGTCATTTCCTATTCATGGACATTAGTTTGTTTTCTGTGATTTTATAACAAATGAATATATTTCTTTTAGAACTCGTGTGAACTTTTCTGTAGAATCAATTCCTCCCCCCAAAAATACTGTATTATGTGCTTATTACATTTTAACATATATTACCAAATTGCCCTGCAAAAAAGCCACACCAATCTACCAGTAACTCAACGGTATGAGGGTCTGTTACACACATGTGTATGTGTATAATTGGGTTAAGATATTTTTTAAATCTCAGAGCTAATTATGTTATTGAAGTTGAAAAAATTTCTAGAATTCTGTGGTCTATCTGCATTCCTAATTTTTCATCCTAATTTATGTTTTCAGTGGTACGTGACCACAATTTTTTCTTCTTTCATTTGACTTTTATGGAATATTCTTTTTTTTATTCAAAGTTGACATACAATGTTGTACTACTTATAGGTATACAACATAGTGTTTGACCATTCCTTACACATTACAAAATGCTCACCAGCATTAAGTATAGTCATCATCTGTCACCATACAACTGGAGGTTTGAACTTCTTAATCCCCTTCACCTATTTCACCCATCCATGTTGTCACACAGGGCTAGATGCAAAGGCTGACAAAACAAGTATCCAGCATGGGTGAACATCTATTTTGGAATGTGGTATCTATCATTAGGGAAATACAAATCAAAACCACATTGAGATACCACCTCACACTAGTCAGAGTGGCTAAAAGGAACAACTCAGGCAACAACAGATGTTGGTGAGGATGTGGAGAAATGGGAACCCTCTTGCACTGCTGGTGGGAATGCACACTAGTGTAGCCACTCTGGCAAACGGTATGGAGGTTCCTCAAAAAATTAAAAATAGAACGGCCCTACGACCCGGCACAAGCACTAAGAGGAATTTATCCAAAGGATACAGGAGTGCTGATGCACAGGGGCACATGCACCCCAGTGTTTATAGCAGCACTTTCAACAATAGCCAGATTATGGAAAGAGCCCAAATGTCCATCAACTGATAAAGGAGATGTGGTTTATATATACAATGGAACACCACTTGGCAATGAGAAAGAATGCAATCTTCCCATTTGCAACAACGTGGATGGAATGGGAGGGTATCATGCTCAGTGAAGTAAGTCAGTCAAAGACAGATACCTTATGTTTTCATTCATATGTGGAACTTGAGAAACTTAACAGAAGACCACAGGGGAAGGAAATAGGAAAAAAATAGTTTCAAACAGAGAGGGAGGCAAACCATAAGAGACTTTTAAATACAGAGAACAAACTGAAGGTTGATGGTGGTGGGGAGAGAGGAAAATGAGTGATGGGCATTAAGGAGGGCACTTGTTGGGATGAGCACTGGATGTTGTACGCAAGCAATGAATCACAGGAATCTACCTCCAAAACTAAGAGCACACCGTATACACTGTATGTTAGCTAACTTGACAATAAATTCTATTTTTTTAAAAAAAGGAAAAAAAATGTGGTAGGGACTGAAATTACATGAATGATCACAGACAGACAATGTCATGGTGATGAAAAAGAAATACCACCGTTTATTCAGTGATGACTTCTATCAACTTGCTATGATATTTTCCATTTTCCTATCTTTCCCGAATATTCTCTAGGCTCTCACCATAAACTTCAAAGGCCCTCAATTACTTTATATCACCTTCTGTTTTCCTTGTGTTTTCTTACTACCGTGCCATTATGATACTTCCATCTTTTGCTGCCAGAATTTTTGCTCATTCTTCGAGTTACACTGCTGCCTACACGTGGAGGTAATTCAACTAAACAACTTCAAGAATGTGTCCAGTATTATACATTTACAAGAACAATCACTACAAATGATAATTAAAATGGGTTCATTTTGGGGTGAGGCATTAAACCTATTATACTGATTAGTATTTCCAAATTGTTCTATAACATCTTGTAGTAAAACATCAAAGGTGATATTTATAATTGTAATATAAAAGCCAGATATATAAAGGGTGTCCCATTAGAATTATAAATAAACATACAACATAAAAAATAAAAGATGAAACATTAAGTTACTGATAATTTATCTAATATACAGCTCAGTCTTTTTAACAAGTTAGAATATTAAGGCTGAAGAGTAAAAATGAGGGGCGCCTGGGTGGCGCAGTCGGTTAAGCGTCCGACTTCGGCCAGGTCACGATCTCACGGTCTGTGAGTTCGAGCCCCGCGTCGGGCTCTGGGCTGATGGCTCAGAGCCTGGAGCCTGTTTCCGATTCTGTGTCTCCCTCTCTCTCTGCCCCTCCCCCGTTCATGCTCTGTCTCTCTCTGTCCCCCCCCCAAAAAAAAATAAATAAATAAACGTTGAAAAAAAAAAGAGTAAAAATGATAGGGAAATGAAGAGGACTTTTTCAAAACACACAAATTTTGGTTGAGTAGAGGAGTAAGTTCCTAATATTATAGTCACTTTTTGTTTTACTAATACTACTTCAGAAACAGTTATCCATTACTTTACCCTTTCTCTGCTAAGTGAGTGGAATATTGGGAATTAGTTCAAGTAATAATATTTTCTAACAGGTAAGTAAAAAAACCATTCAATATATACTTTATAATGAAGACTGAATTAGCATTAGTGGGATTTTCGGAGTGCATGTTGTCTGTTTCTAAAATTTCACCTTGCTCTTTCAGTTGAAGTGTTATGTACGAAATATGCTGGTGTTCACACAAAGATGGTATCAGTTGTTGGCATACAAGAAAGTGCATATGTTAACCACAAAGTCTAGATTACGACCCTGACCTCTAAGTGTGGGGTAACTAGATTGCTCTGAATACTTTTAATTACATGCTGTTCTGTAATTCACCCCTCTTTCTTCAGATCCAATCAGCTTCTCAAGTTAGGGCTTCGAAATAATTGAATTACGATCAAGTAATGATTCTTCCTACTCTCAAACAGAGGGGTTACTTAACTCTGCTCTAAACTTGTTATTTTTCATAGAATAGGAGTTATTTTTCACAGAATATGAGTATTGTTAATCTTTCTTAAAATTAGCCCATACTATATTCTGAAAGTTGAGCCTGAACTCCAATGCACCAACAAAAGTATATTTTAAATAGTATTCTAAACCAATGAACAGATTACCTTTTTATGGTTTTGTTCAGTCTCAAATATACTTCTAAAATTTTAAATATTTGCATCAACATATATTCTTACTGTTCTTCGCTAATTCCTCTATATTCCAGTTCATTATCCAACTACCACAACTGACTATATGGTGGTAATTCCAGAGTTTAAAACTATACTTTTAATCTCTACTGTGTTTGGTAAGCATTTATTGCACAATTATTATGTTCAGATTGTTACACATCTTTGCCTTTAAGGGCATATTTGGAGAACAACATATTTACACGTACAGAGAAAATAAAGTACAAAGCAAAAAGCAGATGCCAAAAAGCCCAATGAGTCCATCAGGCCACGTATTTTCAAAAAAAACTCAGAGACAAAGGAGATAACAGCTTCACAGAGAAAGAAAGGACCTTTGTATTTTGACTTTCATTACTGCTAACTTTACCAGTACTTTCTATGTACTAGGCATTGTGCAAAGCTCTATGCCATTTCTTACTATTTTGAGAAAAAGGCACAAAGCAGAACAATCATCAGACATGATTCTTACAGCCAAATGTGAAGTAAAAGTAGCCAACTAGAAAACTAGTCTATTGAGAGCAGTGTTTTCAAGTAACAGCTCGGTGAAATTAAGGATCAAAGGAAACTGTATTCCAGAAAGCTCAATGTGCCAGAAAAACATTGACCCAGTTGTCGGGGTGTTTGGGGTTCAATGTATGCTTCCATCGTTCAGGTATACCACATAGGCAAACTTTGTCACCGATGTTTCTCATTGCTCTCATGTAAAACACGGCTAGTCGACTTGATGGCAAACGAGGTTTTCAGCTCTAAAAGACCATGGCTCAATAGCAAATCCTTGCAGTTTTGACTGCAAGAATGATGTGAAAAAGAAGTGACCAATCTATCAAACAGATGATAGAGAAGACTAAGTCTGGAGGCCTAGAGAACAAGAGAACAAAGAGTAGAATACTGTAATGTGTTGTGCTTGAAGAACTGTTCTGTTCAGTTTATTATATATAATGATGGTGTGCCTTATTTAGTATCATGTTCATGGGTATTTTCTTCAATGGCTATTTTCTGTTTTGATGCTATTTAGGATTTGAAAAACAAAATCCCTATTTTGCTTTGTCTCTTCCGTTTCACAGCTTTGTATTTTTAAGTTGACCTTAATTTTAATTGTGAAATATCTCTGTTCTTCTTTTTAATACCCTAGCCTACTTCCCATTCAACTGGTACTTCTATTTGAATTTTAGATCATTGTTATTATTTTGCCTACTTAAGTTCTTTGAAGCCACCCTATACTTTTAAATACAATCCCACTGTTTTTACTTCTTAATTTCCCTAATGGATTCTATTTCTTTGAACTGATTTCTTTGTTTTGTTAACTTTATTCATTCTAGATACAAACACCATCTGTTTTATATCACTTTTAATAAAAATGCTTTCGTATTTAGAATCACCATTCAATCCTTCCCTGTTTGTGATTCTGTACAGACAAAAAAAATTATTCCAGTCATTCCCTAGAAAAATGTTGAACATTTTGTGAATGCTTAACTCAGAAAAAATAGAAATTTAGGCCGACCTAAGTTTCCTTTGTGGTGTTTATGCTGTTAAGATGGTAAGTAAAATATCTACTACGCCTACAAATGGGATAAGCAAAAAATATGTTTTTTTTCTATAAAGGACTACATAGGAAGTATTGGGGGCTTTGCAGGCCATAATTACTCAACTCTGCCACCAGAGCATGAAAGCAGCTGTAGACAATACAAAGAATGGATGCAGCTGTAGGTCAAATAAAGCTATTTACAGCAGGTTGGATTTGGTCCACAGGTCAGAGTTTGACGAATCGTGTTCTACAATACCAAATATTTGATAAACTTTCCTAAAAATGTTATTTCCCATTTCGAAAAAAAAATGAGAAAATGTTTACCCATTAAATCATTTTTATATTATAAGCTTGAAAATTTTATTATTGGTATCCACAATTTAGCATTCTCACATAACAGAACTCTTACAAAACATTAAGTCATTACATAAAGAACATTTGTTTAGAGTTCAACTTTTACAAGATGACAATTTTCCTAAATGATCAAAATGATAAATATCAGTCTTTAGGTTTAGGATTGAACATGAAAAAAATTAATTTGTTCCAGAGTTCTAAAGCTGAAATTCCTTGATTTTTTTTTTTTACATTTACTTATTATTTTTGAGAGGGAAAGAGAGAATATGAATGAGAATGAGGACACAAGAGTGGGCAAGAGGCAGAGAGTATTCCTCGTGGGATCCTAGCTGTCAGGAAGGAAACTGAGGCAGGGCTCGATCCCATGAAGTGTGAGATCACGATCTGAGCTGAAATCAAGAATCAGATGCTCAACAGACTGAGCCACCAAGGCGCCCCCAACCCTTGACTGATTTTAATTGCTCTTCCCTCTAGCATAAAAGGGAAGCCTGTGGACCACTTACATGTATATTTCACAAACCTGGGCACAGTGATAGAAACAGAGCCTGAATTAGTTAGAATCACTCAGAAAAATGCAGTACAGTCAGAAAAATTCAAGTAAACAAGAAGTTTGTTGTCAAAACATAACAGAATCTCACTGAACAGAAACTTGCAGAAAATATATTCTAAGTGCATAGGGCATAGAAAATCATCAAAGACCTATTCTCTTGATTTCTCTCCTTTTTCCTACCACAGAGTTTTCCATCCATGCTTCTTTATCACATCTGTTTCATCATCCTCTCTGAAACCAACTCATATCTGAAAAGCTTTTAATGTTTGTTCATTCAAAATTTTGACATGTACACATTTCTGGGCTTGCCCCATACTGGTTCGGGATCCTACTTTACCAGAGGTTTCGGTTCTGGATTTCAAGGTCTTGCAGCTAAAAGGACTCTTAATCAGGGATTCTGACTGCCTGCTGGCTGGCAGTAGATTGCTTCACTTTGGATTAGTTTCTCCCCATTCAAAATAGCCATAGTGAGGAAGGATAGGGTCATGTGACCCGATGCCAAAACTACGGCCATTCTATGTTGAAATAAATTTTCTGAGTAGGAGCTGAGGTAAAGGAAGGAAAACAGAATGGTATGTCTGCTAGTCTTAGAAATACGATTCCTGCAGTCAGGAGAGTTATTCTTCTTAAAATTAAAAATAAAAAAGAGAACTCTTTTAACACTATGGCTCATAAGAGACAAAGATTCTTGACATCAGTCAATAGCTGGGGGGACCAGTGAGCAGGCTGAATAAGCACATGATCTTTAAACCTTCCCAGAATAATCACAGACCTAGGCTATGAGAGGGAAGTTGTTATTCACGGGTAAAATCTTTTGTGAGGGGATGGTGGGCTGTGACACTTCAGAGTTTCAAGAGGCAAAATGCCATGGAGGAGACCCGATTACCTCCAAAGAATTTTCTAGCCATAATCAAGTGGCTTCAGTAGCCAAAAACCCGTTTCTTTCTCTTGCCTTTGTGCATCTGGGCAAACTATCTCATTTGCTGCAAATGTTTGTTTTTTTTTTTCTGAACTCATTCATCCTTAAGCCCTAGTGAAATCATTCATCTCCTCTAAAACATTCCATACTTAAGATTTAAGTCCTCACTATTGCACATTGTCAAGCCACACCACAGGTATATGTGTGTATATGTACATATACAATACATATATGGGAAATTATTAAATTATGCTGTGATTATCACATTTATCAATTGTACAGTGGACACTAAGCTTGTAGAGAGACTATTTTATTCATCTTCATAAAGCAGTCCTCTTGTAGGCACACAGCAGGTACCGAAGAATGACAAAATCCCATCTATGTAATTGGAGTGACCTAAATTTCACCTACCCAGAGGAGTATAACTAGACTTTGGGGTAAAAGATACTGGTATCAGTGGCTTTGATAGGGTAGAAACAACTTCTAGGTCTACAAGAGAATTCAGGAAGCCAGGCTCTACGTGGCTCACATTCTTAAAGCAAACCCAAGGAATACTTTGAGAGGTGGCAGAAGGGTCGTGGCTAAGGTACCATCAGAGCCTTAGCAGCAGCAGGTGACCTAAAAAGGCTCAGGTAGATATTGCTGCTTTTGAGGGTCTTTAGGATGGTATCCGAACTGGATGCTAGAGATTGAAACAGAAGATGTGATCCTCATATAAGGGTAATATAGATGCTTGACCTTGATACCTTGGATCTCTCTCTGTCCATTCTTATGCTTTCCTCTTAAGTATATGTTCGCTTCCACCAGACAGAGTCCCGCCATGAGACGGGACTGAAGGAACCCTCTGTACCATCTCATCTAAGAGTGTGCACATCTCTAGCTTCCTTCCACTGCCTGTCCTGACTTCCCTTCTAACTTGTCTTCTTCTCCTGGGCACTGTTTGTTATTACTTGGAAAGAATCCTTATCTCAAGGTCGTAAACAAGATCTCAAAACAAGGTCTGTTTTTGAGTTAATCTGCTCTAAGACACCTTCCCAGAAAAAATTAAGGCCAGTGGGGTAGCTAGAGAGAGCTGTCAGGGAAAAGAGACCACCAGCAACAACTCAAATTTGGACATAAACAGACATCAGAGATTATAGAGCATTTATATAAACTAAAGAAATATCCCAACTATTTGGTGAGTCACATAAGTAAAGTTGATTTTTTTTTCCAAGCTGTGCCCTCCAATCAAGTAATTACACTAGATTTTTATCAGAAACTGTTTTCAAATTCTAGCCACAATTATAGCAATTCAGAGGAAAACAAATTAACCAAAGTCGACAAGAAGGTTGAAGCTATTACTAATGCTGAATTAACAGAACACTTTGAGTACTAACAGTAATCCTCAGAATCAGAATAAGGTTAACAATGGGGTGCTTATTTTCAAATCCCAAGATCGTGTGTTACTTTTACAAGACTTCTATTTTACCATAAATCAATGCTTTCTCATATTCTTGATGTGCTCTCCCACAGATATCATAAGCCTGTTTTTGAACCCCTTTGCATCTTTCTAAGTTATCTTTTTAGTGGGATCCTCTACTCCCTCTTCTCTTTAAATGCCACCCTCCTTTTCTGAGGCAGTATCATTGGTGATTATGATTTCCCTTTTCTTTCATAGGCTAATAACCCCTAAGTCTTTTTTTTTTCTACACACAGCCTTTCTTCTTTTTTTCAAAGTTTATTTATTTTTGGGACAGAGAGAGACAGAGCATGAACGGGGGAGGGGCAGAGAGAGAGGGAGACACAGAATCGGAAGCAGGCTCCAGGCTCTGAGCCATCAGCCCAGAGCCCAACACGGGGCTAGAACTCACGGACCACAAGATCGTGACCTGGCTGAAGTCGGACGCTTAACCAGTCGCGCCACCCAGGCGCCCCTCACACAGCCTTTCTTCTAAATGCCAACAATATATAGCTTGTTTTTTATTTCTCACCTCCACCAGTTAGAAACCAGAAATTTCCTTCCAGGCCCAAGCTCTACAATACTGCTACTGGACTGACATTTCTAACATGCAAATCTAATCTTCATACGTCTCTGTTTCATGTATTTATCCATGGCTTACAGGATAAAGTGAAACCTCCTTTTCATGTCTCCCACAATCCTTTATGATCCTGTAGCTTCCTACTCCTTCTTGCTCATTTGTTAAGCCCTGACTCACGTTGCCATTGAATTTACTGGTCTTCCAACCAGTGACATCATCTCTTGGTGCAGTATTTCAAATACTCTTGTTGTTCTTTTCTAAGACTGACATAGTCATGTGAATGGAGTATGAATGTCATTTGTGGTATAAGCAACTCACCTTGCCCGGGATGTGTGAGTGGGCAGGACTAAAAGCCCAGTGGGATATTAATCCGGCAATGTCTACGTGTTTTTAAAATTCATACAGAATCCCTACAAAGACTAGTTGACTTGATTACAGATGGAGATTTCTGTTTGAAGATAGACTTCTGGGCATGATTCATATTGGCTTCACGGAAAGTGTACTCACTGCTACAATAATATTGTGTAACAATCAGCTACAAAACTTCAGTATCAGATAAGAGAGTTTAGTTCATGAGTTTGTAGGAATAAGCTGATCTACACTAGACTCCTATCTTGACTACCAGGCTGTACGTGGCAATCTGCAACTTGGCCAGGTAGCTCTGCTGATCTTTGTTGGGATCATCTCTATTTCTGGAGGTTAGTTTGTTGCTCACTCATCTTAGGATATCCTTGGCTGGGATAACTGTGTTAAGTCACTTTTGCTCCCTAGGTCTCATCCTGCAGCAAGGTAGTCCAGGCAAAACTTCCTCATGGGGATGAAGGGGGACAAAAACACCAAACAGAAAAACCCAAAGGGCTTTCAAAATCCTTCTTGGATCCTATTTGCAAACATGCTTTTTATCAAAGCAAAGCATGTAACCAAGTCCTGTACCAGTTTTGGAGATCACTACTGAGCATGGATGGGAGGAGAAGAGGATGAATTTAACTCTGAAATCAATGATACCAACACACTGGGGAATACATGTAAGCAAGTCAACCTAGTGATTAGAAGACAATTAACCAAAGAGTACCTTCATAGTTCAATTATCTGTTGTGGAATATATAATTTTATCTTGAATATTTAAACCCCCAAAAGTGTTGCTCCTTCCAGGGGCAAGAGGTCTGTTTTGAGTTACATCAGTAATGCCCAGAGTGAATGGTCTTGTAAACCTTGTAATAGACAGTTTTTCCCTCCCTGAAAAACTGTAGTCATTTTTGAGACAAGGAAACATTCTTATTTACTGGATTTTGATTCGTCAATGGAATATGCATCTGCTCAACCAAAACAGAATCCAAATAACGTTTCTGTAATTTTCAGAGTACTAGATCAGGAGAAAAACACACCCAGACTCGATAGGAATTCATCCTGAACTTCCATCTCCATATTTTGCTTTGAAACAATGTATATTCTGTAACTGAACATTGAACTAAGTTGCACTGATAGGATTCTAACTGGAAAAGGGGAAACAAATGAGTTTGTGGGTTTTTTTTCTTTCCTTGTTGTTATCAGTAGGCAAACACTCTTGTGGTCTCATTGACTGCTATATTGCTGGAGATGCTAATGATCTAAATACAACAGATGCTTCAAAGTAAACCACAAGTTAAAATATGCATCCAACAGAAATTTTTTAAAAAATGTGGGCTGTTTGACACACACACACACAGAACTCTTCCTATAATTAGAGATAATTACCAATGTTAGGAGATCAAAAGCATCTTTTTTTGGTCCTTGAAAAGCTAAATATAAACTGCAAACACACACCAGCAGGTACACTGAATTTCTAAGATGCATAATTTCTTATGAGAAGGGGCCAACCCATTTTATAGCTCTTCATCTTCTTAGTATTTTATGTACACTTTTCAAAATGTATCTTAAAGAAGTGATTTGCCACATATAGTTTCTAGCAGCATAATTTATTTTTCGTGGGAAAACACTCACTCCCTATAGCTAAAAAAAAGCAAAGAACCATGGCGAACTTCTCCAAAATGAAAACAAGTTTTCTCTGCAAATGTGTTCCCATTGGATTGCTCTACCTGAGACAGTAAGTTTTTAAACTAAATTTGCATTTCAGGATTATAGTAAAACATTAAAATACCAAATAGGGGTACAACACAACCTGTCTTTATTATTCATGTTTAAGCCCTTAGTTTATCTATGCTATTTGATTTCCAAGATACTCTGATTTACCCCCTTCCCTATTTATATAAAGTATAAAGAACTCATACAGTCCTACTGACAAAAAATTTATGTCAAACATACCTCAATTAAAAAAAATAATAATAACAGGCTTTAGGTATTCTACAAACTACTGCCAATGGAAATCTTTGCCTACCAGATATGTATCTTTATTTTCCTTACTCACAGAATAAAGCATCTTTTTTAGTTTTGCCCCCCAATGAAAGGCAGATGTGATCATTCATCTGACACTCAGGATTACTCCTGGAACTGTTCCTCAAATCAGAGTGCTCAATGAAAGGGGTAATGTGTACTAGGCAGGTAATTAACAATACCTTGTATATAACTTGTGTTTTTTTGTAAATAATGAGACTATACGGAGTTTGAAGAATAGACGCATATATATTCTCTTCACATATAATTATCTCCCCATTTCCTACAGGGTATGTACTAAACTTCTTAATATTACATTCAAGATCCATTTACAATATGGCACCTGCTTCCGTTTTTAAATTCATCCTTAATTATTCTCTCCAACACATCCCCTCTTTTGCTTTCCACCCCGTCTCATCTCTTCAGAGATTTCCTTCTGAGACAACTCAGAAGTCAACTTGGGGCAACCTCACCTGGTCCCCACATGCATATTTAAGTATAGACCTGTCTCCCCAAACACTTTGAATAGATCTTGACTGCATACGTTTTCACCTCAATTTGTATTCATATTCCATTATCTGCATATCCATTCCTCCTAGATGTTACAATAGGTACGCCACTTCCAGCTTACCTAGAATCCAGCATAGGACCTTACACATTTTGTTTATGAGTGCTCAGAAAAATGTTCCACAATCCATGATCATACTGAGAATTTAAATACCAAGTTTCCAGAGGAGTCAGCAAAGTGTAGCCCAAAGGCATATAGCTTGCTTCTCTAAAGCTTTATTGGGACACAGCCATATGCATTCATTTACGCATTTTTGTTGCAAAAGAAGTCATACGGTCTGCAGCCCTAAAATACACACTGTCTGGCCCTTTACTGGGAAAATTTGCTGACTGCTTGTTGGGAGCAATCTAGAGTAGTACAACCATGAGAATAAATATGTACAGGGGGCACAATGTGTCAAGTTAATCTAAGCAGTATTTATTGCACTAAGTGGCAATTTAATAAAAAATACATGGTGATAGTCAGTTTTATGTGTCATCTTGGCTAGTATATAGTCTCTAGTTATTCATTCAGCCAAACATTAATGTAGGTGTTTCTGTGAAGTTATTTTGTAGCAAAGTGAAGTCCATACTCCGTTGATGTTAAATAACAGAGGTTGTCCTAGAAAATCCAGGTAGGCCTGATTCAATCTGTTCAAAGGCCTTACAAAAAAAAATCAAGATTTATAAGAAGAAAAATTTTCCAGTTTGCCTTTTCCTGGTGACACGTCCCACAGATTTCAGATTAAATTAGCTAGCCACTACAACTATGTAAGAGTTTACAGTAAATAACTTAATATTTATCTCCTATTGATTATGTTTCCTTGATTGAATACTGACAAATACATAGATGTTTGTGACCTGAACAAGTTCACCCTAACTGCAATAAAGGAGTTTATTTATTTATTTTTTTTAACGTTTATTTTATTTTTGAGACAGAGAGAGACAGAGCATGAACGGGGGAGGGGCAGAGAGAGAGGGAGACACAGAATCGGAAACAGGCTCCAGGCTCTGAGCCATCAGCCCAGAGCCTGACGCGGGGCTCGAACTCACGGACCGTGAGATCGTGACCTGGGCTGAAGTCTGACGCTTAACCGACTGAGCCACCCAGGTGCCCCAAAGGAGTTTATTTTTGACCATAGGAAAATTGTATTACAACATGTTAAGACCTAGCGGTGCCTGGCTGGTTCAGTCAGTGCAGCATGTGACTCCTGATCTCTGGGCCATAAGTTCAAGCCCCACAATGGGTGTAGTTTACTTAAAAAAAAAAGAAAAAAAGTTAAAACCTGAGGACTTCAAGGTTAGATGGCAGAGGACAACCCTAAGCTCACTTCGACCTATAGATACAACTAGGTAACACCTATATCAGTGTAAATATACCAGAAATGACCCTAAGACAAGCAGAACATACTGTCCGCAGCTAAATGTACAGAAGAGGCCACAACCAAGAGGTAAGAAGGGTGGAGACCCAGTCAGGAGCTAAGTGGACTCACAGGACAGTCTGAGGGAAGGTTACTATGGACACAAAGGCACCCCAGGCATAGGGAACACTAATCTGTAACATTTGGCTTTGAAAACCGGAAGGTCCTAATTTCATGAGTTCTTACAACCAGGGTGACTTAACACCTGGAACTTTAAAAATCACCTGACTCATCTGTGAAAACACCACAAGGGCAATTGGAAACAGAGTCCTCACCCTTAAAAATACAGCACACAAAACAGACCCTCACAGGTAAAGCACAGAAGCACCAGTTTCAAAAATACTTTAGGTATATGAGAAGGAGATTTCTTTAACCCTGTCAGAGTACATGCCGGAGGGGCAGAGACCTTTAGATTTCTCCACAAACAAAGGAGTTGGCAGGCACCGTTTCCCTCCTCCGCTCCCTAGCCTAGACACACGGACACCTACGCGAATCAGTACGGCACCAACGCTGTCCACCTAGCATGCTAACAGAGAGCCCCGCGACTGCAATCACCTGCAGGCACATCCACCTGCACACAGGCACCAGCTCCTGGCCTCCTCCCACAAAAGACGTGTGCAAACCTTAACAGTACAGGCCCCACTCTCATGCTTTTCTGGGGACCCACCCCCTCCAACCCTAGAGGCCTCGATTTCAGACAACAGCAGGTTCCCTCTCACAGGGGACCAGCATAAACCTTCCTGGCACCACGCACCCCACCCCAACACTCTGCTACGGACGTGCCCCCTGTGATATGCCCTTGGCCAGAGTCCATCCAAAGGGGTGCCATGAAGTGTGCAAGCAGCTCCAAGAGAGGCCAGCCCCACTCCAAAGTGATCCAGCCCCAAGGACAGGGGAAGAGAGCCACACACACCAGTCAGACGACAGCCCCAGTGGTAAGCTGGGGCAGGCATCTAGTCTGACTATAGGCACCTCCCACCAGAAGCTTCAAGGGGACAATACTGGGAAAATGCACTGCAGGTCAAGGCTAGTGCATCTTTGCCAAAGCCTGGTCTGACTCAACTCAAGCCCAAGGTGGTCCCAGAAAGACATACTAACACACAGGGACCAAACCCTGCTTACAACAAGCAAAGAGAGCCATAATGGATGACTGGACAAAAGACAAATGCAGGTCAGAAACAACAGTAGGCCATGTACAATACACATAGGAGACAGCCCTGAAGCACCAAGTTCTGGCCAAGAGGGGACAATGTGCTGCAGGGCACCACAAGACCTCTTCTTCATAAGGCTGCCACTTTCAAGAGCAGGGGATGTAATTGACTTTTCTAACACATAGAAACATACACAGAGACACAAAACAGACAGAAAGAGGAGTATGTCCCAAAGGAAAGAACAGGACAAAAATCACAGCAAGGGAGCTAAACAAAATGCCGATGAGTACTATGTCTGACAGGGAATTTTAAAATAATGGCCATAATGATACTCACTGGGTTTGAGAAAAGAGAGGAGGACCTCAGTGAGACCCTCAATAGAGAGATAGAAAACATTAAAAAAAAAAGAGAGAGACTAAAAACTAAGTAATTAAAATTAAAAATACACTAGCTGGTGGGGAACCTTGTGTCTCAGTCGTTTACGTGTCCGACTAGTGATTTTGGCTCAGGTCATGATTTTGGCTCATGGTCATGAGATCAAGCCCTGCACTGATACTTATGATTCTCTTCTCTCAATGGAATAAACAGTAGACTAGAGAATGCAAAAGAATGGATCAGCAACATTCAAGACAGAGTAAGAGAACATAATCAAGATGAACCACAGAGAGAAAAAGAATGGAAATAGACTAAGTGAACGAAGGGACACCTTCAAGTGTAATAACATTAGCATTACAGGGATCCTAGAAGGAGAAGAGAGAGAAAAGGGAGCAGAAAATTTACCTAGAGAGCTAACAGCTGAAAATTTCCCACATCTGGGGAAAGAGACAGAAATCCAGATCCAGGAGGCACAAAAAGCCCTCAAAAGAATCAACCAATCTACACCAAGACATACAGTAATTTAAATGGCAGAAAGTACTGATAAAGGATTTTAAAAGCAGCAAGAGAAAAGAAAACAGCGACATACCAGAGAAGCCCCCAAAAGGCTATCAATTGATTTTTCAGCAGAAACTTTGCAGGCTAGAACCAAGTAGCATGATATATGCAAAGGGCTGAAAGGAAAAAAAAAAAATGTGCAGTCAAGAATACTCTAGGCAGCAAGGATATCATTCAGAATAGGAGGAGACAGGCAGAGTTTCCCAGATAAACAAAAGTTAAAGGAATCCATTACCATTAAACAAGTAGAAAGACCCTAAGTAGGATTAAGAAAAGTAGGGATCAAAAAGCAGTAAAAATAAGTATAAATAAAAGCAGTAAAAATCAGTCAAGAGATTCATGAAATAAAAGAATGTAAAGTATGACAACATATACTGAAAATATGGAAGGGGAGAAGAGTACAGAATGGGTTCAAACATAAGTGACCATCAACTTAATATACAATGCTATATGAATAAGCTGTCATATATAAACCTACAAGTAACCAAAAGTCAAAAAGTAGTAATAGGTATGGAAAACAAAGAGAAAGACATCCACGTATATCACTAATGAAAGCCCAGCAAACCAGTAGAGAGCAAGAGAAGAACTACAGAAACAACCATAAAACAAGACACAACACTAAGTATATACCTATCAATAATGACTTTGAATGTGAATGGACTAAATGTTTCAATCAGAAGACAAAGAATGACAGAATGGATTAAAAAAGCAAGACCCATCTATATGCTGCCTACAAGAGAGTCATTACAGACCTAAGGAAACATACAGATTGAAAATAAAGGGATAGAAAAACATTTATCATGCAAATGGAAGCAAAAAGAAAGCTGGGAGAGCCATACTTACATCAGACAAAACAGACTTTAAAAGAAAGACTCTAACAAGAGACAAAGAAGACACTATGTAATCATAAAGGGAACAATCCAACAGGATGATAAAACCATTAGAAATATTTATGCAGCCAATATGGTAGCACCCAAATATATAAAGCAGCTAATAACCAACAAAAAGGAAGTAATCAACAGTAATCCGATAATAGGAGTCTTTAACACCCCACTTACATCAATGGATAGATCATCCAAACAGAATATCAACACGGAAACTGGCTTTGAATGAAACATTGGACCAGATAGATCTAACAGCTATATTCAGAACATTATGCACTGAAACAGCAAAACACACATTCTTTTCAAGTACACATGGCACATTCTCCACAATAGAACACCTATTAAGCCACAACACAAGTCTCAACAAACTCAAAAAGACTGAAGTCATACCACGCATCTTTTCCAACCACAAGGCTACGAGACTAGAAATCGGAAACAAGAAAAATCTGAAAAGAGTGCAAATACATGGAGGTGTAATAACATGCCACTAAACAATGAATGGATCAAGTGAGAAATCAACCATGAAATAAAAGAAAAAAAATACACAGAGACCAATGGAAGTGAAAACACCATGGTACAAAATCTTTGGTGTGCAGCAAAAGCTGTTCTAAGAGTTAAGTTCATACCAATACAGGCCTACCCAAGAAGCAAGAAAAATCTCAAATAAACAACCTAACCCTATACCTAAAGGAACTAGAAAAAGAACAAACAAAACCCAAAAACAGTAGAAGGAAATAATAAAGACTAGGGCAGAAATAAATGAAATAGAAACTATAAAACAAACAAAACAATTGAACAAATCAATGCAACAGAGGAGCTGGTTCTATGAATAGATCAATGATTAAGATAAATCTTTAGCAAGGCTCATCAAGGGTGGGTGGGGGGTGGGGTGAAGGAGAGAATTCAACCAAAATCAGAATGAGAGAGGGGAAATAATAACCAACACCACTGAAATACCAAAATTATAAATCATCCACCATGATTAAGTGGGATTTATTACCAGGATGCCAGGGTGGTTTAATATTTGCAAATCAATCATACTTATACCTCACATCAATAAGAGAAAGGATACAAACCGTATGATCATTTCAATAGATGCCAAAGAATTATTTGACAAAGTGCAAGATCTATTCATGTTAAAAAAAAAAAAAAAACAAACACCTCAACAAAGCAGGTTTAGGGGAACATACCTCAACGTAATGAGCCATGCATGAAAAACCCACAACTGAGATCATATGCAATGGTAAAACCTGACAACTTTTCCCCTAAGATGAGGAAAAAGTCAAGGATGTCTTGTTAGGATGGAAGTCCTAACCATGACAATTAGACAACATAATGAAATAAAAGGCATCCAAACTGGTAAGGAAGAAGTCAAACATTCACTCTTTACAGATTACGTGTTACTACGTAAAGAAAAACCTGAAGATTTCACCAAAAACTATTACCACTGATGAAGGAATTCAGTAAGACTGCAGGATACAAAAACCAATATACAAAAATCTGTTGCATTTTTATGAAGTAATAACGAAGCAGCAGAAATAGAAATGAAGAAAACGATTCCATTTACAATTGCACCCAAAATAATAAAATACTAAAGCATAAAGTTAACCAGTGAGGTCAAAGACCTGTACTGTGAAAACTGTGCAACACTGGTGAAGGAAATTGAACACAACACAAACTGGGTTACATGCATGTGTTAGGATATTCCATTCACATGGATTGAAGAATATTGTTAAAATGGCCATACTACCCAAAGCAATGTACAGATTTAACAAAATCCCTATCAAAATACTGACAAGAACTAGAACAATCTTAAAATGTTTACATAATCACATCATGTCCCAAATAGCCAAAGCAATCTTGAAAAAGAAGAACAAAACTGGAGGTATTCCAATCCCAGATTTCAAAATATGCTACACAAGTGTAGTGATCACAAGAGCACAGTACTGGCACAAAAGGAGACACATGGGTCGAAGGAATAGAATACAGAGCCCAGAAATAAACCCACACTTATATGGTCAACTCTCATCTTCAAAAGAGGCAGCAAGAATATGACCTGGGGAAGAGACAAGCTCTTCAACAAAGGCATTGGAAAAACTGGAGAGCTACATGACAAATAATGAAAATGGATCACTGTCTTATACCACACACAAAAATAAACTCAAAATGGATTAAGGACCTAACTACGAGGCCTGAACCCACAAAAATCCCACAAGAGAGTACAGGCAGCAATTTCAGGGATAGGAGTTGCAGCAACTTTTTTCTAGATGGGTCTCCTAAGGAGGGAAACAAAAGCAAAATAACAGGCTTCTACACAGCAAAGGCAACAATCAACCAAATTAAAACATATTGAATGGGATAAGTTATCTGCAAATGACATACCCAATAAAGCATTAGTACCCAAAATACATAAAGAACTTACACATCTCAGCACCAAAAATAGAAATAACCCAACTTAAAAATATGGAGAAGACACAAACAGACATTTCTCCAAAGACATCCAGATGGCCAAGATACATGGAAAGGTGCTCAACAACACTCAACATAACAGAAATGAAAATTAAAACCACAACGAGAGATCACCTCACACCTGTCAGAATGGCCAAAATCAAAAACCCAAGAAACAAGTGTTGATAAGAATACAGAGAAAAGGAACCCTAATGCACTGTTGGTGGGGATGTATATTGGTACAGCCAACGGAAAAGAGTATGGAGGTACCTCGAAAAACTAAAAATAGAACTACCTTGTGAGTCAGTAGTTGTACTACTGGATATTTACCCCCAAAATACAACAATCCTAATTTGAGAAGTTGCACCCCTATGTTTACTGCAGCAATGTTTACAATAGCCTAAGTAAGGAAGCAACTCCAGAGTCCATGAACAAAGGATAAAGAACATGTGCTACACAGAGACAAGAGAATATCAGTCAGCCAAAAAAAAAAAAAAAAAAAAAAAAAAAAAAAGTAAAAGGATGAAATCTTGCTATTTACAACAACATGGATGAAGCTACAGAGTGCAATGCTAAATGAAATAAGCCAGTCAGAGAAAGACAAATACCATATAATGTCACTCATCTGTGGAATTTAAAAACAAAACACAACAACAACAAAAACCAAAGGAGCAAGGAAAAAAAAAAAGACAAACCATAATAGAGACTCTTAACTATGGACAACAATCAGATGGTTACCGAGGAGGGGTGGGTAGAGGTATGGGTGAAAGACATTAAGACTACATGTGTCAAGGGGCACCTGGGTGGTTCAGGGATTTTAGCTCAGATCATGATCTCACTGCAGGGCTCCAGCTCACAGACTACATTTATCATGATGAGCACTGAGTAATGTATAGAATTGTTGAATCACTGTATTGTACACCTAAAACTAATATAACCCTGTACGATAACAACACCGAAATTAAAATTAAAAAAAATAATACAACTAAAAATTAAGTTAAAATGATAAAATTATATCAAGCATATTGGACAAAAAAACCCCACTTTTGTACGTAAGTGATGAATCACAGGAATCTACTCCTAAAACCAAGAGCACACTGTATACAACCAAAAGATGGGGAAAAAGCAAAAACAGTCATTTTCATTGTGTACTTGAAAACACGTTTATTTATTTGCAGAGACAGAGCAGGGAAAGGGCAGAGAGAGGGAGGGAGAGAGAGAATCCCAAGCAGGCTAAACAATGTATGTTAGTTAACCTGGCAATAAATAAAAAAAAAATGAAACGTGTTTCAACCTTTTTACAGGAGGCTTGAGAAGCAGAACTATGATAATATTGCCTTGACTTGTGAGGAGGAGAAACACATTAAGATTTTTTTTAACTAGCTCACCTATTTCCACCCATTATGCAATTCTCATTTCTTTTATTTGAATATAGTCAACATTAACTGATGATTAATGAAAAATAATTTACTTCTTAAAATCCCATCTATTTCCCTTAATTCTGTGACATCCAAAAGATATATACCACTATTTTATTGATAGCAAATGTTACTTCCTCATTTGTTAGTAATGACTGAATTTTCAATTAGGGGGTAGTAGCAGTGAAAAAGTCAAGTATAACCAAAAGATGGGGGAAAAGCAAAAACAGTCATTTTCATGGTCTACTTTAAAAAGTGTTTATTCAGTTTCAGAGACAGAAAGAGCAGGGGAGGGGCAGAGAGAGAGAGAGAGAGAGGGAAAGGGAGGGAGGAGGGGGGGAGAGAGAGAGAAAGAGAGAGAGAGAGAGAATATCCCAAGCAGGCTGTATGCTGTCATCACAGAGCCAGATGTGGGGCCCAATCCCAGAAATCATGAGATCATGCCTGAGTCTAAGTCAAGAGTCGCCTGCCTAACCAAACTGAAGCACCCAGGCACCCCCATTGTGTCATCTTTTCTTTGGATACATCGGTATCGTATTTCCTTTTATGTGAAAATGAAGGCTGCCTCTTTGCCTTTGCTTATCAAGGAACCTTCCTTCCTCATGACAGCAAAGACTTCTGCTTTGCAATTAAGTTCCCGTCACCCTCTGACCTTCCAAAGAAGTCATCACAATCTTCACTGGGCATTGTTATTTTCCATCAGTATCCAAAACATAACACCGCAGGGGCATTGGGTCCCTGAATCTGTGTTTATACATTTTTTAAAAGTACATCCAGGTTTTTTTTTTTTTAAAAACTAGTTATATCATTCTTAATCGCATATGCAAGATCATTGAACTGGAGGTCAGATTTCCTAGGATCTCAGCTTGATTTCTAAAATTATTACCTGTATGCTTGGGCCAGTCACTTAACATTCATGAGTCTCGTTCTCTTATGTGTAAATGAGAAGGATCATTTTTTATTTCTCTCCACCATCTTATTTTCAGAATCAAAAGAAATAATCAGGGTAAAGTTGCTTTGAGAACTTTAATGCAAGGGTGGTATTACTTTGAGGGGCAGTGTGACAAAACCTTCCAAGAACATGATGAAAGCTACAGGTACTTTCATTAGAAAAAGTTATGCATTGTCCCATGCATGAAACTGTGCTCATGAGAACACCAGGTTCACAGTCCACTGGAACCCCACCTTTGAGCCAGTCCATGGAACTTTATTTAGAACCTCTCCTTTAAAGCGCTATGTTGATTTAAAATCTTATTTTATACATATGTACATTATATACAATCTAAAGGAAATGAAATGAATGCGGCACATTTAAGCTTTTCGCATTTTTTTACATTCTATTTTTGACAGATGTGTTTACCATGTTATTCTACTGCTAATCATCAATTTCTCTTCCACCACTTAGCCTTTGGGTAGAGTTATAAGGAACTAGACAGTAAAGGACTATTCTAAGACAAAGGTGCCATGTGAAAGCTCTCTGAGCATTAGAAACAAAAGCGAGGAGACATACATCACACAGGACATAGATTTGCGGTAGTTGTTTTTGTAGCAGGTTTTTGCTCTGGGATTGCAGTAATTCTTATTTGGAAGTAGCCAATGCAGCCTTCATTGTTTAGAGTTCAAGGTGTTCTTCTGATCTGGATGCATACCACTAAGCCTAGAATACACTGGGCCTCAAGCGCCTTGGTCTATTTGAATTTCTATTGAGAGGCAATTGGGAAACCTTTCAAAATACAGGCTAAGTAGATTAACTCACGTAAGAAAGAACAATAATGAAAAACCACCTATCTTATTAAAGCCATATTTTCTGCAGTTATGTTTTTTTTTAAAGGGAACCTCCCAAATTATTACTATCAGCAAAATAACCTTGGTGATATCCAGCTCATCTATGTTTTGCATCAATGAAACTAAGAGAATTCTCATTTAGATTGTCCTGCAATCAATACACACATGCGTGTGCACACACACCCCTAAAACATTTGATGCAAAACATTCAAAAGGAGAACAACGTGATCAAATATATTCAATCTCTTTTAGGCCTTGGCTATGATTAATATTGACTGGGTAAGTTTTATGTTTCCAGTAATAATGATGAGCTTTTCAAGATTACTGAGTTTTCTGATCAGGAGTAATAAATTGCTCCTATTACTCAAGAGAAATATATACATGAAGCTTTCAGTACTCTAAAATGTCAAGATAAAGACCAAAGTTCGATTTATTTCCCCTGATTTGTTTTCTCTCTTTTAATACGCAAAAAAACCCAAGGTAGTAAGAAGATCATATTAGAAAAAGTGTTTTTCGGGGCACTTGGGTGGCTCATTCAGTTAAGCATCTGACTTCAGCTCAGGTCATGATCTCATGGTTCATGAGTTTGAACCCCACAGAGCCCCCTTCTGCTCCTTTGTTCCCCTCTCCTCTGCCCCTCTCCCCTCAAAAATATACATTAACAAAAAAGAAAAAGTGTATATGAAATCAGAAATCATGGTTTAGAAAAAATAGAGTATTTAGTTTTATTGTTTTGTTACAACTCAACTGAAATGACCTACATTCTACCATCAAATACTACAGTCTGATTGTTTTCACATGGTGGTAGATTAATTATACTAACAAATAAATCTGGTTCTCTTAGAGCTGTTACTAAGGCTCAGGGAAGTATATTTTAGATTATGGCGAACTACTATACATGAATACTCCTGCACATTCTTACACCTTATTTCTAAATGAAACCACCTGTTTCCCTTTCTGACCCCATTCGGATACTTTGGAGCAAAGTACAGATACTTGTGCAAGCAATGCAGTTTGGAAGTATTTATACAGTCTCATGCATGGAGACATAATTTCTGCGTCTTCCCTTCCAGGTCTTTAGAAAGCAAAAACAAAGGGTATAATATTGAGAAATGAAATTTGGTTTTGTGTCATCACCAAGCCTTGTTCTTACGCTCCTCTGTTTTTAGTGACTGCTAACCACTTCCGAAGGTGCTTGCAAATTTTTCAGAGTATGTAGCATAGTATCATCAGGCATGGTTCACAATTCCGACAGGGCTAGTTGAGTCCCATGCCAAATGCACAAAGCTCACGTATAGTTGACATACTGTACTTGCAAGGGTGGAAAAGGTGTTTCAGTGTCCAGACATGAAGGAGACATTAAATAATTTTAGCGAGTACTAAGCAGATTTAGAGAATGCATTTCATGCGACGTCAAAGCTAAAGTCATTCTAAAATTCTTGTAAGAAGATGACCTGAATATGAAGAGTATTAATAAAGGAAAACTTTCCCAGAGTTGAGTGTATAAAAGCCTTATTATGATGTCAATTACTCCAATTTTGTTTCTTAAAATAAACATATTTAGTTATCACCCACATTTTCCTCAAATCATGGTTAAAAATTTCATCTTTTCTTTGTAGATCATATCTTCCTTAATTGATTCCATTTTTCTATATCCTTCACTTAAAAATGGTTAACTTTTTCTTAGCTTCCAGGCTTTTTAAGCAATTTAACAATAGCACTATTATTAGTACAGTCTATAAATATAAAGGCCACATGTAATAAAGAGTTGATTGATCCAATTTCATGCAATTTGAGCAAAATGACTGAAATTTTTGACTTGACTGCTTGTGCAGCCTAATATAAGTAATTCTCCTTGATGGTTGTTCTACACATGTTGGCTTTAGAGAGGAGATAAATTCTTAAATAGTTTACAAACAATGCCAAGATATAAACATAATGACTTCATACTTTATAACTATGGTATTTTTTTCCCATTTAAAACATACACCTTCCACAGAAAGGATAAGGAACCATACATAAGGTAAGTTTTGAGTGGCTCTTTTACCCTTCAAAAGATCTCATTTACCAGCCTCCAAATCCTGAAATTTCATTATTAGAATCATGTGCCACCGATTCTTCTTCTTGTTTAAAGTACAGTTAGTTCACAAACAGTACGACCTTATGAACAGAATGATCTGGTATACAGATATTCTGTTATAATAGATTTTCTTACATGTAAAATAGAATACTGTGGTTGCAAAAGATTAGAAACATCAAGAAAAATATCAAAGGGAAAAATAAGTCACTGAAAGACAGACTTCACCAGGTTTACAAACTTGCCAGTGACTAGTTTTGCTACTTAAAAAAAAAAATATATATATATATACATTTATTGACTATGAGTAGTCTCAGTTAAAGGGAGTAAAACTAAGAAGCTGAAGACTATTTGTCAAACAACAACAAAAAGAAAGATTGGTCAAAAGTTTTGTGAGCTATTGCAGCAAAGATATTTTCCATTAAAGAGGAATGATAAAGAGAAAAAATGAGGACAACAGCAGAGAAACAGAATTTTTGATGGCCCATACGTAACCACACTGGACCTTTTTGTAAGAATTGCAGTAGCCAAGGAATCGCAAATACTGAACTGTGATAACATGTAGTTATATTGCTAATTCAACAGGAGGTACACGTCTTAAAAATGAAGGTTAACCTCAATTTAGCCACGTGTCAGCACTATCCATGAATAGACAGCAATCTCCCATAACCACAATTGAATTAGTTAAAAAAAAAATGAAAATAACTTTAAAGCAGAAATGCTGACCTTGACTATTATTTTCTTTTAAAATGTTATTTATATAAACAGTTAAAAAAAAAGAGATGCAATAGAAGATTAGTTTTATGGTTGGATCATTTTTTTCCAGTTTTGTCTTGTTTGTCTCTTTACAAAATGCTTCTCATTAAATATATTTATATTTTCTTGAATGGAGTCAAGAATTTTAATAAAGACATCATTACCTCTGCATATACACTCCAACTCTCACAGCGATAGAAAATGTCAAATGTAAAATAAATTCTGTGGCTATAAAACAAGTAGCTTAATTGAAGTACATTTATTTTGGTCTGCCTTCCACAAGTAACAGTTATTTCAGTTAACAGATGGGGAAAAGTCTGCAGGTCTTAAACCTAATACTACTCTAATAAACTCAACATAAGGTTCTTATTTCTCTAACATAAAGCAACTCAATGCAAATGAGGATACAAGGTAAATATTACTCGGTGCTCATTATGAAGTGATAAATCCATCATCACAGCATGTGGTTCAGGACCTACCCACTTAATCTACCCAGTAACATAACATGGCTGTGTAAATATGCACTCCCTCAGAATCTAACGTGTATTTCATTTGTTAAAACCTGTAATTTTTGAGTACTTTCTAAGTGGTGTCCTATAAACAGAATGATTAAGATTAATTACAATGATTTGTCTTTTAAGTAAGGATACCTTATTTAAATAAGGTACCACTAATGAAAGGCCAGATTAAATTAATGTCCATCATTAGCAGGACAATAAGAAATTTATGAGATGTTTGTCACTGACGTTAACTCTTCCTAACTATCAACCTTTGAAACTCTTGCAGGTTTTTGTTCCAATTGTGAAAGTAAATTTATTCATCAGCTCCAGATTGATTCATCGAGTATGACATCAATAAATAGGATATAAAAATACATTGAAAAACTTCCACATGTTATAACATGTCACATAAGAGCATTTAAATGTTATTAACTGATGTTTACATTTGTCTCCTGTATGTGTATATGTACGTTTACACACACACACACACACACACACTTAATTAGAACAAACCTGTTTTAGCTATCCCAATGACTGCAAAATAAGAGGACCAAACAAAGTTTTCTCTCCCCATTAACTGTCGATTGAAATGGAAAATATTCCAAGTGTATTTTATGTATCAGTTTCAGAATGACTTCTATTTTGGACTAAGTTACTAGCATAAGGTGTGTTTTCTTTGTTTGGATCATTGAAATTAGCCCTGTTTTAACAAAAGGCCTGAGAAAAAAAAGACATAAAGGAAAGGAAAAATGTAGGCACAAGATTGAAGCCACATTTCTGTTAGCCCTGAACTAAATTTAGAAAACATTTAAGATCTAGGTATTACTCGAGGTTGATAGACTTTATGTCATCCTGACCACTTTGGGTGAAGAACTTGGTCACTGCCCCATTATTGATCGATGACAGCCCCATTCAAGGCCCCATTTTTGATTGATGATCCTATTCTTATGAGGAGTGGCATTAGGAGTTGTTGAGTGTCACAATTCCTATGAAAAATCAGAATATACTGGGACAAAATTCTCAAAACCTGCTAGGGGAAATCAACCTTCTCATACTTCCCCTATCCTCAGTCACCATGGCCTTGTGAATAAAATTGTTCTTTCTCCCCCAATGTTACATCAGAGGTGGTGCCTCATCTCTCCTTAGTTAATTCCCTGCTCTCCCCACATAAACCATAACCATATTCTGAAGGTCAATTTCAAAATAAAGGTTGCCTTCTGCTTTGCCTGAATTCACCTTAGTTAAGGTTAGAAAATCAGAAACAGCACCTTAAAACATTCCTATAAATTGGCCGCCACGGGAGGCAATTGGAATTATAGAACTCTCAAGTATATTTGAAGCCAAGAGTTTGTATCCTCTAATATCACTATTTTCCACACGAACAGAATGAGGCTCCGAGCACCACAGTGACTTGCAAGACTGGTGCTCATTCCACACATCCACATACCTCTCACCATATTGAAAAATTTTTTTTAATCTTTATTTTTGAGAGAGGGAGACAAGAAGGGGAGCAGGAGAGGAAGAGAGAAAGAGGGAGACAAAGAATCCAAAGCAGGCCCCAGGCTCTGAGCTGTCAGCACAGAATCCAACGCGGGGCTCTAATTCATGAACCCTGAGATCATGACTTGAGCTGAAGTCGGACACTTAACCAGCTGAGCTACCCAGGAGCCCCTGTACTGCACCATATTAATAAATAACATCGTCACTATTAGTTGAATATTCTGTTATGCAGGTCCAAAAGCATGCTGATAATGCCACAGCTACACTGAATGTAAAGTCAACTATCCCGTCAAGTCTTAACCAAAATATCTAAATATTGAAAAGTATTTTAATTTTGGTTTCTATTGTCATTAGGATTTTATATATTAATGGAAAAACTGTCATATCAAAATTAAATTACTAATTTTCTACTCACCTAGTAACAATATATGATACATATGTCCCTAAAAACTGGTATGCTTTTCAATATAAAGCCTCTAAACCAGCAGTGTTACTTTCATTGGCATGAATATTCTTACGTTCTAAGAGAGAACAAAGTTTGAGAGAATGCAAATTTATTTAATAATGTGGATTTTATTTACCGGCACTATGAAAGAGGTTAGGGTGGAATGCGAAACTTAATATGTTTGTGATGTAACTCATAGTCATGTGTTCAAAATAAACCTTTGGATTAGAACCAGGTATTCTCACTGAATAAGATCTAGCAACTGTTCCAAAGTTTTGGAAGTTAAATTATTTCAGTCCTATGGAATTTCTTAAAAGATCTTTATGGCTTAACGTTGGTCAAAAGGTACAAACTTTCAGTTATAAGATGAATAAATTCCAGGGATCTAATGTACAGCGTGGTGACTATAATTAACAATACTGTATTGCATACCTGAAACTTGCATTAATATCTTAAACGTCCTCACCATAACAACAACAACAAAGTGTTAAGTGTGTGAGGTAAAGGATGTGTTAACTAACCATACTGTGGTAAACCTTTCTCAACATATATGTGTATCAAATCATCACATTGTACACCCTCAACTTATACAATGTTACATGCCAATTAGATCTCAATGAAAATAGAAAAGTGTTTTTATAAAATTGTTCTTTGAAATGTAGCAATATTCCAAAGGTTTTTTTCCTATTTATAAATTGTGTAAGATTGTATCTGTCATATTTATAATGATCTTTTAAGAAATAACTCCTTTATATTAACAAAGATTATATAGGTATAATACAAATATATTCAAGAATACATTAAGATTTTTATGTATTTTCTTTTTAGACTTCAGGCACAGAGAATATTTAGTGCTATTTTATCAGATTAGCAGGCTATGCAAGACCCCAGTCTTGTTTTGTTTCATTTTTTAAAAAAAATTATTTGATGTTTGTCCATTAATCCTAATGTCCACTCTCACTTTCTCCCCAGCTTCCTTACCACCATGGGTACCCACTTTAATAGTGTTATATCCTAACACATGGCATGCAACCCTGATAATGCCTTACTGTTTACGTGTTTTAACAATCACATATGACAGGTTATATTTCTTGTATTTCTAACATTTTTCAATGAGCCATATTTTATGATTTATATCTTGGGCTTTATGTATAGCTAGTTAATTATTCCTTAATGCTGTAAGCATCGATTACTTTTAAAAATAGCCCACTTTTACTCATCTTCCTGTTCTTTCCTAAAATGCCTGTTTTCTCGTTTGTCATAACATAAGTATTTTCTAATAGAATAATTTTGGGCTTTCACTATTTTTAAAAAGACTTAAAATCATTATGAAACAAAAGCCAGCAGTGTACTATATTCAAAACAGAGTCTTGATGGTGATTCTTTAATGTTCCTTTTCATCCTCTATGGTCCAAATAACACAGGACCGGGCGTTACCAAGTGTGGATATAATCCTATGACTGACTGCACCTTCTCTCTGATGTTTCGTCAGTCACTTAATGTCTCTCAACTTCTTTCTTTTCACTAATAAAATCTGGAGTTTGACAATATTCAAAAACCTGGTAGGTTCTAAAATCGAAGCTACTCTAAATTATTTAGGATACTTCAGAAAGAGAAAACTTATCTGATGGTGGTTTAACCATGACGGGCTGATGGGCACAGGAGTTGGTTTGTATTGAGCTTTGACCAGGATCGGAGAATGATGCTAAATATAACCCTCTTGAACTTCAGGGATCTCTACGCACTTCACGGCATTAACCTTGTTGAAAATGATCAATGGTAACACATATAGACTTAATCTTAGAAGAACAACAACTGCCAACAATTGATAAATGTTCAAAATGATTATTTCTGAGAACAGTACAGATAATCTGCTGTTGCTGAACTCTTGCTTTAAAGTTCAAACCCCAATGTTGAAACTTAAAAATTATTTGACTTTTGACATATTATTAAATCTCCTAATATTCCATCAAATGCCAAGTGAGAATAATGGCACTGTTTTGTATTAAAGGTAAAAGAGGGCACCTGGATAGATTCTTCAGTTGAGCAACTGACTCCTGATTTCAGCTCAGGTCACTATCTCACGGTTCATGGGATCGAGCCCCATGTCAGGCTCTGCACTGACAGCACAGAGCCTACTTGGGATCCTCTCATTCCCTCTTTCTCTGCTCCTCCCCCACTCGCACGCTGGCACACACTCTCTCTCAAAATAAGTAAACTTAAAAAAAAAATGTCACACAGTTGTTTGTTGTTAACATACCGTTAATCACTGTAAGGCGGGGACTGTCACCAAGAATAATGTGTACTACAGTACTTATTCCATGTTCTGTGAAAAAAATGAATACACTCATGAATCATATTGGGTCTATTTCATGTCTTTATAAATGTGCATTTTTAAATGCAATGAATTTTACTGTACTGAGAATAAGACTGTTTGGTGGCTTGGCATACAGGAAACATGATTTCTACCTTCCCATAGCATATAGAACTGAATCATAAGCAATGATCAAACCATCAGCATACTATAGCACTAACAAAGACTGTGGAGAGGGGCATTTCTAGTTCATTTACTTGAACCTTTATTATAACACTTTGCATCAGATATACTGTCAGTCAGTGATCTACTGTTTTCTTTGGACATTTAGAAATTTCTATCCTTGTGTCATCATGCAGATAAAGCATCTTGGTGGTTAATTATTTCCTTTAGTTGCACATTTTAAAAACCTATAGCAAAAGTCTACTGTTTTGCCCGTAAGTATAATACATTATAGATTAATAAAATAAATCGACTTGACCTATAAGATTAGCATTGTTAATTCTTGACTCATTTTATCAAGTAACACACATAGTTTAACATTACATATGATTGCCAAGTTTAAAATGAAAGTATGACATTGCTCTACCCCCTCACCCATCTCCCAATTCCTCTGTCCTATAGGTAAATACTTTTGAATCTGTCAGCTGCTTAATCTGGCATTTTTGTATCTCCATATTTCCACATCACGTGTGTATGTCCATTTTTATTTACCAATATGACCGAACTCCAAGATTCGGCACTTAGTTTTGTCACTTAGATCTTAATTTTCCCAAAGCTCCTGAAAAGTATACTGATAAATTCAGAGAAGAAACACACATGTGGGTGCACATGCATACACCTCAGGAGGGAAGCCTACACTTACTGGTTTCTTCCTGGGGTAAATGACAGATCAGCTCTTCCATCTGTTATTCCTGTTTCCCTTCCTTCAGACAACAGTTAGTGTCCCAGCACAAAACTTAGTTCAATCGTGTATTCAGGACAAATGTTATCATGCTTTAATCAGGACTGGTATCTCTCCTGTATCAGGGCTCCTGTTCTCTGAATGCCATTTCAGGCACTTTCCTCCCTTAGACTTCTTTGGCTGGAGGGCATTCTTTGGTAAATTATTTTTGCAAGATGCAGGACAAGTCTATTTTTAAGATGTTCGTCTGGAAAATCTTTATTTTCTTCTTGCATGCTTGATTAGTTATATTTTTTTACATTTATTATTTATTTTGGCACAGAGTGAGAGCACAAGCAGACGAGGGGCATAGAGAAATGGGGGGAGAGAGAACCCCAAGCAGGCTCTTGCACCGCCAGTGCATAGTCTGACACATGGCTCGAACTCACAAACCATGAGATCACGATCTGAGCTGAGACCAAGAGTCGGACGCTTAAACATCTGAGCCATCCAGGCGCCCCAGTTACGTTACATTTTTGATATACTGCTCTGAGGTTTCTTTTTGCGCTTGTGTCCCTGTTGAGATGTCCAAAGCCATTCTCATGACCCATCCTTTGGATATGACATTCAGTTTTCCTCTTAACAAATCTTATGGGAACTTCATTTTGTCTCCAGTGTTCTGAAATTTCATCTACTGCGCTGGGCACTCAGTGGATTCATTTAGTCTGGAAATTAACGTACTCGAGTTCTGGAAAATTTCTTGAATTTGCTTATTTCCTCTCACGTATTACCTCTGTTTTCTTTAAGAAGATTATTCTTCAGCCATCAGGCTTCCTGGCACAACCCATAAGTTTCCTACTGTTCTTTGTCTTTTGCTTTACTCTTGGGGATTTGCCTCATTTTATCTTCCAACTCACCCACTGAGATTTTCATTTTTCTTACTACAGGCAGGCAGTGTTGGGCAGAATCCTTTAAGGAGAAAGAAATTACATCCTGTTTGGACCGGTGAGAATTTAGCAGAAAATTAGCTCTAAGTTTGTTGACTTGGCAATGGAACAGGTAGGAAAAGACCTCACAGTTTGGGTGGGCAGGAAGCAACTACCACCCTAGGGCAAAAGGAAAAAAGGTAAGCAGTTGAAATAATCAAAGCCTAAAAACAGACCTGAGGTGTCTCGGAGAGAGAATACCCAGATCGCAAAAAGGGACAATTACTCAATTGGTGCTTTTGTCTCCTCAGTTCAGGAGAGGGGCACTCCACAACTGTGACCTAGACCTGGGAGTGGGGGCTCTAGGGGACCAGTCCTAATCTCTCTCTGATGGGTGTCAGCCTGATGAAGCTAGTTTTACCAGGGCTGGGGCAGCAGCAAACTATTTCACTATTGCCATGAGCAGCAAGCAGTGCAGGGGTGAAGCAGCTCTGCAGGGAAGCCAGCAGACCTAAGTCCCTTGTCCTTGCTCCAGCGTTCCTTAGTCCCTCCATAGCCCTGGTAACCCGACAGACTGGGAGCAGCTAGCCAAGCACAAACTGGCTTTCCACCGTCTCAGTTGGCCAGCTTCACAAGACAACGGGGAGAAGGATGGGTTTGGAGAGGAGAAACAGTGTCTTAACAACTCTAATTTTATTTTCTTCTCAAGGTTTCTTCTTTTAGAACATTCTGATCTAACGTCACGATGTGTTATTTTCTCTTATTCCTCTGTACATATTGAAATGTTATTCCTTGTGTAGCATCTATTCCTTGTTCCTTTTCATTTGTTGCCTTCCTTTTTTTTTTTTCCCTCTGCAGTTATAGTTTATGCCTCCAACTTTCTGAGAACACTCAGGCATCTGCCTATAATTATAACTGGCAAACAAAAACTCTTCAGTATGTGGAAGGAGCTGAAAACTCTTCAGTATGTGGAAGGAGCTGAACAAATATAAGCTTTATCCTAGGTCCATTTGAATAAGGATTCCTTGAGGAAATCCTGGTGGCATTGTCTTTGGATGCTTCCTTTAAGGCTGATGGGCTCCTCAAAGAACTCTCACAGTCTCCTACCTGATGGGTAACACTGGACCCGTCAAGCCCAGTAAGGCAAGAGTTCAGAGATCTCATTATCCCAAGACATCAATTACTAGCCATACACCTGCTTTCCAAAATTTTGTTTTCCTGGTTTTCATTCTTTCCAGTCTAATGCCAGGAGTGTAGATATCATGCAACGACCTTCAGTGCCTTCATGTTGTAATAATTTTATTAGTCCAGCAAATCTCCATCTTAACACGGATGTTGTATTATTTTTGGAGCTCTTTATTAACAATATACACACAAGTAATTCTGAAATGAAGTACTAATTATTGGGACTAGAAAATTCAGGCTAACAGAATCATCTGAGAGTTTTCTTACTACCCTTCTCTGGCATCTTTCACTCCTCAGTGGCTCTTAAAAATGTTTGCAGACTTAAATTTGTAAACTTTTAGGATTACCGAGTATATAATCCCATTTAATTATCTTCAACTTGTAGCACAGGTTGCCTAAAATAGTTATTTTTTATGAATAAGAATTTGGAAAATACTCAGCATGGAATCTTGAAATGTGTGATGGTAGACAATTTACTCTTTCTAAAATGTGATTTAAAAAGAAAGTAAGAGTAACACTTCTGGAGTCACTTAACTCTCTCACTCTATAGTGCCGTGCAAAGTAACTTTTACCAGAGTTTCTATGTGTCCCGCAGGAATCTCTGTGCATCACACAGGTTAAGAAAATAAATGGCCAGATTTCACCTCAAGGATATTGTCACTAGCCAAGGCTGATACCTTAATAGGGCTATACATGTAATTATAGTTTAATTTGAAATTGAATTTCAATTAGTTCTTCTGGAAAGAATGAATCATTATTACCAAGCATTATTAGAACCTCAAAAATCATGTATCTATTTGTTTTCAAGTCAATAAAATGTAGTTTTCACTTATCAACATTTTAATATCAGGTATCTATTTTGAGATTACCCAAATATCAATGTAATTGGAAAGTACCACTGGTAGTATTAAATGAGCATGCATTCTGATTTGATCCTTTGATGATTCAGATTAATGTAGATTCAGTGTGTAGATATTATGAGCTTCATTTTTTTTGGCTTCAATACACTTCATATACAGCCAAATGTATAATTTGAAATTCCCCTGCCAGAAAGAGTATTCAGTATAATATCAAAAACCAAATTACTTGTTACAAATATACAAAGTACCTAATCTACAGCTACACAAAAGATACACAAATATTTTACTATAATAATTACTATTATTTATTAGTCAATGTATATTACACAGTTGCAAAGACCTTTATGTATATAATTGCATTTAATCCTCCCAACAAAATAATATACATATTACCATTATCCCCAATTATACAGATGACAAAATTAACAGTTTAGTAACTTTCATTATCTTGCCCAAAATACATGCAGCTTAAAAATAGGTAAGGTAGGGGTTCCTGGCTGACTCAGTTGGTAGAGCATGTGACTATTGATCTCAGGGCTGTGAATTCAAGCCCCAAGTTGGATGTTAAGATTACTTAAAAAAAATAATAACACCAGGAAGTCCATTGTGTATTATATGATGTCAGTCAAGGTGCTATAATGCAGTGTGTGTGTGCATGCATGTGCACTTGCACCCATGTGCATAAAATAGTATCTTGTTCTAATATCACTATTAGCCCAATCTACTTGCAATGATATACCTTATATGCAGAATAATGAACCCCTAAAGATGTCCACATACTAATCCCCAGAACCTGAGAATATGTTAGGTTACATGGTAAACAAGAATTAAGTTTAAAAATGGAATTAACTCAACACGTCTACGGAGGCAAGGGAAACAAAAGCAAAAATGAACTATTGGGACCTCATCAAAATAAAAAGTTTCTGCACCGCAAAGGAAACAATCAGCAAAACTAAAAGGCAACTGACAGAATGGGAGAAGATATTTGCAAATGACCTATCAGATAAAGGGTTAGTATCCAAAATCTACAAAGAACTTACCAAACTCAACACCCAAAAAACAAATAATCCAGTGAAGAAATGGGCAAAAGGCATGAATAGACACTTCTCCAAAGAAGACATCCAGATGGCCAAGTGACACATGAAAAAAAGCTCAACATGACTCATCATCAGGGAAATACAAATCAAAACCCCAATGAGATACCACCTCACACCTGTCAGAGTGGCTAACAGTAACAACTCAGGCAACAACAGATGTTGGCAAGGATGAGGAGAAAGAGGATCTCTTTTGCATTGTTGGTGGCAATGCAAGCTGGTGCAGCCACTCTGGAAAACAGTATGGAGGTTCCTCCAAAAACTAAAAATAGAACTACCGTACAACCCAGCAACGGCACTACTAGGCATTTATCCAAGGGATACAGGGGTGCTATTTCGAAGGGACACATGCACCCCCATGTTTATAGCAGCACTATCCACAATAGCCAAAGTATGGAAAGAGCCCAAATGTCCATCGATGGAGGAATGGATAAAGAAGATGTAGTGTATGTATACACACACACACACACACACACACACACACACACACACACACACACAATGGAGTACTACTCGGCAATGAAAAAGAATGTAACCTTGCCATCTGCAATTATGTGGATGGAACTGGAGGGTATTATGCTAAATGAAATTAGAGAAAGACAAAAATCATATGACTTCACTCATATAAGGACTTTAAGAGACACAACAGATGAACATAAGGGAAGGGAAACAAAAATAATATAAAAACCGGGAGGGGGACAAAACAGAAGAGAGTCATAAATATGGAGAACAAACACGGTTGTGGGAGGGGTTGTAGGAGGGGGGATGGGCTAAATGGGTAAGGGGTATTAAGGAATCTGCTCCTGAAATCATTGCTTCGCTATATGCTAATTTGGATGTAAATATGAAAAAATAAAGTTAAAAAATGGAATTAAAATGGAATTAATCTTAACTATAGAGAACTGAGGATTCCTGGACGGGAGGTGGGGGGGGGCATGGATTAAATGGGTGATGGGAGGTTAAGGAGGGCACTTATTGTGATGAGCTCTGGGTGTTGAATATAAGTGATAAATCACTGAATTCTACACCTGAAACCAGGATTACACTGTATGTTAACTGGAATTTAAATAGAAACTTGAGAAAAAATAAATAAAATGGAATTAAGACTGCTTGCCAAATGGCCTTAAGATGAGAAGTTACCCTGGATTATTTTAATGAGTTCAGTGTAATCAGTAGATCCTTGTAAGCAGAAGAGCCAAGAATAGGGAGAACTAGACAGATTGCCGGGGGAGACAGACTCGGCCCAATCTCTCTGGTTTTAAAAATGGAGTAAGAGGGGCATGAGCCAAGGACATGAGTGACTTCCTGAAGCTCAAAAGAGCAATGCAACAGATTTCCCTTAGAAATTCCGAAAAGGAACACAGCCCTGCAGAGACTTGCATCTTAGCCCCGTAAGACAGATTTAACATTTCTGAACTACTAATGATAATAAACGTGTGTTGCTTAAAGTCACTACGTTTGTGGGAATTTCTGACAGCAGTAATAAGACACTAACACAATCTCAAAAAGGAGCATTAAAAACCTAAAAAGTGCTCACGAAAAAGCTTTCGAATTCAGTTACAGTGCCATCTTTTGAAGAAGTAGGGCACTTTATACTATTGAAAGTATATCCTGCTTTTTTTACCTAATAGGCACGATACTCACATATATAGCAAAGTCTGAAAGACTTTGTCAAAGCTGTAATTGAGAAATAATACAAACAAGTGTTCTGCTTTTTATCGTTTAGCAATTATGCGACATGGTTCCTGTAAATCAGGTAAAATACTCTTTTAAAAATCGTGTTCAAAGTTAACAAATATTTAATATTTTTTGTACTCCATCTATGGCATTTCATTACACCATTCTGAATTTTTAAAAAAATTGTTTTTTTTTCTTTTTCCCAATCGTCTTAGCCAGTAATTTCTATCATGTTCCATAACAAAATGCCCCCTAAATCAGTGGATTATCTCAACACTTGATTTCTCTTTTTCTTCATCTAAGTGTTCTTGTATGGAGTTCTGTTTCAAACTGTAGGTCTGTGGTTCATCTAGAGAAGTCTGCTCTTGGCCCAAGTCAATCTCAGGTTTTCTCGAGGAGGTCTCACTGTGAGCCCAGAGAGGAGGGGCAGGGGCTACCTGGGTAATATTTTTCACACGCTTACATTTGTTTAAAAAAAAAAAAACAACAAACAAACCCTCCCAGATGGTTAAGCAGCAACTTGTGAGGCCTCTTTAGCTCTTACTTTAGGGGCACCTGGGTAGCTCAGTCAGTTAAGTGGCTGCCTTCAGCTCAGGCCATAATCTCATGGTTTTTGAGTTTGAGCCCTGTGTCAGGCTCTGCGCCAACACCCCGGAGCCTGGAGCCTGGAGCTTGCTTTGGATTCTAGGTTTCCCTCTCTGCCCCTCCCCAACTCATGCCCTGTCTCTGTCTCTCCAAAAATAAACACTAAAAAAATTTAAAAATATACACACACACCGTTACTTCTGCCTATATTCTAAAGTGAGCCTTTTTCCCATGGCCTAAATCAATGGACAGATAAGAACACTCATTCCTCGCAGGAAGGGCCAGAGTACGTAATGGGTATTCGCTGAATCATGATATGATGTAAAATATCCAACAACAATAAAAATTAATGTGGGCTAAAAGTGTAATTTTTATGCTTTTCAAAGTATTGGTATTAACTGTCCCATCACCTAATGCTTCAGTGGTGAATGTCTATTCAACCATAAAGAGTTTGAACATTATAGTGAATTAAACCAAATTTTTATTTTATTTCCTTCAAAATAAAATTTTATTCAAAATTATTCTTAGGACCCTCAAAAAAAATCACCCCATATGCTTCATCATATTGGGGAAGAACTATTATAAATGCAAATTTAAACGATCATTTCTATTTGTACCTGATGGTAGTTACGTCTGTTAAAGGCCAAATAAAAACTAAATATGCATTCAGAAACACGAATTTAGAAATAGGAAAATGAGAAACTAGTCTTGGAAATGTAATCTGTTTGTTCAAAAACATGTTTTTCAAAACAAAGTCTTCAGTTTTTAATATAATAGACCAATTCTAGTCTTTGATAGAAGAGAAAGGTCTTAATTGTATCTCTGAACTGTAGGGAGTTTTGCTGGAATCCAACAAATAGTTTCTTTTCTATATAGGTACCAAGCAGATCTATTTGAAGAAGTTATATTTAGTGCTTTTGAATATATGTTAGATTGGTCAGAAATGTTTTTTTGTAATTAGCCAGGCTAAGTTAATGCTGGCCAGCTAATTGGCAAAAATAATAGTGTTACTCATCAGTAATAACAAGCATTAAATATCATTCTCTGGGATCTAGTCCAATAGCACTCCTAATATACAATACTACTTGTGTGTTTGAATTTTTATTATATCCTAGGTAAAGAGACCTTAAGAGTAGTATTTTGGTATTTATTTTAATTGCCTTTCATCAAGTTCAAAGATAATTAATTTCCTTAGAAAGTGTATGTATTCAAGTTTACCTCTGTAGTACTTTTAAACATGGTACTTGCATTTAATAAATATTATATAATGAGACATGTACTCTTAAAAGTAGGGAAATTACAGTTTAAAACCTAGCTTATCTGCTGGTTCTACTTTTTTATCTTTTAAGAAGGACTATTAGATCACTGTGTTTACGTTTTATAGCTTTTCTTATTATTGAATTTTATGGGGATACCCTTCTCTTAAAAGTCTTGACCACAGTGTATCCCTAGACTTTTAACTTTGGTACCCTCCCCTGGTTTGTATCCCCAATATTGTGCTAATTCCCCCTGGCCATTCTGGAATACTTGACCTCTGCTTTCACCTTTCTGCTTCGTCTGAAGTTTCCTCAACAGCATTAGGGTGGGGGACCGAAGACCATGCAAGTTCCAGTAAGTGTTTGTATTTGATGCATGTGCATTATTTTAACTGATTGTATTTACTATTGACATTTCTTTTTCTTAGAATTAGAAGAGAAATGAACCATCATTCAGTAATTCTGTCATTTTTTTTTTCTGTAATACTATTTGATCCTGTTTTTTAACTTAAAATTGTCCAGCCAAAAAGTTATTTTTAGTGGAAGCTCTTCCTTAATTTGCCTCCTACAATTTAGGGCAACCCAGTTTTCCTGTCTCGATTCTCTGTAAATTTCTTTCTATATATTTATCATGGGTACCTGCAATCAGATCCCACATCTCCACCACAAAACTTTAGGCAAATGTCTAACAAATTTTCATCTCTAATTCAAAAGTATCTCCCACATTTTCTCTCTCTCTCCATCCAGCCACTAGGCTGTATGTTCCATAGACACAAGTGAACATCCTCCAAATTCAACTCCTGTCTCTTCTTCCCTTTGTCCTTATTTTACTTAATACCGTCACTACATACCCCATCACTAAAGCCCAAGCCAAAGGTTGTCGACTTACCCCTAGATTCTTTTTCTCGTCCCCTCCAAGTTTCTGTGGATGGCTCCTCTATTTGTTTCCCCATGTGCTCCATCCTCACAATCTGTACGTCTACCATTTTACTTTCAATAATCAAGCAACATACTGAACTGTGCTTTTTATCATGAGCTCAATTTGGTACCTGGCTCCACGACAATGCTGGGTATCTTTTATTTTCCAGTCCCATCCAGGAACACCCAAACCTTCTCCACTTTGCTCTGTGAGAAGGATCTTTATGTCCTATATCCACAGGCTTTGTTGCCTTCCGGCTTCTGCTTCCTCCCTTTTAATGGGAATCTCGGGAAGGAGACTGGAACTGCATGGAGTGTCAACTCTGGAGTATTTATTAGCTCATTTCTCTCTTTACTGAGTCTCCATACATTGGAAACCCATACCTACTGTCAGGTAATCTTCACTTCTCTGGGTTAACACGCAGTTTGCCCTTCGGGCCTTGCTGTGTGTTACCAATGGCTGGTGCTATTTCTGAATTACTGCCGTGTCCCTTTTGATTTCCCTAAACTGTATCAATGACTCTGTAAATAGTCCTTGTATTAGTATCTCTTGACACTATTCTGTATGAATATACCCCCTGCTCCTTTCTGGGACTCGACTGATTTATCCTCTTAACTAGCCATGTGTCCCTATACAAATTATTTCAACAAGCCTGTTTTCTCACTGTAAAAATATGAACTCTTGGTATGGTTTTTGTAACTATTAAGTGAAATTATGTATTCAAGCACTTAGCATAGTATCTAATAACACAGGCTGAACAACACAGAATTGCCATTTTGGTAGGTCAGATAGCTGTATATAAGCAATTGTAGGTGTTTCAAACTAAGTATGTGCTCAAGAAATTTTAGCTTTTCTTATCAATGTCCTCATTATTTTTTCCTCGCCTCAATTACTGTAAAAACTTCCCGACTTGTTCCTAACTCTTCTCCTACCTTGCATGTGTTCCCGGAACACCAGTACCCCAGAATAGCCTTCAATGACAAACCCCAGTAGATAGCTCCCACCTGGCATCTTTCTTCTCAGAGACGCCTAGCTGCACTTGTCCCAAATGCCGTATTTTATAATAATGAACATGTGCTCCTTTTACATTGTGTCTCCTTATTCACTTACGTATAAAATCAAAGAGAAGGAATTTTGTCCCAACCACTCCTACGTGTAAAATAGCCCCTTGACAATGTTTGGCTTTCAATTAGTATTTATTGAAAGTATAATTTAATAGTTAAATAGGAACTAATAAAAGAATAAATGGAAACATAGGTATACATACCTTCTGACCTTAAAATTTTTCATTGGTTACCCCAAAGTTCAAAAATGAAAATAAAATCCTTGGATCCAGACACTACCTCTTTAATTAGTTTCTTTTTACTTATTTAGAAAGACTGTGTGTATGCATGCGAGGTGGGGGTCAGAGAGAGAGAAAAACAATCCCAAGAAGGGTCCGCATTGTCAGCACGGGGCCTGACACAGGGCTTGAGCCCACGGACCGTGAGATCATGACCTAAGTGGAAACCAAGAGTCAGACACTCAACTGACTGAGCTACGCAGGCTTCAGTGGTTTTCTGTAACACAAACACTTTTTGCCCTCATCGTAACAATTCTCACCATAAATCACTTACCTTATTCACATACTGTTTCTTTTACCATCACTATCGTCTGAGTCTGCAACGACTATCTTCCCTTCTGTCCTTAGCCAAGTCATTATACTCTTTTCAAGACTTAGTTTCAAATACCTTCTTTTCAAGGTAATGCTATGAATTCTTCAGTCTGATGGCAATATCCCTCACCTTTGTTATCTTAATAACTTAGCATAAATTTTAGCACATGTCATAATGCATACTATAATATATATTATTTATAAATATATAATGTATATTTTAATTTAATATCTATTTTTTATGTTTATTTTTGAGAGAAAGCGAGAGAGTGACAGTGCACAAACAGGAGGGGCAGAGGGAGGGAGGCACAGAATCTGAAGCAGGCTCCAGGCTCTGAGCTATCGGCACAGGGCCCAACATGGGGCTCAAACTCAGAAACCATGCGATCATGACCTGAGCCAAAGTCAGACGCTTAACAGACTGAGCCACCCGGGTGCCCCAAACTATACTGCTTCCACTAGACTATCAATTCTGTAATGATAAAGGGCCATCCTTTATTGTCAGTGAGCCTCTATTTATGTCACAATGCATACTGAAGAGTTGGTGCCCCTTATATAATTTTGTTATCAATCCTCAAGTATCTTCTAGGTTTTATGTTAGGTGATTAGGCACTCACAGTTAACCCCAGAGCCATAATCTATTCTCTTAATACTTAGGCAAAAAGAAATGAGTTATGAATCATCCCTAAGAGCTCATCTTATAAACATGCTTATAGTCTATACTGTTTTTTGTAAAACAAAACAAAAAAAATTCAGAATGGATGGCTTGAGAGTAGGTGGTAGTCAATTGAGTGTTTTACTTCTTGTGGAATTAACAGTGTATAAAAAGGAGGAGTCCGTAAACTCTCAAAAAGTCATCCATTAATCCAAAAGCCAACTTTATCACAATTTACTAAAAAATGAACACCTGATAACTTGGAGGTCCTCCAAGGAAAAGAATATTCCATCTTTTCTTGATGCTTACCTGTAGCATTTGAACCATTAATACAGCTCAGTGCTGGCTAAGATCTATTATTAGTGTGAATCTGATTTAATAATTAAACCCTTTAAGTAATACTAATGCTACACCTGAGAAGTAAAATTGTTGATGGGAGTATTACTATGTCATATTACACACAGTGTCTACTCCAAGGGTCTAATTACATAATGAGATAAATGTAGAGTAAGATAGGAAGACTTTCTGAGCATATAGGCAGATAGCAAAACTACAAGATAATAGTGCTTGAAAAGGGCAGGAGCCTAGGTCTACACAACAGGGATATTAAAAAGAGACATTTAGTTAATAGATTGTGTGGATTTGGGAAAGAAAAATGGTCATGGACATAGTATGGCAGGTGTCAAAGAGTAATTCTGTATGACCTTGAGAATCACTCATAAGAATAAAACTGCAGTGATGTCTAACCTTAGTGTGATTACTGTGAGTTGTACATTACTCACCTTGCTTACATGTGGCCCTTAAAATGGTCAATTATTTTATTCTTCTCTGTCCCATTCTGTAAGATCTAGCATAATGCTTACAGCAAAGACGATGAATAGAAGGAATAAAGAACAAAAGAGAATCAGGAAAAATAATTTTCTTATTTCAAGTATAGTTTCACCCCTTTTTCTCACAGCTATTTTTCTTCTGAATAACCTTATTAGAGGAAAAGGACCTTATCAGTTAAAAATGGTATACTTCTGGGGCATCTGGGTGGCTCAGTCAGTTAAGCATCTGACTTCAGCTCAGGTCATGATGTCACGGTTCATGAGTTGGAGCCCCGCGTTGGGCTCTGTGCTGATAGCTCAGAGCCTAGAGCCTGCTTCAGATTCTGTCTCCCTCTCTCGGTGTCTCTCCCCCACTCATGCTCGCTCTGTCTCTCTCAAGAAATGGTATATTTCTGCCCTCCATTTTCCATCAACATAAAAGACAAACAGCCTCTCTGTATTTTTTTTTTAATTCAAAAAAAGGAAAACACAGGGTATCAAGACAACCTGTGCTTGTAATGCATATGTAGTTTCATTTAGTATACCACACCTAGAAAGCTGAGCTAGGATGATTCCTAAAATGAATCGTGAAATTTGTGATTTTCTTACTAACTATGGTCTTTAAGGACTAAAATCATAAATAGATTATAAGAGTACATGAAGAGCACTATCATGTAGAGTCAGATTTTAAACTTGGATAATGTTACCAGAAAAGTACAAATAGATGCCATGAAAGAGGCCTGTTTATCTTTCAGAATTTCAAATTTTTATGTTTTAATACAGTGAGTTTGGTTCCACCCTTGAAGTAACATTGGCCTATGAGGGCTCTGGTTATCTGAGCATTGGCTACCTTCTATTTTATTCAAATGCCAGTTTCATTAGTGTTTCAATTGAATGTCTGTAATATCTTCCAGAAGGCAATATTACAGGTGTTTTTCCCCCTTCATGGGCTAGATACCCAGGTTTAGGGGCACGCCCTGGGTGGCTCAGTGAGTTAAGGTCCAACTTTTGATTTTGGCTCAGGTCATGGTCTCATGTTCTTGAGTTCAAGCCCCTTGTAGAACCCCATATGGAGCCCCACAGTAAGCCCTGCAACAAGCTCCGTGCTGCCAGCAGTGCCTGCTTGGGATTCTCTCTCTCCCCCTCTGCCTCTCATTCTAACAGAAATAAGTAAACTTGAGAAAAAAATAAAACCCCATCAATGGCTTCTGCAACTAGCAACTCTGATTGCATCCGTTTGTATGCTTCTCTTAGAGCTTCCAGCTCTCCATCCTACAGTGCTAGCCTAGTTGTAGAGGTTCCGCAAATGGAGGACGATTAGCCATCAGGTGCTCTAGGCTTCCCTCATTCCTATCATTTGCCATCAAAGTCCCATGAGTAATCTCACAGGGGGCTCTGAATGGCTAGCCTTGAGTCCTGAGTTCATTACCAAATCAATCATTTTCCTTGAAGGTTGATATGTTCTAATTAACTACAATCAGTCTAGGTGATCTCCCCTAGATCTTGGGCATCCAGTGAGCAGCTATGGAATCCTCTGGACTGAGAATATGGGATTCGTGGTGCTGCCCCAAGAAATTTTGAACAAAGGTCTCTTTCAGCTAATCTGCCAAGTCCAGATATCTCCCTGCTTTTTAAAAGGTGTCTTATAAAAGATCTATTTCAGAAACAAGGGTAAAGCCTAGTATATTTCACTTGAGGGCAGAACAACAGTTTTTTTCTCTTCCTCCTTCACTTTATCTTTTAAAAGCTATAAAGGTGGGAGAACTGTGTGTACTTTTCTTTCTCCCTTCCCTTCACATCACTCATCCCTTCTTCAGGTAATACCTTGAGAATATTTAATGTGAATTTCAAAGACTCATATACTATACTTCTATGAAATAAAATAGCTGAGAAGAAAATTAGGCCAAGAGAAATAAAGATGGGGATATAAGATAAAGCCAGATAATACTGTTGGTCTTTTTCTTAAATGCATTAATATCCTAAACATCTGATGGAAGATAATATATTCTGGATTCCAAGCATTCGATCAGACCAAAGAGGCCAAGTAATTCCATCATTAAGCAAGTATAGAAGAGGAAAAACAAACAGTTCCTCTGAAGAAACAGGTTTTTCTGACTCTGAAACCAAAGTATTATTTTTTAAAAGAGTCTTCAAAGAGAAAAAAAAATGGGGTGGGGGGTTGTCGTAGAATACCAAATAACGTAATGTACAATATTGTCAACGTTGCTCTAGTAAATACAGCAGTTACATTTATAACAATATTTGGGTTCAACATTTCTACAATAAATGAAGCTACCGGGTTTAAAGAAATGTTTCTTCGAAGTCCACCAATACAAGTTAATATCATTTAATGAAATTTCAAGTCTATAAAAAATGTCCTCAAAGGGGGTTAATAGAACATGGGTCAAAATCATAACAGGACTCATCAAGACTGCATTTTCTCCTCTTGTCTATTGTGAGCTGTTGCAAATTTGTAACCATGGCAGTGCTATTATCAGATCTGATTTTTGAAGAATGATTCCATTAGCTTTTGGAATAATGGATTGAGGTTTGACATTAGAGGTAAAGTCATAATTGTATTAGTCCAATAACCAACAGAAATGCAGGAACTTCAGTCAGAGATGCCTTTGTACACTCGGTTTTATTCTAAAATGCTAACCTACTTCTTTCTGATTCCCTCTGGTTCTTTATACCTTGGCCTATGTCAATTCACTTAGGATTTATTCTCTTTTTTTTTCTCTCAAAAGTTAGGCCCCGCTCCTATGTGATCCCTCCTCATCTTGTCACATAGGAGTTTATTTCGTTGATTGATTTTTCCTCCCACAGAGATTGTATCCACGATCTCTGTATATATTAGCCCAGGGATATAAAACACAATTATGAATCAATGGGTGAACATCCAAATGCCTAAGTAGAAGGTGTCATACATATGGAGACCTACCAGCCTGCCAGCTTCGTAGATCACTGAATTTTAAAAAAGTAGTAAACTGCTTAAATGCTATAAGAGGTATCCTATTTCAAAAATACAAAAACATGGGAACAGTTTTAATAAACTAGACCTTCACATCTTATTTCTTTTAAACATACCTTCCTGAAAACATGAAAGATTCAAAAAGTTGTTAGAAGGACAAAAATAACTTCACTGCACTTTAAGAAACCAGGTCACTTTTTTTAAAAAAAAAGAACATCCACTGAACAATATTACCGAAAGCAAAATGTTTCCAGCAATGAAGAAAAAAATTAACAGGGCACTTATTCCTGGATCTCCAATTCAAGCCCCTAGGCTTTTTTCCCCTACCACACTTCAACTAACAGCTCCCGTAAACCAAGAGGATTTTCTCCTATTAGGCTCCATATTTGAAAGCACAAGGCTTCATCTGACAGGATCACTTTTATAAGTGAAGGAACCCAAGTATAATAGAAAAAAAAGCATTGGTTTGTTTTGTTTTGTTTTTTGTGTTTTTTTGTTTTTTGCGTTTCCTTTCTTTAGGTTTTTGTGGTGCTGGTGGTGGCAGTTAAGGACATTTGGAAACGTGCATATATATTCCACATAAATGATATACCTGATTGGCTTGTGTACCAGCTCAAGTGACCATGGTTGCATCACTTACAAAGACTGTTGATTTTAACAGTGAATGGAAGTGTCTTACTCTTGAGAAGTGGAAAAAAAAAAAAAAAGGTTACTTTGAGCAAGATCGCCATGTACTTCTTAAGAGACCACATTGATTAATCCTTGTCAACACCTATAGATTTCACCTTAAACTCTGCCGATTTTCCACAGCTATTAGATGCCATGTCTTAAGCAAAGAGTAGGGTGACTGTGACACTCTCTTAAATTATGGCAACTCTGTTTGGATCTTAACCATTGTGTAAGAAACTGTAAAAAAGTGGGTACAAATGTCAGGAGACATGGAGAATTTTTTTATGAAAATTTGAGCAGTGTAATACATAACCAAGATGTTCCAATATTTGACAAGTGTATGAAATGGTCTATAAAATAGTGCTATTGATATCATCATGTATGAATTAGGAGATTAGGGATAAGGACTTCCAGCAAAAGGCATTACTCCTATCTGTAGAAAGAGATTTTATTCTCCATGTTATATAACAAAGTGACTTTTCCCAAACTAGATGTGTTTTATTTTTTGCTTGTTAATTTGATGTTTGCTACCTTTTCAATTTTAGAAATGGGATTTTTGGTTCCAGGTTCAATTTTTTTCTCTTTAGTAAACAAAACCAACCGCTGAAAAATTGTTGAAGCAAATATTCACTTAGTACCATTAGACCCATACACATTGCCAAGAAAAATCTTGTTCCTCTCTGTCGGCTAAATCCTCTGTAGGTTAAGTTCTGAAAACATGTAAAATGCCTTTCCATTTAGGGGCATGTTTTTGTTAGGTGCTTTAATTCTCAGGAGAAAATGTCAAGCCTACCTCCAGCTATGTGGATTTGTGGATTCCTAAAGGGCATGGGTCTACCCCTCAGTGAGTCAGAGAGTAGCTCCGCTCCTACAAGTTCTCTGTGATTAACTTCAAACACACTGCCATTTTTTATAACTCTATAAAGCCACGGTCAAGTGCACAACATTTATGTAAGTTTGACTGAAGCAGCCACTCCTAAATACACTTGACCATGGAGACTTTTCTTTTGCAAGAAACGTCACTGGGGGATGTTACGTATACGAGCGGGCAGAGCAAAGTGGAGCCAACAAAGGAGGATGAACAAAAGACAGGGAACCGGAAAGAAGTTGTGAAGAAAGTAAAATAATGGAAAAATAAGAAATTTCAAAGGACGGTATTTTCAGCGGCCAAAATTCTAACCTTACTTTTTCCTGACATCAGAAATGTTGACACTGTTCCCCCCGATAACATGGAAGGGAGGATGCGAACAGGGGCCCTGTGCACTAGGGCTGTCATCTTCATGTGTCATGCAAAATCCCAGGTGGAAGGGGAGCCTGGGTGGCTTGGTCGGTTAAGCGTCCGACTTCGGCTCAGGTCACGATCTCACGGTCCGTGAGTTCGAGCCCGCATCAGGCTCTGGGCTGACGGCTCAGAGCCTGGAGCCTGTTTCCGATTCTGTGTCTCCCTCTCTCTCTGCCCCTCCCCCGTTCATGCTCTGTCTCTCTGTGTCTCAAACATAAATAAACGTTAAAAAAAAAAATTAAAAAAAAAACAAAAACAAAAACAAAAAATCCCAGGTGGAGAAATGTAGCCTAATTTGTGCTCGCAAGCAGTAACAATTCTTCTGAGAAATGGAGTCATTTGCATTTAGGTCTGACGCATCGTGGGAGGGAGCAAGAGAGGAAGGAGTAGCAGAAGTGATAATTCTCTTCAGAAGCTCCCAATAAAAATAACTTCATTGTTCTATTACATACCATGTGTTACTAAACCGACTCCAGGTATTTTATATGTGTTATCACATTTACTCCTCAAAACAACTCCACAGGGGAGGTACTCTACCCCTTTTATAATATAGAAAACTACTTATTTAGAGAATACAGCTGGTAATCAAGTAATAAAAGGCGAGAGACACTGTTCAGACATAAATTATCTGACTCTGTAATAGGTCTCACAGGCTACACCATGTGAGCCAAGGTGCAGGAGAAATTCATCTGAATGAAAATAGACCTTCAGTCCTTTTGTCTTGTAGTAAAACGTTTTGTTTTCACAACCAAAGATTCTTCTTCCTCATCTATACAAAGTGTATCGTTTTATCGATATTAATCAGAATGTCCAAAGGGAAACAAACACTTATGTATCCATGCAGATATATCCTATCTACAACCTGATTGTGATGCACACGGGGCTTTTGAGGGTTTTTGTTTTTTTTCTCTTTTGTCTTTTTATTTCTACGTAATTTGTGAACAAGCTTATTCATAAAACTGTCCCTATGAAGAAACTTGGGATCCAGGTTTTCTCAGCCAGGACACATGTTCCCTTGTTAGTCCCTAACCCCTTAAGACTCTAGATTGGACATTCAATTGTGGCAGAGCCTTGTCTGCCACAGAGCCACAGTTATTTGGGCAAAGGGGACACAGGCAGAAGATAAAAGCTTGGCCTCAGGCACAAGAAACTTGGCATCTTTCTGTAACAGCGGTACAAAAGCCAAGTATCCTAAATCAGTTACCGGTTGGCATTCCCCAATGGGAAACAATAATTCTCTTGGATGACTAAGGCTCCAGAGAAGCCTCTTCCCCTATCTTGCTATAACTTAATCTTTTAATGTTTGTTTATTTTTGAAAGAGAGAGAGACAGAGCATGAACGGGACAGGGGCAGAGAGAGAGGGAGACAGAGAATCCAAAGCAGGCTCCAAGCTCTGAGCTGTCAGCACAGAGCCCGATGTAGGGCTTGAACTCACAAGCTCTGAGATCATGACTCGAGTCCAAGTCAGAAGCTTAACCAACTGAGCCACCCAACCACCCCTATCTTGCTAGAAGTTTATTAAGTTTCAGACTGAGTCCTGGAGGTTTTCCTTATTCATTAAAAGCCAACACCATGATTTACAGACTATCATACTCTCAAAGTGATAATCACTGATACACTTTGGTAACATCAGAGCCTGTGTCTAAATGAGGAAGAATGAAGTGTTCTGTGGAATAACAGTAATTACATAACATATCCAAATATTCTACCATCACACTTCATGCACAACCACCTGGGTCATAGCTAGGCTAACTCTAAAGTCCCTAACTCTCCATCAACCAGATGAGTGAGTCTGGAAAAATATCACAGCTTACATATAAAAAAGCATGAAGTCAAATGCATCAATCAGAAGTCAAGCTTCTTGCCAATTATCCATGTGTCCTTATAAAAGCTATTTATCCACTTTGTATTTCCATTTTCTAAGCTGTACTAAAACTGACATAATAAATATTTGGCAGGGTCATTTTGAACAAGAAAAAATGAAAATACATATACAGCACTACAAACAGCAGCAGGCCCAAGCAAAGCATGCAATGAGTGTCTATGACTACGACGGCTGGTACCCTAACCTAACTGAATAATCCAAGATGGGATCAGATAAAATGCAATACTTTTCATGGACATCTACATTTAATGGTTAATAATGTGATCAAAATAGTTCATTCTACTATTTTAGGCAAGTTTTGCAACATGCAATACTTTATGCTCTGTTTATTTATATTCCCTCAATACTGCTTAGCAGTAAACATGTGCTACTTAGAACTCCCTTCACTTTTCTCTCCAGCATTTCTCTGTATCACTTGTTGAGCAACTGTCCCTTTGGGTCACTGCCTCTTTCTGACCCCAGTAACCCATCACACAAAAATATCCACATCGTATCTAGGTTAAAGGTTCTCTTGATTTTCCATCTTATAGGAAAGAACATACCAATTAAATATTAAACTTTGAGGGATTCACAGCACTTGGAGGTGAGTATGTGACCTTTGTGTTGCCAAACCTTCGGGATCATGAATGATCTTCACATGCGCATTGAGTATTAATGGGTTTTAATACTCTGAGTTACCCTAAACCACAAGTATTACATAGAAATACATTTTGAATCCATTTAAAATACTATGACCAATAAATGTTGTACCAATATGTATTAGAAGTAACATTTTCATAAAAATACATAGTCTCACCTATCTGTTACATTACTGTACTTATGACTTCTCCCCTATTCAGTCAGAGGCATTCATTTGACTTGTGAAGTATTAGGATTGTTGGAACAGGTATACAAAGACAAATGGGGTACCAGTCAGTTTTTGAAATCCCAAATTGACTTTGAGTTAAAAGCACAGCAAGAACCTTAAAAGCCACATTTTATCAAGAAAGTAAAGGATTTTCTAAATTCATTGAGCTTCCATTACCATATTGAAAAATGGATTTGGAAGACTACATCATAGAGAAATATCCTATTTTGGAGAAGGTAACCTTTTTATTTGAGCTGTGAATTTTAGTTCTTATAGGCAAGAAGGAAGATACTAATGAGGGAAATCCATGATACAAACCAGTGGGAAGTCTGCCCTTCTCCCTCAGTGGTTTGTGAGAAGGGCAAGAGAGAAGTAGTAGGAAAGCCATGTTCAATAGACTCAGAAGTCAGCTGAAACCAGCAAAGGGAGCACCTTAGGAACACCAAGGTAAGAATGGGAGATATTGAGAACATCAGGACAACAAGAGTTAGCCTTCCCTGGCAAAGCCTATAGGAATCTGAAAGCTTTAGGTCTGACAAGCCTATCTCTAGACCAGACTCCAACACCTTCACAGTGGCAGCTTACTGGTGGATAAAGGGAAATGACTGGACCAATGAACCTCAAGGAGCTCACCTCTGAGGCAAATTTGGTTTCCCACAGTCAGGTTGTCTAAACGCCCTAGTGAGAAGACTCAGAGGGGTTGTGAGGGTCAGTGGACTCAAACGTAGACAAAGGAGCAATGTAGAGAACAAATGACTTATCGAGGACAGATCTTGACACACCCCAAACCTCTTTAGTAATCGTGGTCAGGAGGCCTAAAGCACTCAGAATGTTGTCTTTATTTTAAGATCATATCGAGCCAGACCAACACTAAACCATCCTACGCACCTAGAAAACAGACTGGAGGATTAAGACAATCTGCACAACCTGAACCACAGAATTCAGCAAGTATGTGGCACAGAGAAGTGAACTTGGTGAGAGAGATGCTGGCAGCAGGCAGGGAGCTGCTTTTGCAGGCGGACAGAGGACAGAGACTGGGGAGGGGAGAGGAGAATACGAGAAAAGCACCCCTCCCCAAAAGCAGCTGGAGACAAAGTGGAAAATTGGAAACAGCTGCAGGTACTAAACTAAAAAGGGAGGAAGGAGAAAGGAGAGGGTTTAAATTCCATTGAGACTGGAAACAAGGGGAGCACAAAGTCTGCAACTCCACAGCTTGATACCTGGCAGTGCTCTGGTGGGAAGGGTGAATCCCCAGGAACAGAATGGGGTCCAGGAGGTTCTCAAGCCACAAGGGGAAAAGTGGTTCCCCTGCTGGAAGGATATTTGATAGAGACTATTGAAGCCACCTGGTCCCAGCAGACCCCAGAAAATGGCCACATTCACTAGTGCTGGGACAAGGTCGGTAAGGGTGAATCCTTGTGCCAGATGTGTGTTGTCATTTTCCATAATCCCTGAAAAGATGCTGCAACACTATCTCACTAACTTTTTCTGGGGCAGGCTGGCACCTGGCTGTAGTCTCAGGGCAACGACAGCAGCGGGGTCTAGCAAGCATTCCTGGGTGCAGCCGACATTCCGCCATTACTCAGTGAGACTATCCCACAGAGGGACAGAGTGGGTTAAGGCCACAGTCCTTTAGAGGTAGGGGGCCAGGGAAGGCAGCCGCATCTGAGACAAAACTCGGGGGAGAGGTACTGCCTGGGGCCTGGTCACGGAGAGTGAAAAAGTGGGGAGTGCATGAAAGCTGAAGAGAGGACCAGTGCACGACTGCTTATCTGGGAGAACAGAGTGCAAATGATGGAGACTGGGTAGCTGGGTGACGCCATTTTTCACTGCTCCTGTGCATGCTTATACGCACCTCCAAGCGCCGCAACAATCCACCCCAGTAGGCTAGCAGCACCATCTAGTGGAGAGTGGAGCCCTTACATGGAGCCCCGCCCAACTGGGCCAACCTTCCTCTTCAAGACACAAGTCTCACCGCCCACTTAGTTTATGGACTAAAAGCGCTACATAGTCTGTCTCCTAGGGGAAAATCAAGTAATTTCAGTCCTATTTCAATCTGTTAGAAGGTTCATCTATTCAATGTTCTTCTTTATTGTTTTTCTTCTCTTTTACACTACTTTTCTTTTTCTTGAATAAAGAAAAAATCGTATTTTTAGTTTTTATTAAAAATCTTTTTCTTTAAAAATTTTTTACTATATTTTTTACTTTTTGTATTTTTTTCCACATTCTATCTTACTTCCATCATTTTATTTTAGTCTCCTTCAGTGTATTCACCTTTTCATATTTTCAAACAATTTCCTTTATTTTTTCCTATTTTCTCCTTTTCGTCTCTTTTTTCTTTAATGCAGAAAGAGAAAAACTTCATTTTTACTTTTAATTTCTTTTCAAATATTTAAAAAAAAATTTTTACTATATTTTTTGCTTTTATGTAAATTTTTTCTAATTCTATTTTACTTCCATCATTTTATTTTAGTCTACTACAGTTATTCACTTTTTCAAATTCCCAAATGATTTCTTTTTTCTCCCTTTATTTTTCTCTAATCTATCAAACCGCATTCAACACCCAGACCAAAACACACCTAGGATCTAGCATCATTTATTAGATTTTGTGTGTGTGTGTGTTTAATTTTATTTTTTTAATTTTTTTTAATTTTAATTTTTCTACCTCATTAATTCCTTTTCCTCCTTCAAAATGACAAGACAAAGGAATTCACCACAAAAGAAAGAGCATGAAGAAACAACAGCCATGAACTTAACCAACACAGATACAAGCAAGATGTCTGAAAGAGAATTTAGAATCACGATAATAAAAATACTAGCTGGGGTCGAAAATAGATTAGAATCCCTTTCTGCAGAGATAAAAGAAAAAATAGCCAGAATGAAATTAAAAATGCTGTAAGTGGGCGGCAATCATGGATGGATGCAGCGGCAGCAAGGATGGACAAGGCAGAACAGAGAATCAGTGATATAGAGGACAAACTTACAGAGAATAACGAAGCAGAGAAAAAGAGGGAGATTAAGGCAAAAGAGCACGATTTAAGAATTAGAGCAATCAGTGACTCATTAAAAAGGAACAACGTCAGAATCATAGGGGTCCCAGAGGAGGAAGAGAGAGAAATAGGGTAAAAGGGTTGTGAGCAAATCGTAGCGGAAAACTTTCCTAACCTGGGGAAAGACACAGACATCAAAATCCAGGAAGAACAGAGGACCCCCATTAGATTCAACCAAAACCAACCTTCAACAAGGCATATCATAGTCAAATTCACAAAATACTCAGGCTAGGAGAGAAACATGAAAGCAGCAAGGCAAAAAAAGTCCCTAACCTACAAGGGGAGACAGATCAGGTTTGCAGCAGACCTATCCACAGACACGTGGCAGGCCAGAAAGGAGTGGCAGGGTATTTTCAATGTGCTCAATCAAAAAAATATGGAGCCAAGAATTCTTTATCCAGCAAGGCTGTCATTCAAAATAGAAGTAGAGGTAAACAGTTTCCCAGACAAACAAAAATTAAAGGAGTTTGTGACCACTAAACCAGCTGTGCAAGAAATTTTAAGGGGGACTGTCTGAGGGGAGAAAAGATGAATATATACACACACACATACACACACCAAAAACAACAAAGATTAGAAAGGACCAGAGAACACCACCAGACACTAAAACCCTACAAGCATCATAATGGCAATAAATTCGTATCTTTCAGTACTCACTCTCAACATCAATGGACTCAAGGCTCCAATCCAAATACATAGGCTAACAGGCCAACTAATCTTTGACAAAGCAGGAAAGAACATCCAATGGGAAAAAGACAGTCTCTTTAACAAATGGTGCTGGGAGAACTGGACAGCAACATACAGAAGATTGAAACTAGACCACTTTCTCACACCATTCACAAAAATAAACTCAAAATGGATCAAGGACCTGAATGTGAGACAGGAAACCATCAAAACCCTAGAGGAGAAAGCAGGAAAAGACCTCTCTGACCTCAGTCGTAGCAATTTCTTACTTGACACAGCCCCAAAGGCAAGGGAATTAAAAGCAAAAATGAACTACTGGGACTTCATGAAGATAAAAAGCTTCTGCACAGCAAAGGAAACAACCAACAAAACTAAAAGACAACCAATTGAATGGGAAAAGATATTTGCAAATGACATATTGGACAAAGGGCTAGTATCCAAAATCTATAAAGAGCTCACCAAACTGCACATCCAAAAAAAAAAAAAATAATAACCCAGTGAAGAAATGGGCAGAAAACATGAATAGACACTTCTCTAAGAAGATATCTGGATGGCCAACAGGCACATGAAAAGATCCTCAATGTCGCTCCTCTTCAGGGAAATACCAATCAAAACCACACTCAGATATCACCTCACGCCAGTCAGAGTGGCCAAAATGAACAAGTCAGAAGACTATAGATGCTGGAGAGGATGTGGAGAAATGGGAACCCTCTTGCATTGTTGGTGGGAATGCAAATTGGTGCAGCCACTCTGGAAAACAGTGTGGAGGTTCCTCAAAAAATTAAAAATAGATCTACCCTATGACCCAGCAATAGCACTGCTAGGAATTTACCCAAGGGATACAGGAGTCCTGATGCATAGGGGCACTTGTACCCCAATGTTTATAGCAGCACTCTCAACAATAGTCAAATTATGGAAAGAGCCTAAATGTCCATCAACTGATGAATGGATAAGGAAATTGTGGTTTATATACACAATGGAGTACTACATGGCAATGAGAAAGAATGAAATATGGCCCTTTGTAGCAATGTGGATGGAACCGGAGAGTGTGATGCTAAGTGAAATAAGCCATACAGAGAAAGACATATACCATATGTTCTCACTTTTATGTGGATCCTGAGAAACTTAACAGAAACCCATGGGGGAGGGTAAGGGAAAAAAAAAAGAAAAAAAAGAGGTAAGAGTGGGAGAGAGCCAAAGCATAAGAAACTCTTAAAAACTGAGAACAAACTGAGGGTTGATGGGGGGTGGGACAGAGGGGAGGGTGGGTGATGGGTATTGAGTAGAGCACATTTTGGGATGAGCACTGGGTGTTGTATGGAAACCAATTTGACAATAAATTTCATATATTCAAAAAAAAGACATAGGCTAACAGAATGGATAGGAAAACAAGATCCATCTACATGCTGTTTACAAGAGACCCACTTTAGAACTAAAGACACCTTCAGATTGAAAATAAGGGGATGGGGAACCATCTATCATGCTAATGGTCGCCAAAAGAAAGCCAGAGTAGCCATACTCATATGAGACAATCTATACTTTAAAATAAAGACTGTATCAAGAGATGCAGAAGGGCATTATATCAATAAAGGGGTGTATCCGCCAACAAGATCTAACAATTGTAAACATTTATGCGCCAAATGTAAGAGCACCCAAATATATAAATCAGTTAATCACCAACATAAAGAAACTCATCGACAGTAACACCATAATAGTAGGAGACTTCAACACCCCACTCACAACAATGGACTGATCATCTAATCAAAAAATCAACAAGGAAACCATGGCTCTAAATGACACACTGGACCAGATGGACTTAACAGATATATTCAGAACATTTCATCCTAAAGCAGCAGAATATACATTCTTCTCCAGTGCACAAGGAATGTTCTCCGGAATAGACCATATACTGAGACACAATCAGCCCTAAGTACGTCCAAAAAGATCGAGATCATACTGTGCCTATTTTCAGACCACAACGCTATGAAACTCACTATCAACCACAAGAAAAAATTTGCAAAGGTAACAAATACTTGGAGACTAAAGAACATTCCACTAAAGAATGGGCTAACCAAGAAGTTAAAGAGGAAATTAAAAAGTATATGGAAGTCAATGAAAATGATAACACCACAACCCACAAACCTCTAGGATGCAGCAAAGGTGGTCATAAGAAGAAAGTATATAGCAATCCAGGCCTTCCTAAAGAAGGAGCAAAGATCTCAGATACACAACTTAACCTTATACCTTAAGGAGCTGGAAAAAGAACAGCAAATAAAACCCAAAACCAGCAGAAGACAGGAAATAATAAAGATTACAGCAGAAATTAATGCTGTTGAAACCAAAAAACCAGAACAGATTAATGAAACCAGAAGCTGGTTCTTTGAAAGAATTAACAAAATTGATGAACCACTAGCCAGTTTAATCAAAAAGAAAAAGGAAAGGACCCAAATAAATAAAATCAAGAATTAAAGAGGAGAGCTCCAACCAACACACCAGAAATAACACTAATAAGAGAATATTATGAGCAATTATATGCCAATAAGATGGGTAATCTGGAAGAAATGGACAAATTGCTAGACACATATACACTACCAAAACTGAAACAGGAAGAAATAGAAAATTTGAACAGACCCATAACCAGTAAGGAAATCGAATTAGTAATCAAAAAGCTGCCAAAAAACAAGAGTCCAGGTCCAGATGGCTTTCCAGGGGAATCCTACCAAACATTTAAGGAAGAGTTAACACCTATTCTCTTGCAGGTGTTCCAAAAAATAGAAATGGAAGGAAAATTTCCAAACTCTTTCTAGGAGGCCAGCATTACCTTGATTCCAAAACCAGACAGAGATTCCACTAAAAAGGAGAACTATAGACCAATTTCCCTGATGAACATGGATGCAAAAATCCTCAACAAGGTATTAGCCAACCAGATCCGACAATGCATTAAAAAACTTATTCACCACGACCAAGTGGGATTTATACTTGGGATGCAGGGCTGGTTCAATATCCACAAAACAATTAACGTGATTCATCATATCAATAAAAGAAAGGACAAGAACCATATGATCCTTTCAATACATGCAGAGAAAGCCTTTGACAAAATATAGCATCCTTTCTTGATAAAAAGACTCAAGAAGGAGCATACCTCGAGATCATAAAAGCCATGTATGAATGACCCAATGCTAGTATCATCCTCAATGGGGAAAAACTGAGAACTTTCCCCCTAAGGTCAGGAACAAGGCAGGGATGTCCACTCTTGCCACTATTATTCAACATAGTATTGGAAGTCTTAGCCTCTGCAGACAATACAAAGAAATAAAAAGCATCCAAATCAGCCAGGTGGAGGTCAAACTTTCACTCTTCACAGATGACATGATACTCTATATGGAAAACCCAAAAGATTCCACCAAAAAACCTGCTACAATTTATTCATGAATTCAGCAAAGTTGCAAGATATAAAATCAAGGCACAGAAATCGGTTGCATTCCTATACATTAACAGTAAAGCAACAGAAAGAGAAATCAAACAATTGATCCCACTTACAAGTACACCAAAAACCATAAAATACCTAGGAATAAATCTAAGTAAAGAGGTGAAAAATCTATACACTGAAAACTATAGAATGCTGATGAAAGAAATGGAAGAAGGCACAAAAATGGAAAAAGATTCCATGCTTCTGGATAGGAAGAACAAATATTGTTAAAATGTCGATACTTCCCAAACCAATCTACATAGTCAATGCAATCCCTATCAAAATAACACCAGCATTCTTCACAGAGCTAGCACAAATAATCCTAAAATTATCCTAAAGACCCTGAAGAGCCAAGGCAATCTTGAAAAAGAAAACCAAAGCAGAAGGCATCACAATCCCGGACTTTAAGCTATCCTACAAAGCTGTAATCATCAAGACAGTAGGATACTGGCACAAGAACATTCAGATCAATGGGACAGAATAGAGAACCCAGAAATGGACCCACAAACGTATGGCCAACTCATCTTTGACAAAGCAGGAAAGAATATCCAATGGAATAAAGACAGTCTCTTCAGCAAGTGGTGCTGGGAAACTGGACAACGACATGCAGAAGAATGAACCTGGACCACGTTCTTACACCATACACAATAATAAACTCAAAAAGACAGGAAGCCATCAAAATCCTCAAGGAGAAAGCAGGCAGAAACCTCTTTGATCTTGCCTGCAGCAACTTCTTACTCAACACATCTCCAGAGGCAAGGGAAACAAAAGCAAAAATGAACTACTGGGACCTCATTAGAATAAAAAGCTTCTTTCTGCACAGCAAAGGAAACAATCAACCAAACTAAAAGGCAACCGACAGAATGGGAGAAGATATTTGCAAATGACCTGTCAGATAAAGCGTGAGCATCCAAAATCTATAAAGAACTTATCAAACTCAACACCCAAAAAACAAATAATCCAGTGAAGAAATGGGCAAAAGACATGAATAGACACTTCTCCAAAGAAGACATCCAGATGGCCAACCGACACATGAAAACATGCTCAACATCACTCATCATCAGGGAAATACAAATGAAAACCCCAATGAGATACCACCTGACACCTCTCAGAATGGCTAACAGTAACAACTCAGGCAACAACAGATGTTGGCGAGGATGAGGAGAAAGAGGATCTCTTTTGCATTGTTGGTGGCAATGGAAGCTGGTGCAGCCACTCTGGAAAACAGTATGGAGGTTCCTCCAAAAACTAAAAATAGAACTACCCTACGACCCAGCAACGGCACTATTAGGCATTTATCCACGGGATACAGGGGTGCTATTTCGAAGGGACACATGCACCCCATGTTTATAGCAGCACTATCCACAATAGCCAAAGTATGGAAAGAGCCCAAATGTCCATCGATAGATGAATGGATAAAGAAGATGTAGTATGTATATATATATGTATTATATATATATATATATATATATATATATAATGGAGTATTACTCGACAAAGAATGAAATCTTGCCATTTGCAACTATGTGGATGGAACTGGAGGGTATTATGCTAAATTAGAGGAAGACAAAAATCATATGACTTCACTCATATGAGGACTTTAAGAGACACAACAGATGAACATAAGGGAAGGGAAACAAAAATAATATAAAAACTGGGAGGGGGACATAACAGCAGAGACTCCTAAATATGGAGAACAAACTGAGGGTTACGAGAGGAGTTGTGGGAGGGGGGATGTGCTAAATCAGTAAAAGCCACTAAGGAATCTACCCCTGAAATCATTGTTGCCGTCAATACAAGGCGCCTGTTTATCCCAGAAAAGTAAGCGGAGCCTAACTAAATCCTCAGGTTCCTTATTGCAAACAATCAGGAAATGGAAAAAATAAACTAACAGAAATTTTACTCAAGTTAGATTTCTAACCAAGATAAAATTTGAAGAGCCAAGCTAACATTTTAATTTTCCTTTCCAATTTTAAATTTGTTCTTCACCCCGTGCACGTGTGTGTGAGCATGCAAATTCCTGACGAAGAAGGTTGAGTGGATGAGGATGGAGTGTGGAAGGTACCAGCAACTCTAGTATCGAAAGAAGAGGTTGCCACTCTGTAATCCTGGTTGGGGGCGGGGGGGGGGGTGCTGAATTTATTGCCAGTTAAGCAAGGCAGACCTGTGTTAGTACACCACCTTTCAACAAAGCGAAGTGCTGATCCTGTTACAGAATTCAGGGAAGCAAGAACTTCTGAGATGGACACATCTCAGAAGCAGCGTCTTTAGGCACTGGTTAATTACTGGAGTGTGACTGTTGCTGATTAGTTGCCGTCCAGAAGGGTGAGGCTATTACAGATTGGCTGTTTTTCAAAAGCCTGTTTACTGGTCATCGATTCACTGAAACCTGTTTAATACTTTATTTTGTGGTCAGGTGTTACAGTGGCCAGCAAATCAGTTTTGTCCTAAGAAGAAAGTTGTTTTTGATTTTTGTTTCTGAAATTCTCAATAGGACTCCGAGTCTATTTCTGTGGCCCATCTGAGTACACCGTGTAAAACTGCAATGCTGCCTATAACAAAATACTATCTTAATATAAATTACATTATAGGCTTTCAGGCAGTTTTTGCTTATCACCTCCTGTTCCTTACAATCTCTGCAAAGTCAAGCATCAAGAAAAATGTCCAACCTAAGCAATCCTGGAGAGGCTAGCCGAGTGTATATAATACTTTTTAGCATCAGGTATTTTCAAACAATGGAGAAGTGAATGAGAAAGATTTTATCAGAAAAGATTATAGTAAATGGCCTGTATACAATTTCAAGAGATTTTTAAACATAAAAAAGCTTATTTGAATATTTCAAATTAAAACAACTAGAAAAGTATTAACCCAAATATTAACAGAAACTATTTATGACACAGTTAAAGAAGTGCTAAGCTAAATACCAAGTTCTTAAAAAAAATAAAAAATATCACCTGATTCAAATAAGGTGAACATTTTATTCTCAAGAAACCTAAGTCATTCCTCCTATGAAAGATTACTAGCAATATAAATTATAATGCTCACTTCTAAGCTCCGGTTTCTTCCAACATCACCCCATCAAAATGACAGCTAAAAAAAAATGGTAATTGTTAAGTGGCTGGCAAACTGAGGCTGCCACCTTGCTTACAGAAATTGCTTTCTAATCACACCTGTACTAGGTTTCTCACTGCATTAGTCTCCAATTCCTACCATAACCAATTACCACACAGTAGCTTATAGCAACACAAGTTTATTGTCCCATATTCCATAGGTCACAGATAGACACAGGTCTCCCTGGGCTAACATCAGCGTGTTGGCAGGGCTTTGTTCCTTCTGGAGGCGCTACGAGAGAATCCATTTCCTGGCCATTTCCATCTTCCAGAGGCCACCCTTACCCCTGGCTCATGGTTCCCTTCCTTGATCTTCAAAGCCAGGAGCATAGCATCTCTCTGGCCCTTCTTCCATTGTCCATTCTCTGTTTTCTTTCTCCCCTTTTCAGTTTTAAGGATCCTTGTGGTTACATTGGGCACACGTGGATAATCTCCCTTTTTAAGGTCACTTGATTAATTCCCATGCCAACTCAATAGTCATTTGCCATGTAAACAAATCCATTCACAGGTCTCAAGGATTACGTCTTACACACCTTGGGAAAGAGAGCATTATTCTACCAACTACCCCCTTTTATGCTAACAGATACTATCCGGATTCCAATCAGAGAGGTGAGCAAGAGGGTAACCGAATGAATTTAGATGATCAGATTTTCTTTACTTGGTCATCAAAACAACCATTCAGAGAATAGGGAGGCATGTGACCCAAATAGGCACTCACATAGGGGCAGTTAAAACTTTTCTTGGGATTTTCATACTGGAGACTCGCCAGGAACCTATGAGAATGTGACCTAGGGAGGTATTGTCCTTTTGATACACTCTCTTTTGTTCTTTAATGTGGTTCAAATTGGGTTTCCTTCCTTGCCACCAGAGTCTTCTGCATCCTTTTCCTGCAAGTGACTGTACACAATTCTGATACACAGGGGAGCATTTTTTTTCCAACCTGACTATCCACTTCTTAAATTGGTACTAGTTGAGAGTGATATGAACAATGATTTATTGTCTAATTTACTTTATTTTCTGAGGAAAGAGTGTGAAAACCTCAAGAAAGGAGTCATAATCTTATTTCTTAACTGAATCCCTATCAGCAGCTAAAAGGCTGTGGCACTGGAGGGTAATAAATCAGCTTAATATGGTATTGACTAATGGTTTTGTAATTTTCAAAGTGCCTGTATTGTTCTAAATCTCATTAGGATTTTATACTACATTGATATGATTTCTTTTTGTAAAAAATAATATGCTCAAAACTTACTGGTGACCTTCCAGTTTCATTTCTTCGCTCAACTGAAACCATGGCAACCTGTGGATGCATCCTTTCATTTTTTTTCTGTGTTAAAGGGATCTCAATCTCCTAGGACTAACCTTTCAGAGAAAAATTGCTCTACTATAGATATATAATAGGAGTGCATTTCCCTAAACCTTGAAATAGATCCAAATACATTATTTTGTATACTTTAATACCATCTAAATAAGTGGTTAAAAATGTCTAAGAAGGTGATTTCTTTCAATTCATTTTTTCAACAGCTATCAACATGTTTTACAAAAGAAAATTACCATTTATTTAATAAGGCATATTCTCTGTTTCTGTAGTAAACTATGAGAAGTAAAAATGGAACTGAGTGACTAAATTCTCTATCATGGGTCACGATCCAGTTTAACTACAATCTGAACCAGAGGCCATTTTATGAGCAACTTCTCAGTTCCGTTCAAGAATAAAATGCATTTTATTTATTTTAAGCATAAAACCAGTCTATGGAAACTACAGAGTACTGTTTGTAATAAAATGGTAATATTAATAGGAAAAGTGGCATTATGATGTTATAGATGGAGCTTCTGTTTGGGCATCAAGCTATTTGGGATCTGGATATACTTTGGTTGTCCATTCAAGAACTATTGGTAGAGTGCTTGCTGTATGCCAGGCTGTGCACCACACCCCGGGGTGTCAACGGTGAAATAAATGAAAAAATCCTTAGTCCTCACGGGGCCTAATTGAAAAATAAAAAGTAATGACTGCTATGAGGAATGATATTTGGGTATGATAAGAGAATAAAAGGGGTACAGAGGCATAGGTGGTTTGTGTAAGATCCTCCCGCAAAACTGTCCACATCCTATCTGCTAGAATCTGTGACTACCTTACCTTACATGGCATAAGAAATTTGGAAGGTATAATTAAGGTAAGGATTTTGAGATGAGGGGGGTATCCTGGATTACCTAGGTAGGACCAATGCATTAACAAGGGTCCTTATAAAAAAGAAAAAAAACTCAAGAAGGTCAGAGTCACAGAAAGATGTATTGACTGAGGTCGAAGAGGAGGGCTCAAACTCACGAGCTGTGAGACCAGGACCAGAGTTGAAATCAAGAGTGGCACACTTAACCAAGTGAGTCACCCAGGCACCCCTTAACTGATTGATTGATTGATTTTTATTTCATGTACTGAAGAACCTCTTGATCTGACAAGTTTTTAATCACCTACCCCAGGATCTGAATCTGAAAATCTCAAAAATGATTCCATCTCATGTGGCCAATTCACACACACAAACTAGTGACACTGTATACCAGATAAGTCCGTTCATTAGAGTTGCTCATGTGTGTGAAATACAACATTAAAAGTACCATTTCCCCAAAAGAGCAATTTCACTATGTATTATGTATGAAACCCACATGCCTTGGAGAAATCTCCTACAGAGCTCACTCTGGAGTATCTCATCCAAGCAATGAATTTCCTTCCTATTCATGGATTTAAAAGAATTTGTCTGAAGTAAAATAAGTGAGTGTGTGGTTCTTTTTAATGCTATCAAGCAAATCTGACTGGAGTCATGTTTTTCTTTCAATTTGATAAAATGGTAACAAATTTTCAATGATCCCTTAAAAGTAAGAGAGAAAAGTTTTCCAATTTAAGAAAACAATACTTTTGAGGGCTCTTTGAATCCTTACAATATAAATGTCTGTTTTTTTTCCCCTCTCTTAGCCTCTTTACTCTTTTATTGTGGTCCCATTGTCAAGTCACCCTGCATACCAGAACAGAAAATTACTCTTAAAGTTTGAGGAAGCACGTTGGGTATTCACAATACAAACCTAACTCCTCACCTGTGGTAAAACCTTCTATTAATTCGCAACACAGAGATAAATTCACAGTGTATTATGCCCATGCTGCAAATACCTGGATAAAAGGTAGAATAACCAGGAAAACAAAAATTATTTCTGGTATTTGGGATGTTTAGGGATTTGTTGTCACTTAATTTATCCAGGTGTGATAGTCATTTTAAACAAGTTGAGTCTTTCTCAACTTGTAAAAAGTCCAGTCATGGCCAGTCATGTTTTAAAATTAAATCTTGATCTGTGCTCAGGGCATGATCTCAGGGTTCATGGGTTCGAGCCCCACAGAGGTTTCTGTGGCTGATGGTGCTGAGCTTGCAGGGGATTCTGTCTCTGTCTCTGCCCTCCCTCCTCCCCACTTGGGTACGCATGCACTCTCTCTAAAAAGGAAAAAAAAACCTTAAAGAAATCAAGTATTAAAACCTACCTTGCAAAGGCTGCTGTGCCTAAATAGGATCAACTGTGAAGGATTCATTTGAAAAATATGCCATGTTCTTTTTTATCAAGCATCTTTAAATATTAAACTGAACGACATTCAAAGGCAAAGGCACTGTGACTTACTGCTGATATTTTCCAGGAATAACTGAGACATTACTGCAGAATGCTAAGGAGATGCGAGGCATCCTTAAAAACTGATTACTTTCTCAAATGTTGACTTGTAACAGTTTTCCTAGATGGAATCTGATTTTGAATCCTATTCTCCTTTTTAATAATAACAATATTTTGCATTGCATCTGTCTTCTACTGGCAATACTGCCAGTTGGTACTGATTTTGGGCGTATTTTCCCTCTTAATTGCTGTTCCATATTCTACAGCATTATTATACACTGATTTCAAATAAAAGTAAATGGTGATTAAACACTTTACACCCTGAAGAAAAGGAATTTGAAAGCCTTTTGGAAATGGAAGCAATCCTTGCAAACTCTATTAAAATATGAAGAAAATCATTTTCTATTGGGCATTTTAAGAACGAAATCTATTTCTAGCATCTGTGATTGCGGTTTTCCTTAACTGAAAACAACTCTTGATTCATCTTTATAAGTTTTTTGCCTTTGTGACAAACACTACGTAATAAGCATGTTTCATTTCAAAAAACAGATATGGGAAGGTAATTCCTGAGTGTGGCGTGTTTATTTATAACCACCAATGTGTGAATTCTATACTATTGTCCCAGAAAGTTACAATTTTTTTCAGACTACCTGTATGAAATCTTAGTTTTCCTTTGTTTATAAGAAGTAAATATTTCTCATTAGTTCATTATCCAATTTTTCATACAATTCTCATGTTATAGAATCTAGACTCAATAAATACAGCAATTCTGTTCAGAAGACAAATAGCAACCTTTTTATTTTGCATGAAGAAGTAAGGAGGAGAGAGTTGGTTCCCTAGCCTGTTGCTTATTTATGTCAAAAACTTAAATTAACTGCTGGTTTTGAACTCATTGCCACGTATTTAAATCTATCAAGGAAGAATCAGAGGGTCAATGCAAATGTATTTAAGATTTCAAGAAAGATTCAAAGATTTATTACTAGAATCTAAGTTTTCTATGAATTCCAGAATACTGTAATCAGAATTAGATTATCCTGGCCGACTGGTGCCCTAATGGCATTGTGAAATGGCGCAATTCTGATCCTAACGCTCTGTGAAGAAAAAGGAAATGTCCATAAGGCATGCCATCAGGATTTGTCTTAATACAGATTTGACAATATATGAACTTGTGCTGTTACATCTATGAAATTCATTTTTATCCTTTCTTTCCACACTCCCTAGTCCCATAAAGTTTTCCTATTTAGTCTTAGAAATCTTTTAGTGTATGTCACAAGGCCAAGTTTTAGCTTGGGAAATGTTTAATATTCATCTCTCTGGCTTTGGCAACTCAATTAGCCAAACTGAATAACTGAATAGGTCCACTTATAAATTGGTCCCTTCCAGGGGCTTTGAAAAGTCTGGTCAAATATTCTTAGGATACTCCTAAAATGATATCATAGGCCATAAGGAAAACTCCAGTATGTTTCCAAATGTGGATTTTGTACTGTTGTCACTAGTGGAACATAGTTCAATAAAACTAGAAACTAAAAGCAAAACTTTAAGTAAAAAAATATTTGGGGGAGAACACCTTACCAAAAATATTTTGGAAAAAAGGAGAGGTTAGGATAGAAATTTTAGACTGTTTTGCATAAATCAAATGAGAAAATATCCTGTGTCAAAAAATCTGTTGGGGCTAAATTTGTTCTCAAGAAAAAAATTAAAAGCATTGTAAATCTTAGTTCATTGAATGAGAAAGAATATGAAATAAATTCACTCCAAGAAGTTAGAAAAGCAACAAATAAAAAGTAGGAGAGATAATATAGAGATGTAATTAGATAAATTTCCTTAAAAAACAAACATTACATTTTTTTAAAATACAGGAAACATTTTTTTAAATTTTTTTTTCAACGTTTATTTATTTTTGGGACAGAGAGAGACAGAGCATGAACGGGGGAGGGGCAGACAGAGAGGGAGACACAGAATCGGAAACAGGCTCCAGGCTCCGAGCCATCAGCCCAGAGCCCGACGCGGGGCTCGAACTCACGGACCGCGAGATCGTGACCTGGCTGAAGTCGGACGCTTAACCGACTGCGCCACCCAGGCACCCCAGGAAACATTTTTTTAATAAATCAATATATCCATGATTGACAAACTTTTTCTGTGAAAGCTCAGGGAGTAATTTTTTTTTTAAGCTTGGCAGGCCATAGGATCTCTGTAGTAACTACTCAAACTTCTCAGGGTAGCATGAAAGCAATCATAGACAACAGGTAAGTTAAGGGTTGTGGTTATATTCCAATTCAATTTTATATAAAAATGAACAACAGACAGGATCTGGTTTGTTTGCATAGTTGGCTGACCTCCGAATTAAACCAAACTTTCTCAAAAAGAATCCCCATTAGTGTTCTATAGTAATGGGAGTGTTCAGGAAATGAATGCCTATCAAAATTCCTTGAACACTAAGAGGAGACAAAGCAAAAGAAAACAAATTATTTAAGTAGTAAAAAGAGGTGTATACCATAGACCATTTTACAAAATTTATATGGATTTGAAGATAAAACATGACTCCAAAGAAAACATTATGCTTCTTGCTGAAACCTAGGAACTTGAATGTACTGAATGTATTAGCAACAAGCACTGGAAAAATTCAACAATCAGGGATGACAGCCTCTGGTAAAACAAAACCCCTAAAACAAGATGTGAAGACATACAGTATTAGAAGACAAGATTTATGTAACAACTTGTACGTAACAACTGATCCGGAAGTTACTACCTTTATAAAGGAGTAAAAATACCTATGTAGTTTTCTTTATGTAAACAAGCACTATGATCAACTCAGGTGTATTGTTTTCATGCAACCATTAGCCATTATTTGAATGTCTTTCTTTACAAGTTCTTTGATTTTTTGAAAAATCTAAGATAAACAACAAAAAATCAAGTAAATAGAATTTAGGAAACTTCCCTTTGAGTCAACTAGTATTAAATGATTACTTATTTTAAGTCAATAACCAATAAAAACATTTTAAGAGAAAACAGTAAGAGGAATAAGCCAAATAAGAAATGTATATAGTCAAGATGAATAAAAATTTAAAACTATGAGACACAAAAGATTTGGTAAAATGGAGACCTGTAATGATCTTGATGAGGAAAATTCCTTATTGCTGAATGTATGTATGTATGTATGTGTGTGTGTATGTGTATATATATATATATATATATATATATACATACACACACACATACATATACTTATCTTCAATATCTACATTCCATTTGTGATTACATTACATTAGTATTTGGAGTTTGGAAAATGGATTCTAAATATAGTGTGAAGAAATAAAAAGGAAATTAGCCTACATTTATGAAAAGATTCTCAGACCAGCATCAAGGACTGTGGTCAGGAGTCTCCAACTCTTAGCTTCTTAAGGATCCACCTCAGCTTTTGAGCTGAGTTCACTATGGTCGTATATTACCCCCCAAAAACAATTGAGCAAGTAGTTCTGATTCCTATGTCACTCACCACCACTGCACCTTGTTATTTCCTGAGCTCATAACTATCTCTATATAAGAAGTCTTAAATGACTACCTGAATTAAGAAAAACCTGGCCTGGTTTACAGATGTCAGCACAGAATAGGAGACAATTCTTGAAAGGGAGAAAGGCTATACCATAGAAACTCTCAGGAACGACTTTAAGAGTGGAAAGGGAAAAATCTTCTCATTGGGCCGAACTTGGAACAATACACGTCATCATTCACTTTATGTCAAGTAAGTAATTACCCCAGGTTACAAGATTACATATATATATGTGTGTGTGTGTGTGTGTATAATACACACACACACACACACACACACACACACACATATATATACACACGTATATAAGTTTTTTTTTTTTCACAGCTGGTGTCAAATGGCCTCATCAGCCGATTAATGTCCTAGAAAGAGAAACAATGGGAGACCAGACACAATAAAGTCTAGAATAATGGTTTGTGGATGGATAGCAAAGTGGAAAGTAAATGAGGATACCTTTGTATCACTTGTTACTGCCCTCCAGAAAGCATCCTCCATACAAGTGGCACTAAACAACCAAACAGACAAAATGATTTAGCCAGTTTATATTAGCCAACCTTCAACAATGCCTATCCCATAATTGTCATGACCGGTGCACCAGTAGAGTGGTCAAGGCAGCAGAGATGGATGGTGGTGTGGGCTCGACAACATGGGCCCCATACTTAGCAAGGTTAACCTAGCTCTTTCTGCCTATACCAGCCAGAGAAACCAACAATGAGCTCTTGGTATGATAGCCTTCTTCACAGAGACTTCTCAAAGAACCAAGGGTGCATTCATTCAGGTATAAATCTCTCTTCTGGGTTAGGGATTTTATTTCTTTCCCAGAGTATCTCAGCCAGCATCATTATTGGTAGCCATTTAATCTCTACTTTAGATATTTAGAAATATAAATAATATATGGTGACAAACAGTATCAGAGCCCATGATCATTGAACTATGTATATAGAAAAAAAAATGTCCCAGAGAGATTACAGTGATGATCTGAGTGGTTCTTTTTTATGTGGATTTTCCCTTCATTTTTTCCCATGCTACAGGCTGATTTTCCTGTAAAAAATATCAAATACTCTATTATTTTTAAATTTAAATATAAACTAAATCATTCGTTCTTAGAGTATCAGTGGATGCCACAATGGTTTGATATTCCATCTCATGTAACTGAACATCTTGTATTCCAAATAAAGTTGTGAGTTTTGTAGACAATCTCTACACTGACCAGACATAATTCCATTAGGGCATGTTGGAGGTCATGTGTATGCTTTCATCTGTAACTACTGTAGCCAATGGGGATGGAGTGTGCAATGCTATAGTCTATTTGAACAATTACTGCTAAATACAAAGGCAAGGGCTCAAGTTTATAGCTCGTTCTCAATCTTCTTCAGCTGAAGAACTATACTATTAAATGAAAATTCACTTTATTTAAAAAAAAATAACCTTATATATGTATTTGTTTTATCTTCTCCCAATCCTTTTCATGAAAGGAAGGGCTGGTGAAAAGTATAAAATTTTATCAATTGTATATAAAGTAAGCAATGCCAACAAGCTTTTGTCCCTGGGGATCCATAGACTGCCAAACAGCTGTGAGTCTCTGTGACTGTTATCTAAAAGAAATATTCAAAAGGCTCCTTGGGGACAAAACAATATAGAATATGAATTGCTTGTTAGTACATATTTGTTGAAAGAGGTATGGTAAGCCAAATATGAATTTCTTATTTACCAACTACACAACTATGTTTTCTAAACAATGGTCAGTAACATTAGCATTTACTCCTCCTTTATATTGTTGCCAAGAAAGAAATAGGTGTCATTTTATGCCTACAAGTGGGCACCTACAGCCCAAAGCTGAAACTGTATGCTTTCTGTGAAGATTTATCATTTTTATGTCTTTCTCTTTCCCCTTTGTGGAGTTCATTTTAGAAAAAGATAACATTAATAACCATACACTAATCTTATTTTTATCTAAAATTCTAAAGCATATTAGTGTGCAATTAAGATGTAGATAACTTTTGTAAGTAGAGAAACAGACCAACTGTCCATTTCCAAGCATCAGGAATAATATGATAAACGCTTTCTCATTAAAATGAACGTATTTAATTCAGATGACAACACTAATATGCCATATATCACCTCAATTATTTCATTATGATGCAAGACTAAGTATTTCTCTTTCACAACGACCTCCTTTTTTCCAGACTAATAAAGATTAATTCAATAGAGGAAAATCATGTGTGTGACAATATGAAATTCTCAAATATATGTAGTTCAAAGGGCACTGTCTCTCCCTTTCTTCCTACTAATGAAAGCCTCAGTTTTACAGACGAGCATTTAATACTTTCAAGTATTTTTTCTAAGCAGGTTATTTGTGTTAAATCATCGTAACTGAACATCTCCATATATTGTAGAATTCAATTGAGTATTACTTTCCCTACTCAGAAATTTTAACTATGCCGTTTTCTTTTCCCTTATTCAATATCACAGTAGGTATGCATAAATTAAAAGCATTGGATGTGGATAAAGCCTTGTAAAAAGCATTGTCTTCAACTATAGCTGTTTTCATCCACCACTTGAGACTTACTTTCTAAGCTAGAAAAAAAGCTGTATCAGCAAATTACAAAATGCTATTTGCTCTGTTACCCTGTTCAGACAGCATCTGTCTAATCCTATTTCCAGGGGAGCCGCGGTTGAGCTGTGAAAAAGTAGAAAGAACAGTAGCAACTGTTAACAGATCAAGCTTAGGCTCTTGTGGAGTACGACCAAAGAGTTCCCAAGGACTAAAAAAGTTTCTAGAGTTTTCTCAGTGCTGCTTCCTACCTCCTTTCAGCAAAATCAAAAGGAGCCGGTTATCTAAAAGGTCACTCTATCAGGTCAACTTAGGCTTGATGAAGAATCCAAAGTAGCAGTGGGTTAAACAAGATCGAAGTTAATTTTTATTTTTTAAAATAGAAGCCTAGACTAGTTATACCCAAGATTATTAGCAGTTACTGCTGGCTACTTTGTTGTGCTACCGTCCTTACATGGGACATCCTCTTCTAGGAAACTTCAAAGAATTTTTTCAGAGGACTCAACTACATTGCATTGTCCAGAATTTCATCACATGGCCATACTTACACGTCACTGAAGATGCAAGATATAATTGGTTCGTGTATACTCAGGTAAGAATTAAGAGTTTTGCTACCGTAGATAAAGGGCAGATATAGCCACAAACTTGGAGAGAAGTGCTCTTAATTCTCTTTTTGAGACCAATGCAATAGTATTAACACAGACGTATATAGAATTTGATAGGCAGAATGTGAAAACATAGAACAAACGCGGAATATCAAGGGGAGCTTCACTTTTCATAGTAAGCGATTTATACATTTTTGTCTTAAACTAAATGCAATTAAAGTTATCCTTTAAGGGGAGTGTGAGTGGCTCAGTAGATCAAACGTCCGACTCTTGGTTTCAGCTCATGTCATGAACTCACGGTTCATGAGTGCGAGCCCCGCATTGGGCTCTGTGCTGACAGTACAGAGCATGCTTGGGGTTCGTTTGTTCTTTCTCTCTCTCTCTCCCTGTCCCTCCCTCCTTCTAAGTAAGTCAATAAGCTTTAAAAAAAATAAAGTTTTCCTTTCAAATGACTTTTGTTCATTTGCTTTTAACTACATAGGTAATTTTATCTTTGCTTTCCTTCATGAATATGAACCTAATAATATATGCTTTGAAAATCAGGTGAAGTATTTTATATAAAAGAAAGGAGGAAAGACACTAAAACTCCAAAGATGTTTGGAGGGAGTAGCAGATCTCAAGTATTAAGCCCTGTTCGTATCACCCAAAAAACTGATATTCTTTCCTTAACTCCAAACTACTTGCTCCTTTACTGTCTCTTTCATATATAAATGTGTAAGCTTTCAAATCTATTTGTGGATCATTCTTACTATTGTAATATGTCTGAAAATATATTGTTTAATATATATTTACCAAATGCTTATTAATATATATTATGAGGCAATAATTAGAGTATATGGATAAAATAGAATATAAATATATGTAGATACAGTTTATTACTTTTCATTGCTGAGAAATCCAGATAAGCTCCAGAAGCCTAAAGGAAATAAAAATCCACCAACTCCCACAATGTATAGGTCGTATATGTTCATCTAAAATTTGGAAAAATTTTTTTTTGCTCCAAATTTTGTTCCTTCTTTGTGCATTTAATGGGGCGCCTGGGTGGCGCAGTCGGTTAAGCGTCCGACTTCAGCCAGGTCACGATCTCGCGGTCCTGAGTTGGAGCCCCGCGTCAGGCTCTGGGCTGATGGCTCAGAGCCTGGAGCCTGTTTCCGATTCTGTGTCTCCCTCTCTCTCTGCCCCTCCCCCGTTCATGCTCTGTCTCTCTCTGTCCCCAAAATAAATAAACGTTGAAAAGAAAAAAAAAAAAGAAAGAAAAAAAAATTAATAAATCAAACAGTAAAGAGGCTTCACCTCACTTGAGAAGATAGAGCTAAGAAAAACTTCGAACAAGGTATGCATCTTGACAATTAGGAAGATAATTTAGTACACGGAGATTTAAAACCAAGGCAGAGAGGGAGGAAAACAAAAAGGATGGATTCTGAAACTGAGGATCGGGACAATAGCTTGACTGATGATACCCGTTTTAGAGTGCCGTGTTCTCATGTTTGTGTGGCTTTTTTGTTTTTCTTGTTTTTTCCCTGCTACAATAGTTACATTAGCATGACGTTGAGACGAGTGGCAGCCTGGGCGGATGGCCACATACCGAGGGAATGCTGAAACCCCTGTGACCTTTTAACACTAATCTGAATCTACCTTGTCACAACCTGTGTTTGTAACATGTCCTCCCAGACTTCTCACTAACCACGCTCTCAGTCATTCGTTTTGGGCCGCAAGACTGTCTTTGAAGAGACATCAAAGCATACCATGTGACTTGAAAGACTTTGTGACTCAGAGCCCATGATTCTACTCTCATCCACTTTATTACTTTCTTTACCAGGTCATATAGACCTCACAGAAATTGTTCGACTGTGAATACGGGTGATACCATGACTGCTGGAGAGAAAAAGTGTTATTATTCCATAAAGAATTCATACCTATTTAAGCAAAGAAGCGACACTCCATCACTATTCTCTCCCTAACGAGTGTAGCCATCTAGTACATGAGGGAATGTATAGTAGTACATCCATCACTATGAATTTACGGTGATTTATATATATATTTTTTACTTTTCTTTACGTATCTTACATTGCTACCTTAATTACAAAAAATACAGAAAAACCAAAATCAAAGAAAAAAACAACAACCCAGAAATCCCCTTATCGATGTGGTTAGGGATGTTCTGGAAATCCTGCTACTTTAGACTACCTGTGGCCAAACAGAAGTTTCTGTAAACTACAGTTAAGGCAGAAAAATAAATGGCCCAAGAATTCAGAAGGATTGATTCCTTCTGGTGAGGATTAACCTAGGAAGGCTTTGTAGCAAAGTGGTATTTTTAGCCAACCTTGAATTATAATATTTTTGAATTTAGTTTAAAACTAGTTTCATAAGCAGAGAGACCTAAAATCTAAAACTAATTAAGTGCAAAGACAGCAGACTGCTTCTACTGAGAGGTTTCTAACACAGCAGCACCTTTACTTAGCTCTAAGAGAGACAAGCCACTGGCCACCTGGTGCTTTTAGAGGGCCCCACGTCAGAGACACACACACAAATCGAGTTCTTCTATCGCATCCGGGAGGCTAGGTTTCCGTGGGGTGTAATGCTCAGGGCAAACACAAAAACTTACATGCCTGAAATGTCTGTTCCCTCTCATCCAACAGGGAAACCCTTCCCCAGATCTTGTCCTCAATATAAAACAGTTTACAAGTTTACTACATCCCAATGCCAGAAAGGTTTAAAATTTGTGCCAATGCCAGTGCCAAAGGTAAACATTGCTTCAGAGCTTGGGCAAAACATGAAAGGCAGAAACCTTTAAAGAAAAGACAAATTAATACATTTCTGAGATGATTCCCACCGGCACACATCCAAGCAGGTTCTGCCTACTGACATGTAACGTCTCAGCACTAGCTAGGAGTATACATTTTTTGCTTGAACGTTTCAACTTACAGTTCCAGAGGGATGGAGGAATTATAGTAGGAATCTCAAAATTTGCACATGGTGTGGTACATTATAGAATTTCTACTACTTTTAAATTTGTACATGCATAGCCTAAGACACAACATGATTTACATTGGCAAGGGGACACTAAACGCTAGAATTTCAAAAAGCTTATTTTGTGTATTTAATAATTCTAAACATGACGTTTAAAACTGAGTTTTAAATAATTCTGTTGTAAAATGGTCTCCATCACTTACAAATTCTATCTTGTCCTGATGTTTCATCATACCATTATTTATTTATCAGTGTAACTGACATTTTATATTATTTTCAGGCATATAGTACAGTGATTTGACTTTTGTACACATTGCAAAATGATCACCCCAGTAAGTCTAGTTACCATCTGTCACCATGTAAAATTTATTAATGACCATATTCCCCATGATGTATATCACATCCTCATATTTTATTTTAAAACTGGAGTTTATACTTGATCCCTTACACCCATCTTGCCACACCAAGCTCACCCCTCTCTGGCAACCACCAGCCTATTCTCTGTATCTATGAGGCACCACAGTACATGTATCTTTTTAAATTAGTGTTTTGGGAGCACCTGGGTGGCTCAGTTAGGCATCCAACCTTGGCACAGGTAATGATCTCACGGTTGCTGAGTTCGAGCCCCACATCAGGCTCTGTGCCGACAGCTTAGAACCTGGATCCTGCTTCAGATTCTGTGCTTCCCCTTCTCTATGTCCCTTCCCTGCTCATACTTGGTTCCTCTCACTTGCCCTCACTCTCAAAAACGAAATAAAAACATTAAAAAAATAGTGTTTTTGTTTTCCTCAACACCCAGAAGTGAGATTGCTGGGTCATATGGGATTTCGAGTTTTAATTTTTTGAGCAACCTCCATACAGTTTTCCACAGTGGCTGCACCAATTTACATTCCCACCAACAATGCGCATGAGAGATTCCTTTTTTCCACATCCTCGACAACATGTTATTTCTTGTCTTTTTGATGGCTACTAATAGCTGTGAGGTGTTAGGTCATTGCGGTGCACATGTCCTTGAGAAAAACGTGTATTCTGCAGTTGTTGGATATAATGTTCTGTATAGGTTAGGTTCGTTTGCTCGAGTATTGTTCAAATCTGCAGTCTCCTGGAGACTGGAAGATGGCGGCATAGGAGGACACTGGGCTCGCCATGTCCTGATCACTTAGATTCCACCCACATCTGCCTAAATAACCCAGAAAACCACCAGAGACTAGCAGAACGGACTCTCCAGAGCCAAGCATAGACAAGAGGCCCAAGGAAGAGGGTAGGAAGGGTGGCGAGGCAGTGCGTGCTACATGGACTGGCAGGAGGGAGACGGGGCGGTGGAGAGGCAGCCCGCCTGGCAAGGCAGAGCCCCCGAGTCTGGCTTGCAAAAACGGAGGAGCTGGACTGCGTGAGTTCTGACAGCCAGCGGGACTTAACATCTGGAATGTTATAGGTCAACAGCTCTGCTAGAAGAGCAGGAGGGGGAGAGGACACCAGGACGGAGGGGTGTTGAGCCCCAGAAGACAGAAGTCAGCTAGGCGAGGAACAAAGGTACTGACGAGCACGATCTCCCTCTCCCATACCCCAGCCGAAATTCCAAAGAGAACCAGTTCCTGTCACCGAAATTGATTGCACTGCACAAACGCCCAACGTTGTACTTCTGAGGATGCATCTCTCCGATGCGTCTGCCTCCCTCCCAGTGCTGCAGGCCCCCTCCCGCAGGGAACCACCCGTGGCAAAGGAGCTGAACCTGTCCCTCCCACCCCTGTGTACCTTGTGGATCCACCCCCGCTGATATGCCAGATCCCATCGAAGCAGCACCACAAGCCTGGCAGTATGCAAGTAGCCCACACAGGGGCCACACCACTCCACAGTGAATCTCATCCCTGGGGGAGGGGAAGAGAAGGTAACACCAGTCTGACTGTGGCCCCAGCGGTGGGCTGGGGACAGGCATCGGGTCTGACCGCGGCCCTGCCCACCAACACAAGATATTCCAGACAGCACAGGGGAAGTGCCCTGCAGTTTGGAGCCACTCCAGGGAATACCCAAAATGACGAAATGGAGGAACTCTCCTCAAAAGAAACTGCAGGAAGCAGCGACAGGTAACAAATTGGTTAAAAATGATTTAAGTAATATAACGGAACAAGAATTTAGAATAATAGTCATAAAATTAATCACTGCACTTAAAAAAAGTATCGAGTACAGCAAAGAATCTGTTGCTACAGAGATCAAGGGACTAAAATAGTCACGAGGAGCTAAAAAATGCTATAAATGAGGTGCAAAATCAAATGGAGGCGACCACAGCTCAGATTGAAGAGACAGAGGAGAGAGTAGGTGAATCAGAAGATAAAATTATGGAAAAAGAGGAAGCTGAGAAAAAGAAAAAAAAAACCAGGAGTATGAGGGGAGAATTAGAGAACTAAGTGATGCAATCAAACACAACAATATCCATATCATAGGAATTCCAGAGGAGGAAGAGAGAGAGAAAGGGGCTGAAAGTGTACTTGAACCCATCATAGCTGAGAATTTCCCTGACCTGGGGAAGGAAAAAGGCATTGAAATCCAAGAGGCACAGAGAACTCCCTTCAGACGTAACTTGAGTCGATCTTCTGCAAGACATATCGTAGTGAAACTGGCAAAATGCAAGGATAAAGAGAAAATTCTGAAAGCAACTAGGGATAAAGAGGCTCTAACCTACAAAAGGAGACCCATAAAACTAGTGGCAGGCCTATCTACTGAAACTTGACAGGCCAGAAAGGAATGGCAGGAAATCTTCAATGTGATGAACAGAAAAAAATATGCAGCCGAGAATCCTTCATTCAGCAAGTCTGTCATTCAGAATAGGAGAGAAAAAGGTCTTCCCAAACAAAAACTGAAGGAATTCATCACCAAATCTGCAGTTTCCTTATTGATTTTTCTATCTGGTCAATCCATTGATGAGAGTGGAGTAGTAACATGTCCTACTATTGTATGGCTATCAACCTCTCCCTTCATGACTAGTATTTGCTTCATCTATGTAGGTACTCCTATATTTTAGACTACGTATGAATGTTCTTCTTGTTGGGATATACCCCTTTATCATTATGTAGTACCCCTCTTTGTTATTACAGTCTTTTTTAAAAGTCTGTTTTATCTGATGTGAGTAAAGCCACACCAACCTTTTCATTTTCATCTGCACAGAATACCTTTCTCCATCCCTTCATGTTTAGTCTGTGTGTGTCCTTATTCCCAAAGTGCTTCTTTTACAGGCATGTGTATGGGCTTTTTTTGTTTGTTTTTAATTATTCAGCCATTGGGTCTTTGGAGAATCTGGTTCCATCTACATTTAAAGCAATTACTGATACGTATCTATTTGCCATTATGTTCACAGTTTTGCAGACTGTTTTTGTAGCTCCTATCCATCCTTTCCTTCTCTATCTTCCCTGTTTGGGGACTTAGTGTAATGTTTTCATCCCTTTCTCATTTTCTTTTGTATATATACTGTAAGTTTTTGCTCAGTTATTATGAGGATCATGTGTCATCACGTGGATTTAACAGTGTATTTGAAATCCATTTTTCCTTAAACGTTTTAACCTTCATAGTACATTTCTAAGTCAATCTACTACCTTACTATGTATTTACCTTTTCCAATCAGATTCTTGCTTTCTTCTGTTTTCTTCTTATTAGGGTCCTTTATGGCTCAAAAGAGCCCCTGTAGTGTTCTTCGTAAGGCTGCCTTAGTGATGATGAACACCTTTAGCTTCTGCCTGCTTGGAAAATTCTCTTCTTGAATTCTGAATGAGAACCTTGCCAGGTAGAGTATTCTTGGTTGGGAGTTTTCTCGTTTCAGCACCTGGAATAGGTCATGTGACTCTCCTCTGGCCTGCAAAGTTACTGCTGAGAATTTTGTACTTAACAATTTGGTTTTTTTCTTTCTTTGAAGATCCTTACTCTTTTTTCTTTTCACCTTTTAATGATGTGTCTTGGTGAGGAACTCTTCCGGTTCATCTTTTATGCAACTCTCTGGGCTTCCGGGACCTTGAGGTCTACTTCCTTTTCTTGCTCTTCTGCTTCTAGGACCCCTATATTGTGAATATTATTGTGCCTGATGTGGTCTCATAAGTCCCTTAAATTATTTTTTTTTTTCCATACTTCTTTTGGCTTCTGTGTCTGGGTGAGTTCTATTGCTTTGTCTTCCAGTTCACTAATCTCTTCTTCTCCTTCATTCAGTGTGAACACCTCCAGTATATTTTATTCTTCTATTTTTCTGCTCTGTCACTGCTGTTTGGTAATTTCTTGTGTATTCTATCACTCTGTTGAAGTTCTCAGTTCATCCGATTTTTTCCTATTGTTTAGTGAACATCTTTATGACCATTACTTTGAATTCTTGATCAGGTAGATTACTTACCTCTATCATTTAGGTGTTTTTCTGAGGTTTTCTGTTTTTTTGTTTGTTTACAACTTGTTTTCTCATTTTACTTCACTCTGGGTTTATTTATGTTTAATAAGGACAACAGTTACCTCTCCCACTCTTCAAGGTGTGGCCTTGCATAGGTAAAGATCCTTCTCCTTCACCCTACCCTAGGCAAGGCCCTCAGTCTCAATAAGGCACCATTGTTGACGGTGTGCCAAGACCTATCAGAGACCCGAGAGCAAGAATCTCACTTAGTACCTAGTTTCAGGGTGATGGAAGTCAGGCCCTCAGGCAACAGCTTTTAAAGTAAGGACAGACTGTCCTTCGGAACCACAATCATAAACCCTATTAGCCTCCCAATTAGGAGATCTGGACGTGTCTCTCACAACACAGCTGTGAAAATCAGGGCTCTGGACCACGTAGAGTGTCCTTTCTGGAATGTCTGGTTAAGCCATAGCAAGGCCAATCGGGTGCACAAGGATGACGTTGCTCTGCTTACATTCCATACCTATGCAGTACTTTGGGGGGGGTGACCTGCCAAGAATGGTCTTTTCGATTGTTAAAGTCCCTAGAGGTGAAGTCCAGCAGGCCCAGGCAAAACAAGGTTTCCCTTGTGTGGTCTGCCTGCACCCAAGGGCTTTAGCAGGGCAGGTATAAAATGTAGTGGGGGTAGGGCAGCAGGGAAAATGCCTGTGGGCTTCAGCAATGCACGCAGGGAAGTACCATCTATGCATGTGCACGCAGGCCCCAGGATGGGCACAGAAGTATGCCGTGACCATGCACGTGGGCCAATCCCAACCAAGAAGTGGGCAAGCTCTGCAACCTCCACGCTCTCAGGCCTCAACAAGGCGGTACGAAGATGCCGCACACCCAAGCCTGTGTGCTTGCGCCAACAGGTTAGGTCAAGCGCACACTAACGGCTTCTGCCAATCCACAGAGAGCCCCTAAAGTCCCCTGCACTCCAGGACATGCCTTTGGCCAGCAAATCTCGTTCATGTAAAATCCAGATGTTTGTCAAACTGGTGCTTTTGCACTGGACCCGCAGGAAGACAGCGTCCACACATGAGTCCTTTAAAAGGAAAATTTCAGTTTCCTATAGCACTTTGGGTCCCTTTGACATCAGCCCTATTAGTTTTCTAATCCAGACCCCAGGGTCAGGGTGCCTGATGTGGGGCACCAAGCCCTAGCTCCTCTGGGACAAACACCAGACTGTTGAGATCCTCTCTACTGGGAGCCCCTGGGGCAGGAGGGGGATTTTGAGGAGACAGTCTCCACCTAACCCACCTGTACCAATGTAGCCCTTTTATTTTTTGTTGTGGAAGACAGTTCATCTAGTTGCAAATCTTTTTCAGAGGGAAATGATCCATAGATAGCTGAAAGTCTGCTGTGCCCATGACAATAGAGGAGTTCATGATCTGTCTACTCTCCTACTCAGACCACTCTTCTAATTCTTAGTGAGTATATCTTAAATAAAGAAACTTTTATAAAAACACGCATGAAAAGCCATTTGAGTTTTTCTATTTCATTTAATTCTAATTTTTTATGAGTATATGTTCAAATCAGGTGAACTCTGAATCAAATGTTTAATTTCTTTATCTTTTAGATGAATGCTCTCCATTAATATTTGTTTTGAGTTTTTCTATTTAATTCTGATTTTTGATTACCACATGTTCAAATTAGGTGACCTCTGAATAAAATGTTTAATTTATTAATCTTTTAAGTCAATGCTCACCATTAAAATTTTCTACCATGATGGAATTATTTTCTGCCTGCCCTGTCCAATATATTACCTACCAGGGATATGTAGCCATTAAGCCACTCATGTGACTATTATGGCTGATAAACTACATTTTGACTTTAATTAATTTTAATTTGAATAATCATGTGTGATTAGTGGCTACTCAATCCAATAGCACAGCTTTAGAGTATTACTTTCTACTCACACAAATTATGAAAATATTTCAAGGTACATTAAATAATTAGTATTTTGCTGAAATAAAGGCAAACACAGTAAGCTTTATAAAGTAATTATGTAGTAATTTTTATTTTTTTTTTTAACATTTATTCATTTTTTTCGGAGACAAACAGAGCTTGAGTGGGGGAGGGGCAGAGAGAGAGGGAGACACAGAATCTAAAGCAAGCTCTAGGCTCCGAATTGAGAGCACAGAGCCCAATGTGGGGCTCGAACCTACAAACGGGGAGGTCATGACCTGAGCCGAGGTCTGATGCTTAACTGACTGAGCCACCCAGGTGCCCCAATAATTATGTAGTAGTTTTAACTCCAGAACTCCCCAACCATTATCAGAACGCCTAAAAAGGCATAAAAAGAAATATTCATTCTTACTACTTGGCCCATTTTAAGTTTTATAAAAACATAACTTTATATGTATTTTCAATTTCACTGATTTGGGACAAAATAAAAGGAGAAACATAAAATTTACTTATTTACTATATGGCTTAACTTACATCTCTTAAATATTGGATACGTGGCATGTTGCCTGCGTTTTTCTTGTTTCCTCCTCCTGGAATGAGGAAGTTACAGAGGTTAAGACTGAAGACATTACCCAGATAGATGAATAGAGTTCTAGACCCTTCTAGGTTTGGATACTATTTGAAGAATAATGTGTAGATAACAACAATTAGAGCTACAGGATACCAGGTTTTATAAAAAATGATGTGGTATAGAACAGGAAGGAAAGATCTGACGAAGCACAGGACTAGAGAAGGAGCACAGGTAAGGCTCTATGCGTGAGATACAGAAGGCTCCAAGCAGTGACCCTGTAAACGTGAATAAAAAAAAAATAACACACATTCAAGCATTTACATGTTTTTCCTTAAAAAATACATTAGGGCTGAAGATAGTGTTGTTAAAAGAAAAACAATTGGAATGTTTGAAATCCTCACTTTGTGGTAAAGGCACACCAATTGTAAACCAAGTCCCTGAATAAAGTTCTAGTTTTACTTTTCGGCTCTCTGGGAAACAAAGCATTACTGTTTCAATTCTTTGAACATTTGCTTTGTCATCTGTAGTATGAGAACAATCATACATACCTTAGTGGAGGACTTTGAGAATCAAGAGACAGAGCGTGGGCTGAAATGCTTAGTATAATCCAAAGTACCGTGCCAAGTATAATGGAAATCATTTTGTACTAATAATGGGAATTGTTACCCATTATATGATTCAACTTAGGTTAAGGTTTTTATATTTAGAAAAATCCTAAGTCCGTAATTTTTAAGGATTCCAAAACTAGGCAACCGTGGTCAGAAATAGAACGCACATGATAAATTGTTCCGGCAAGAAAAACAGTCAGATTTGCAGTTTGTCATGCATTTATAAAGGTTATTATTTCTATTCATTCATTCCTTTCATTCTCAGTTTAGGTAACTATTTGTCATGGCCTAAATGCTTAGCACCAAACGAATGGGCAGCTCAATAGACAGATACAGAGAGTCAGAGAGTCAGAGAGTCAGAGAGTCAGAGAGTCAGAGACAGAAGGGTAGGGATATTTTTTACATTTTATCTAACAAATCTCTACACCCAACATGGGGCTCAAATTCAAGACCCCAAGGTCCAGAATTGCATGCTCTACTGAGTGAACCAGCCAGGAGCCCCAAGACAGCTTTCTCAAGTACATGGCATCCAGAGCATATCACGAATACTTCAAGAATTTTCTGAAATAGACTATATTGTGTTTCTTCACCTTTGCAAAGATTCATTTCTTACATCACAATTAATAAAATATCAAAATTCATATCTTTAATTCCCTTTAGGTAAAAATTAAACTATAGAGCCCATTTGATCAAACACATAGAAGAGGAAAACAGAATAATAAAATCCGGGGTTTAAAGTTTATACAACTGCCAGAAAGGACTTCTAGACAGCATAGGGCTTATGTTCATTTTGTTAACACACAGTATGCAGAATTAAAAAGTTTTAAGCTCTAGGGGCACCTGAGTGGCTTAGTTGTTTAAGCGTCTAACTTCGACTCAGGTCATGATCTCATGGCTCATGGGTTCGAGCCCCACGTTGGGCTCTGTGGCGACACCTTGGAGCGTGGAGCCTGGAGCCTGCTTCGGATTCTGTGTCTCCCTCTCTCTCTGCCCCTAACCCAGTCGCTTTCTGCCTCTGTCTCTCTCAAAAATAAACAAACATTAAAAAAATTTTTTTAAAAAGTTCTAAGCTCTATTACAGTTACATCAAAGACATACTTTGTGAAGAGCTTCAGAAAAGCACCTTAATAAGCAGATAAAGTTAATAAATTTATTCATATTTTTTAATGCCATATACATCACCAGAAACTATATCCAGGCTATTTTGGGCATATCTGGACATTTTAATAACTAAAAAGCTCTCTAAAATCAAGTTGTTAAAATAATTTTCAGTAACCATATTAACACCTAAAAGCTACCAGTTAATGAGTATCTCTTATGCACCAGGTAATATGTTAAACTCATTTGAAAAAAAACAAAAAAACAAACCTCAAAGTTATAAGTTTGAGCCCCACACTGGGTAAATATTACAAAAACAAGTAAACAAACAAGAACAACAAAAAGCCACACAAGCAAAACAAGTATTATTTAATGCCAGTAACAACTTTACGGTTTTTTTCCACCACAAAAGCAAGCTGAGAGTCTACAAATCACTCTAGGTATATGAACAGCTAAAACTAACTTCAACGCACAAGGAACGCTCCCAGTAGCACCAAATAGCATCTGGAAAAAGAAGCTGTGAAAACCTACCATCTTCCTCCAAAATACACCTCACTACACCTTTAATTTATTCACCATCATTAGGAATGCATCCTATGTTCTGGGCATCTTCTCATATCACAACTTACTACCCTCTCCATCTTTAAACACTCTTTCATTTGGTTCCCCAGAAAACTTAATGTTTATTATTTATTTTTGAGAGACAAAGATACAGAGTGTGAACGGGGAAGGGCAGAGAGAGTGTAATGCCCGAAGTTCCGAAACCTCCCACAAAAGTCCACCAGAGTCGTAAGTCAAAGCCAAGCGGCAAGGGTCGTTTATTGCAGGTTCGAACCTGGTCCTCTGCGCACTCGTCGCCGGTGACGCAAGAGGCCACGATCAGGGTTGGTACAGCGTTTTTATAGACAGAGACAAATAGCACAGGGGAGGTTTCAAATTATGAGGTGCCTGATTGGTTGATTTTAAAGTAAGGACATTTGTTGTTCTCTGATTGGGCGTCCTTTGTCTGTCCTTTGGCGGGAAGGCTTTGTCCGTTACTTGTGGCGGGAGGAGAAAGGGGGAAGGGGGAAGGGGGTAGGCTAGGTGAGGAATGTGCTAAGCAAGCAGGTTTACAGAAGCGAGAAATGCCGGTTAGTTTATGTACAATCACTCATTCCATCACATATCGGACCACATTTAGGAAGGTTTACAACCCATTCTACTACACAGCGGGTTACATTCAGGAAAGGCCTCACAATGCTCGTAGCAAACAGCAAGCAAAACAGACTTCTCAGCAATTGTATTTCTTATCAAAGATCCATAATAAGCAGAAAAGAGAACCTAGCTTTAAACTAAGGCAGGGCTGTCATTTGGATTGTTCCTTTCAAGAGGAGACATAGAGTCCAAAGCAGGCTCCAAGCTCCCAGCTATCAGTACAGAGCCCGATGTGGGGCTTGGACCCATGAACTGTGAGATCGTGACCTGAGCCAAGGTCAGACAATTAACCAACCGAGCCACCCAGGCACCCCCGAAAACCTTATCTTTTGTGAATATTCTTGCTATAACTTATAGCACACATTCTACCAAGGACAAGGATCTCCACGTAATCTTCTCAAGCATTTGCTCTCTTGCCTCTGTGCCTAGAAAAATCATCAATGCTTTCCTTGGTTTCTCATCACCACTCCCAGGCAAATGCATGGTTACTCCCAGTCTGTGGCAACTGCACCTTGAAAGGTCAATACCACTGACTTATCACCTGCTATTCCTCTTTGATACAGGCCTTCATGCACCTTCAGGCTCCCCGGCCCCATTGTTAAACACGTTTAGCTGCTGGCTCACTCACATTGTCCTCATAACTACTCCTTTCTGAATTCCTGGTCATGTCTATTTGCAAATAATTGCCCAAACACTTGGCCTTCTTTCTGGTTAGTTTGGATAAATTGGCTGTGCTCCTGGTTAAGGCTAACACTTCCATTAGTACATAAAATCATCTCTTCTGATTTCCTTTTTTCTGCACTTCTCAAGTCACTATTATTCCTTTCTCTCACCATGAAGTAACTTCAATCCCAGCAGACTATCCTCTAATATCACCTAGTGGCTTAAGTGTTCTTCTTTTACTATATACATACAGACTTAGACATATATATATGTACATATAGCCTGAAAAAAGTCACGTATACAACTTGCTTTTACTTCCCTTCCTCCATTTCTTTCTTAGTTTGGTGTCAAACAAGATTTTTGGTTTCCTTAACAAAAAACCTGTTTCTGAGAAGCTCACCTAACTTCAGGTAGCAAATTTATTGGTCAATTCAAAGTTCTTTAAGTTACTAGACATATTAGCAGCATTTCAAGTCATGTTCAACACCCTCCCTTTCTCACTTTCTTCGCTTTAAGTACACCTCTCACTCTGGGTTCCCCTCCTATCTCTTTCCTACTTTCAGTTGTGTTTGTCTATTCTTTCTTATCTTCCCATCCTCTAGTTGATAGAGTATCTTTGCACGTCGTCTTTCGTTACTTTGCTCTCAATGCTAATTTTATACAGACTCAGGCTGGTAACTTTCCAATTCATGTATCCCCTGAATGTCAGACTCACTGATTTAACTGCCTCCTTGACATCTGAATTTCAACTTCTAACAGGCATGTCAAACTTACCAAGTTAGAAACGGAATCACCCATCTCTCCCTACTTGGCAAATCTGTTCTTCCCATAGTCTTGTCATTTATCTCAGAATAGAAAGAAACCCTTACTTTGAACTACAAGGTTCTAAATGAGCTGGACCTCTAAGACTCCCTTGACATTACATCCTATTACCCTACCTTCACAGAGTCTACTCCAGCCAACTGGCCTTCTTGCTGCCTGAGAAAATATGAGAAAAACCATCAGCCCTTCACACAGATGCACTGGGCTGACACCACTAGGCCTCAGGGCTACTACTACAAGCTGTCCGGATGCCAACAATTAGACCTCAATATTGTGATCAAGGGTGTTACGTTCACAGCTAAGCCACATTGCTTCCTTGAAGACATCAATGGCACTAATACAAAGTGTCAGGAATGTGGTCAACACTCAATAAATATTAGCTGAATAAAGAGATGAAATCAATGAGTGTCATAAATAAAGGCAGGTAGTATCGATTTTTCCATTGTAACCATACCATAGCTGAGGTATATGGATGGCCCAAATTGCAATAAGCCCAAGTACACCTGTCTGAGCAGGTTCCAAGTGAATTTCTACTTATGATCATTATGTACTTCATTTAGCTTGCAGCAACTTCTAACTTATTTTAAAATTTGCTCTTGTCTGGTTATTTTATCTTCTAGAAGTACCTAGCTGATCACTGATTTGATTCTGTTTTTCCAAGAGTAAGAACTTGATTTTGCCCTAAGGTTATGTTTCTTGTAATTGTGTTACAACTTCAACTTAGCGCCTCCCTACAAGAGCCCAAGAGTCAAGTGTTTAAATTCCTGGCTATTAGTTGCCTAGTTGTACCAGTAGCTCTGGATAAAGACTACTGATATAAGGCTACACTGTGATTTTGGTTTTGAATTGAATTTTTCTATCCCCAGGGCTGTCACATTTGCCTGCCACCCCCCCCCCCCGTTTATTTCATTTGATTTTCCAACTTCTTATTTATTTAGGGATATATATAGATAAACTAAGGACTTAATCAGAATTTACCCTTTCAGGAGATTACCGTCTAGGTAGAACGTAAGAAATCATGTTGATCAATGTGTTTTTGCTAATAAGTTGGCCGTAGTTCTTGTTTTTTTAAATATATGAAAATGTGCTCAGGGGCGCCTGGGTGGCGCAGTCGGTTAAGCGTCCGACTTCAGCCAGGTCACGATCTCGCGGTCCGTGAGTTCGAGCCCCGCGTCGGGCTCTGGGCTGATGGCTCAGAGCCTGGAGCCTGTTTCCGATTCTGTGTCTCCCTCTCTCTCTGCCCCTCCCCCGTTCATGCTCTGTCTCTCTCTGTCCCAAAAATAAATAAACGTTGAAAAAAAAAATTAAAAAAAAAAAAAGAAGATGTGCTCAAGTTTTAAGTTTCCAATGCTCATTTGTGTACATCAATATTAAATATTCACATTATAATAAATATTGAATGACAATGAGTGTTAAGTATTCCCCTTACAACACAAGTATTATATTAATAGGCCTAGGTATGAAGAACACAAATATATAATATTCATTAAGTAAGACAGTTATAATTTGTGTTATTTTTAAAAATGTTTAGGGGCGCCTGGGTGGCTCAGTCGATTGAGTGTCCAACTTCGGCTCAGGTCATGATCTCGCGGTCCCTGAGTTCGAGCCCCGCATCAGGCTCTTTGCTGACAGCTCAGAGCCTGGAGCCTGTTTCAGATTTTGTGTCTCCCTCTCTCTGACCCTCCCCTGTTCATGCTCTGTCTCTGTCTCAAATATAAATAAACGTTAAAAAAAATAAAAAAAAAATGTTTATATAATCTGGTTGCAGTTTAAGTTCCTTCAATGGAGAAGTATCTCTATTTTTTATGTAATTCATACTTTATAAGGATCTACCATTATTCTAAATAGAGAACCCCTGTAACTAATTTATTTAAACATCACATTCAGGGAAAAAAATGTGCATTTATTTGCTTATACCTAAATGTGACTACACTGTGAGTTTGCTTATAGATTGTATACTATGAAATATAGAATTCCTTATTAGTATTTTTATTAAAGAAACAGACTGGAAAATCCAAATTTTAGATTTATCAATCAATAACACTGCAGTTAGATTTTTCATGTGTTAGATTCTCTAAAATATCTTAGCAAGTTCTCTTTGCCACCTTCAGGAATAGCTTCTTTTTTTTACTCCAAGGAAAAAGGGACAGTATGATTTTTCAAAAATTTGTTAAAGTACCTCAATCTGATAAAGGACATATATGAAGTATTTACAGAACACTCTCTTACTAAACTTGGGAACATGCCAAGAGTATCTGCTCTTACCATTTTGAACCAACCCCGTTCAGTAGCCTCCCCCCACACCATTCATGGTTTTGCTTTCTGTGGTTAAGTTACCCACAGTCAACAGAGATCTGGATGCACATCACCTTCCTTCTGACATATCATCAGGTCAGTAGGAGCCTAATAGTATCTCCCAATTCCAAGGTCATTCACCTCACTTAATCTTATGACATAAGCATGTTATCATCACAGGAAGGGTACAGAGTAGGGATCAATGATGATTTAAAGAGAGACCACATTAACAGTAGTTTTATTACAGTGTATTGTTTTACTTATTCTATTTTCTTATTATTGTTAATCTTTTACTGTGTCTAATTGATAAGTTATCATAGGCATGTATGTATAAGACAAAACACTATGTATGTTTTGGCATTATCCATGGTTTAAGGCATCCACAGGAGGGCTTGGAACATATCCCCCACTAATAAAGATGTATTACTATATTGGAAGTCATATCAAGTGCAATTAGGCAAAAAAATAAAGGCACAGAGTTTCTCACACAGTAAGCAAAATTAACTTTGTTCACAAACAACATAATTGACTTTATGTAACATCTTAAGGAATCCTTGGGTTTTTTTCCTAACGTATCATAAAAATCCTATTAGAGTTAATAAGCAGAATTTATATGCAAACATCAACTGTATTTTTTAATGAAAGGGAAAACTTGGAAAATAAAAGAACCATTCTATTTGAAATGGCATAACTACTTAAATAGAGAATTTAACAAAAGGTACACCACTCCTCTACACTGCTGAGACAAGTCAAAGAAAAGCTTAATAGAGAGCTATACCCACGTTCATATATTTGGCACTTAAGATTGCTAAGATGTTTTCTAAATTGATCTATAGACACAGCACAATTCCTATCAGGAGCTCAGGGTCCTTTGTCGCAACATGTAAATGCCAGAGACCTACCTTTGCCACAACAATTTGGAAAAGAAAGAGTCAAAATTGCAGGACTTAATATTACTTGATATCAAGACTTACCATTAAACTTCCATAGTGAAAGCAGTGCAGTACTTATAGGTTATGCAATTAGATCAATGTAACAAAATCAAGAGGCCAGAAATAGAGCAACGCATATATGATGAATTAATTTTCACAAAACTGTTGAATTCGTTGGGGAACAAAAAGTTTCAACAAGTGGCGATGTGATGACTGAAGATCCATCAGGAAAAATAAGAGCCTCAACCTCTACTCACACACACAAATTCAAGGTCAATCAGCCATAAAGGTCAGAGCTAAAACAAGCTTGTAAAACATAACAATGAAAATCTGTGCAGTCTTGATAAAGGCAGATATAGATAATAAATGCACTAAACCTAACAGGAAAATTTAGACTATGGATTTTGTCAGTAATAATAATCTTCTACCCATCCAAAGACCATGAAGAAAATAAAGGCAAGACTCAAATCAGAACAAAGTATCTGCAGAGCAGGAACCTTAAAAAGACGTTGCATCCAAAATGTATTAAAAACTCTACCAACCTGGAAGTCTGTTTTGTTAACACTCTTTACAAAATAAATTATATAAAAAAATTTTTGAGTAATACAACAGTTTCCTTACCCGGATCATTGCAGAAATATTCTGGAAATTGGGCATGCTGATCACTTGAATCCACTCATATATACCTAGGAATGCAACAAAGTAAAACACACTAAGAAAAAAAAAATCTAAACAAAAAAAGACAATAGTAAAACAATAAAAATACCTATTCTTTGAAGCAAAAAACATTATATATATGTGTGTGTGTATATATTATATGTATTATATATACATGTATGTACATATATATACATATACTTATATATTTGGTCTACTAACATTCTTCTCATCTCCTTCTAAAGAAGGTTTGGGATAGGGAAAGTTTCAGATCAAAAATAATTTTAAGGGGCGCCTGGGTGGCTCAGTTGGTTAAGGGTCCAACTTCAACTCAGGTCATTATCTCACAGCTCGTGGGTTTGAGCCCCGCGTCAGGCTCTGTGCTGACAGCTCAGAGCCTGGAGCCTGTTTCAGATTCTGTGTCTCCCTCTCTCTCTGCCCCTCCCCTGTTCATGCTCTGTCTCTGTCTCAAAAATAAATACACATTAAAAAATTTTTTTTAAATAAATAATTATAAAATCATCAAGAACTACTCTCTAGCTAGTCGCTTTTCCTCTGGTTCCTCTACTCCCAACTCTACTCTTAGTTTACCAACTCCCAACACTGAAAATGATCTATTCATTTTTACCTTGAAACGTCAATCTTCATACTTGACATTTTAGGTTAGAACTTCTGGGGAAGGATCCTTAAAACATAATATTCACGTGTGCATAAAATCAATTTACCTAACTTCCTCACACTGGACAATGACTTTCAAGTATAGAATATTGGAATTTCATTGAAATTTGGAGCCCTTACCACATATGATTGAAACAAGGATCATCCAGCTACTTCATAAAAATATTTCTAATACCTTTTCAAAAATTACACATTTCCAATATTAATATTTGGGAGTTTACATTCAATATGCAAAGTCTTAAAACCATTATGAATATGGTATTTAGAACATTTTCACTGATAAAAGACTGCATATAATTAAAGGGAACAAGATTATATGTTATGCATTTATTTTTATTTCCAGAGCTATCAATTTATAAGTAACGTCAAAGGACTGAAATAAGAAATGAAGATGTCACGTTGTTGTGGGAAATGTTAACTGCTTAAACAAACGTTCTTCCAAAACAAACCTCATCACTGAGGAGAAATTGTGAGCAGTATAATCCAAATTCAAGAAGACAGCAACAATAGAGGCAATGAAAAGCTAAGTTTCAAATAAAATCTCAAGAATGGAACACAGAAAAAAAAAATAAAGAATGGAACACAGAAAAAGCAGAGCTCAGAATACATGAAGCAGGATTTATTGTTAATTCATGAAAACAAGAGAAGAGCAAACTCTAGAATGATGAACTTAGAAAAGCTATCCTGACTGGTTTGCTCTCTTAAAAGCACAGGAAACCAAATTTGATTTCAAAATGTCAAACCAACAAAAAAAAGATCCTGGTCAAAGCTCAATACAAACCAAAATCGTATTGTATCAACACTTCATAAACAGAAATGTATGCCCACAAACTAGATTTTTAAAAAGCAACTTAGATTTCAATCTAAAATTATTTTTCCACCTGTGCTGAGATACAACTGACATAACATTGTGTATTTAAGGTATAGCATGGGATAAGATACACGTACATATTGTAAAAGGTATACCATAATATAGTTAGCAAAGCCATCACCATACATGATAACTGTTCTTTCATATATGAGGAGAACATTTAAGATTTCTTTTCTTCATCAAGTACATAAGGTGCCCCTAAAATATTGATCCTGTGAAAGGTAGCTTGTACCACTTGACTAACATTTCATTTCCCACAAGCCCCCCAGCCCCTGGAATCTACTGTTCTATATTGTTTCTCTGAGATCAACTTTTTTTAGATTCTATATGTAAATAGGGTAATGTATAATTTATTTTTCTCTTACTCATTTCACTTAGTATAATGCCTTCAAGTTCTACTCTTTTTATTCCCAATACCAGGATTTTGTTTTATAGCACTACTATCTCATTGTACATATACACATTTTCTTTATCCATTCCTATGTTCCTGGATACTTGGCCATAGACTGTTTCTGCATCTTGGCTATTGTGAATAATGCAACAATAGTTGAGGGGGTGCGGACAGCTCTTCCACATAATGATTTTATTTCCTTAGGGTATACATCCAGTGTGATTGCTGCATCATACGGTAGTTACATTTTTCATTTTTTAAGTTTATTCATTTTGAGAAACGGAGTGCATGTGAGTGAGGGAGGGGCAGAGAGGAAGAGAGCAAATTCAAGCAGGCTTCACACTGTCAGCACAGAGCCCTTTACCAACCCTTGACCCTTAACCAACGGAGCCACCTCCAGACTGCTTTCCATAGTGGCTACACCAATTTATATTGGCTCCAGCAATACACAAGGGCTCCCTCTTATGCACATCCTCATCAACACTCATTAGCTCTTATCCTTTTGGTAACAGCCATGCAGGTTTGGACAAGCATTTTCCTCATCACTACTACTGTTTAGCACCTTTGCACATACTTGTCGCACACACACCTTTACTTGTATGTCTTATTTGGTAAGGTTCTGTCCAGGTCTTGTGCCCGTTTTGTATTAGGTATGTTTTTATTGGGCACCTGGGTGGCTCAGTTGGTTGAGCATCTGACTTCGGCTCAGGTCATGATCTCATGGTTTGTGGGTTCAAGCCCACATCAGGGTCTGGGCTGAAAGCTCAGCGCCTGGAGCCTGCTTCAGATTTTGTGTGTGCCTCTCTCTCTCTCTCTCACAAGAACAAACAAAGGTATGTTATTATTCTTGATTTATAGGCATTCCTTATTTTGAAGATGAGACCATTATCAGTTTGCAAATATTTTCTCCTATCCCCTAGGTTGTCTTTTTATTTTCTTGAATGTTTCTTTAGCTGCGCAGCAGCTTTTTAGTTTGATGTAGTCCCACTTGGCTTTTTTTGCTTATGTTTCTTGTGCTTTGTGTGTCTGATTGAAAGCATTGTTACCAAAACCACCATCAACGAACTCTTCACCTGTCTTTTCTTCTACAAGTTTTATCATTTCAGGTCTTTGGGTGTACCTGCTCCACACTTGTTTCCTCTTCTCTGGAAGTAGGGGGTTCCTTAAGATTGATTGTAGGCCTTCACTCAATGTGGCAAAGATCAAATGCATGCTCACAGGATTTTTCCTTGCACAGTGCTGAATGTCTAAGTTTCTGTGCTTTCTCCAGACCCCAGAGAGTGTGGCTAGCTGTGTGTGTGTGTGTGTGTGTGTGTGTGTGTGTGTGTGTGTGTGTGTGCGTGTGTGTGTGTGGACACACATGCACACATGTTCCCTAGCCATCTGCAAAGTCTGTCACCACCCTCATGGGTCTGTACAGGGAGCTGGCCATGAAGTGAGTCTGTGGGTCAGTAAGGCACATGCCCACTGGCTTGTGAGCCCATCTTGATGGAGTCCCTGAAGCAGTACAATCTGCATCCCTTTGATGTCTTTTCAGAGCCTGGCTCGTGTTCTCCCAGTTGCTTCCTGCTCCTCAGTTGTGCAGGTGTTCTCAGTACTCTGGGTAGGGCAATGAAGTGGGCCTCTTTGGCATCATTCCACACCACTATGGAAGCCAGGTGCTTGCTCACATTACCCTCACTTTCTTCTATGGGGGAAATCGGGAGCTAAGACTACACTTGCCACTGACCTGTGGAGCCTCAGGGTAAGGCTCATTGGGGTCAAGTCTTATGGTCTTCATTGCATCTAATTTTTTTTCTCTAGTGCTATGCTAGAATTTCTGTGGTAGACTCCCTCTCAACCATGGAGGATTTTAAGAATTGGTGTTATTGTTTGGGGGGATAGTGGCGGGCAGGGGTAAAGACAATAGAAAAGTCATTCTGCCATTTTGTCACTCTCCTGAAGTTATTTAAAGTAATGGTCAGAGAACATTCAGAAGTGGAATTAGAAGAACATGCTAACGAGGTAACTGGAGAAAATACAGACTGGAACCAAGAACCAACCAGAGTAACAACTGTAACTCAAACCAAACTATTACAGATGTGGAAACTCAAAGGAAAAACAAATCAATACAAGGAGTACTGTGTCATGTAAAGGAATGGATGAAACGAATCTTTTAATCACAAGGAATTAATAAAGTTTAAAAATACAGAAATTATAGGAACTGACAATATGTAGCCAAGAATCAACACATGTCTAAGTTTCCCTTCCCCCCAAATAAAGCCAACAGAATTTTTACATGCATTATGGAAGAAAATTTTCCTCAAATATAAACAACAAGTATGAAAATACACACCACATACACGGGGGGAAATTATCAACCAAAACTATCAACACAGACCTACATTTTCATACAACTTTAGTAGGACTAGAAGAAAAAATTTACAATCACACATAAGGGCAACATAATCAAATTGTTAATCAGGTTTTCCAATGGTAATATGTCTTGCCAGAAGGTAATGGAAATGCCTATGCATTATACTTTAGCAAAGAAAATTTTAGAGCCTCCTGGGTGGCTCAGCCAGTTAAGCACCCGACTCGTGATTCTGGCTCAGGTCATGATCCCAGAGTCATGGGATCCAAGCCTGTGTTGGACTCTGCACTAGGCAGGGAGCCTGGTTAAGATTCTCTCTATACCCCTCCTCTGGTCATGGATATACAGAAAGAAAAAAAAGAAAGAAAGAAAGAAAAGAGGAAAAAAAGGAAAAGAGAGAGAAAGAGAAGAAAAAAAAAGGAAGGGAGAGAGAGGAAGAGAGAGGAAGACAAAGGCAGAAACAGAGACACACAGAGACAGACACAGAGATGGACACATAGAAAAAGAAAATTTTAGCTAATAATTTTATATCCAGCCAATAAATATTCAAGTGTTAAGGCCCATCTTTTGAACATGCAAGACCTCAGCAATTATTTTTACCATGAGACTTCATACTTAATAACATTCCAGGGAATCAACTTTAGGCATCGCAATGACTAGAGACATAGGGAATTCAACAGTGACAATGAGAATTACCTATACCAAATACCACAGGTTAATTTTAAGGGTGACAATATATAAAAGCTTTGTGTTCTGAAAATACAGATGGTCTCAAGTAAGAAAAATGGACAGAGAATGGGAAGAGTACCCGACAAGATGAATACATTTGCATTCTCTCTCTGCCCCTCCATGGCCTGAGCTATCTTTGAAAAAGATAGAAACATTAAAAAAAATTACTTTAAAAAATACACTTGCAGATTGCCTTGTAAGCATTAAATAAAAGAAATAGGACTATTTCAAATCTGATAATAAGACAAAGGGAAGACATGAGGAAGAAGATATTAGCTAAAACTAATCTTACACTTAGGAATCATTAAATTATAGCCAAATAAGTAAGAGTCAGGGGTGGCTGGGTGGCTCAATTAAGCATCCAACTCTTGGTTTCAGCTCAGGTCAGGATGTCATGGTTCATGGGTTCCAGCCCTGTAATGAGCCCACCATTGAGCCCTATTGGGCTCTGTGCTAACAGCATGGAGCCTGTTTGGGATTCTCTGTCTCCCTCTATCTCTGATCCTCCCCTGCTCACTTGTGCACTTGCACATGCACCCTCTCTCTATAAACATTAAAAAAAAAAAAAAAAGAAGAGGCAAACGATACTGTAAAAGCAATCATTACTGCAAAGATCCAAAATTTTCCCAAATTGCAAAAGATATGGCCGAGAGACAGAGACAGACACATCAACAAGTGTTACTGGGTTGAGTTCAACTTTTAAAAAATAAATGATTTCATCTTAACAGAGCTAAATCAAATCAAATGCTCTATTGAAGAGATAAAAACTTCTAAGGATGGACATAAAAAGAATGTGGATTTCAGGAGATTTGTTTTTTACATAAATTTTCACTTTCTCTTCAGAAATTTGACATTCCGTAAGAAAAAGTGTGGCTTGCTTAATTAAACATCTGACTCTGGATTTCGGCTGAGGTCATGATCTCACAGTCATGAGATCAAGCCCCGTGTCACTGGTCATGGAGCCTGCTCAAGTTTCTTTCCCTCTACCCCTTCTCTGCTTGCATACACACTTGCCTGCTCTCAATAAATAACTAACTAAATAAATAAATCCTGTCTTTTCTTTAAGGGGCACTTGGATGGCTCAGTCGTTGAACATCCAACTCTTGGTTTCAGCTCAGGTCATGATCCCAGGGCTGTGGGATCAAGTGTTTTGTCGGACTCCAAGCTGAGCATGGACCCCCAATTAAGATTCTCTCTCTCCCCCTGCCCATCCCTCACCCCCACATGTACTCTCTAAATTAAACAAAAATTTTGAAAAAAGAGTAAACCTAAGCCTTTATTAGAAAATACATCAGGACAATGAAAAATGAACTGATCCATTCAACACTGTCAGTATATATTAAACAGGATTGTTTGAAGATTGTTTAAATTTCCAGTATTTAATTACTTTTAACATGGACATACACAGTTCTTGAAATACATTCCTATCATTAATGTATTCCAGATTCTCTTTTTAATGGCAATAGAAGTGGCTACATACTTTTTATTTTGATTCAAAAGCATCCTGGGGCCAACCTTTCATTATCATCACAGCATTCATTTACACTCTGAACACTAGTAATTGTCCAACTGTCACTGCGACAGGGTTAAAAAGAGACAACTAGAAATTAGAAATATTACAGGAAGTAACAGTATTTAAGGAGCTTAAAAACAGCCTTTGAAAATGAATTTGCTTCTCTGATATGGTTTTAACAAACTGCCAACACATCACTAAAACTCAAGTATTGTTGAGAAACATTAATGTTTCTTTCATAATTGTAATGTCTTAACAATGCCATCTATCCTCCAAATCCCATCAGAACACTTTGAGGAGGTTTATGAATAGGAACCTATTCGCATCAACCTATTTTTAATAATACCATTTCTTCAAATCTCCTATTAACCACAATGTTTCATTTGTATTATAATAATTTCCGAGCATCATGAAATTTGACATGCCTGAAATGGTGTGTTTGAATTTATATCATATTAAAGTTTTTTGTCTTGTAAAGTTACTCAATGTTCTGATTTTCCTGTACTCTTAAACTTTGTCTTCCTCTCGATTTAGACTTATTCCCCCTCTCATCTTCAGCCCTTATATATCGAATCAAAATGAGTCTGTTGAAAAATTTTCTGTGACTCACTAGTCCTTTTCAGCAGATGGCACTGTTACTTAGGCTAAACAACTTGTCAACAGGGCAAGGTTATTATTCTAAGATTTTTTTTCTATAACAATAGCATGTCTGTGTATTCAGTTAACATTGACTCATGCTAAGAAAAGGAAAATGAACTGAACAAATTCTCCATGAAATATGGTGTACTAAAATCATGAAAGTGAAATATCACAACATACCCAAGTGAATGGGACCATTCTATTGCCATTTTTCTATTTTTATTTCTGTTAAAAACAAGGCTAATCCACTGCTAAAGGTAAAAATCAAACATGCTCTTTCACTTCTCCTGTTAGGATTATCAATAAAGTAGTCTCATATAATTGATACAGTTCAATCCTTTCATTTATCTAATTTTCCATAAATAGGTAACAAAGGCCAGGTTTCTACTGGAGTTGAGATTGGAAAGGGTTTCAGGGTTAAGAGTTCCAACACCAAGCCAATCACTTATTAGCCAAGTGAAATTAGTCCTTTGTGGGTCTCCTCCGTTTTAGACATAAAATGGAAATGATAATACTGGAAATACAGGGTCGTAAGCTTAAGAGATAATGTACAAAATTACTGTTTACCCACTAGCTCAAATAAATATGAAGACAGAACACCTCAAGGAACAAGATCAAAAGGAATATTTTTTTCTAGCAACAGAAGTGACTTCTACACACAGTTCCATGTAAGCACTGCCACACGACATCAAAGAACACCAACAGCAGCCTTACAGGTTTCACTTTTGTATCTGGTAAGCTGATTCCAGCTAAGCCAGAAGGTCACAGGACATTTGGCATTTGCCAGGGGGAAGCTATTCATTACCATATAATCCAGTAGTCTATACATAGTGATCATCATGGAAAAATCTCAAGGATTTTGAAACATATTCTTAAAGCTTTGATTTTTTAAACAGAATTATCTCGGTGTCTCTCTTGGCATCTCATTATCCAGCTCCCAACTACACAGGCTGTTCATTTTTGCTCCAGCTACCAAGAGATAGAACACAGCATTACATTCCAACTCTCCATCCGCCACCACCTTGTCCCATCACAGTTCTTGGCAAATGAGAGCATGGTCTTATTACAGGGGAAGTTCCCCTAGGAAGTTCTCATAATGACCACATTAAAAACCATCTCTCTCTTTCAAAGGCCTACAAAACGTTTTTCGGATTCCTTAAAGATGACCAAGCTAACACCACAGTATAGCAAACAGCGAATATACCCTGGAATTGTAGGTATTCTCATAGCAAAGGGCCAAGTTGGGTTGGAAAGAAATGATTTCCCCGGGGAACAGGAAGTGCTGTCCTGTCTTGTGAGAAACATCTTTAAAAACACTTTCCCCTAGAAAGGACAGGATTTGGTAGTCCCTGAGCAGTGGTTTTCAGAGACAAAACCTGTCAGCACAGCACTGAGGGGGGCCTATTAATTCCTTACATGTCTTATGGACTGCAGAAAAGGTGGATATAAAACAGATGAGAGGGTTCTGTGTGACATAAATAGAGAAGCTTGTACGACCCAGGAGTTTTGAAATCTTGGAAAGTAGACTGTGATCCACTTCTTTAGGAACAGGACTCAAGCAGGTATGTTTTAAAAATTATCCTTGGTGTGGGGCATCTGATGGCTCAATTGGTTGAGCATCCAACTTGATTTCTGCTCCGGTCATGACCTCGAGATCATGGGATGGAGCCCCACATCAGGCTTGGAGTCTGCCTAAGATTCTCTCTCTCTCCCTATGGCCTCCTCCCTCTCGTGTGTATGCTTGCTCTAAATTAAAAAAAAAACACAAAAAACAATCCTTGGGGTGTCTGGTTGGCTTAGTGAGGAGAGCACAGGACTCTTAATCTTAAAATCATGAGTTTGAGCCCCACAATGGGGATAGAGATTACTTGAAAAAAATAAAAAATAAAAACGATCCTTAGGTTATTCTGACAAACTTTAACTGGAAACTTACAATAAAATACAGAAATGTAAAGCCATGCTGTAAATATGGCTGCCATCAACTAGGTTCAGTAAGTACAAGGTCAGACATTTTGCTGCTTAGGGATAAACATAGGTGTAAACTGTGTAGATCAATCACGAAAATTCATTTTGTATTAATTCATAGCCATCTGTATTAAGAGCAACTCTTCTGGGATGCCTGGGTCACTCAGTTGTTTAAGCATCGGACTTCACCTCAGGTCATGATCTCACTTTTCATAGGTTTGAATCCCACATGGGGCTCTGTGGTGACAGTTCAGAGCCTGGAGCCTACTTCAGATTCTGTGCCTCCCTATATAAAACTTAAGTAACTATAGTGCCTCATTCCATCAATGCACAAATAACAGTCCATGGTTTTTAGATTTTACCTGGCTCTCAGAGTTATCTTTGAACACTACTGCTCTTCTTCATATTTTAGTAGATGAAAAGGTGTTTCTAAAAAATGCAACCTAATTGTGCTTATCTCTCCTGTTCTTTGATGCAATTGGATTTATTTTGTGGGTCAGCAGCTTTTGCTGTCTTATTACAAAAAGTTCACTACTACCCTACAAAATACCATCCCACCACAGTCTTGCCAGTGGCAGGTTTGGCTCCAACCTATCAGAAGGCTTTCTACAAAAGGTCCAATACAACAATGGAATAAAAAAGTAATAAATTGGTCCCCAAAAACTCCATGTCTTATGCTACCTTCAAACAAAGGGAACATATTATTGCTTTCAAATAGAACAATGAAACATGTTCACCTTCTACGGAGTATAAAATTCAGCCCAAAGCAGGAATTCTAAAAGGGTGTTCCACAGACCCTTGGCAATCCTTGAAACACATGCAGGGGTCTGAAAGCAAAACTATTTTCATACTAATCTGATGTCATTTGCCTTTTTCATGCTCACTCTCTCCCAAGTATTACACTTGAGTTATCCAATAGTTCTAGGACATAGGATATTTCAACAGATAGAGAAACATGGCAAAGCAACTGCATTGTACTAAGCCAAGAAGCAGTTGAAGATGGCAACCTAAGAAAACCCTCAACTTACTTCTTCCCATGGACACATCCAATTCTGTACCTACATACAGTACAATTTCCTCTGAAAAAGACATGAAAAATGAGTTAGCAGTTCGTTCACATCCACAACCACGAACAACAAAGGCCAAATCCAAGTGAGTAGGAGAGGCTAACAACCCATCTCACCATAAACCCCACCCTAACTTGGAGCCCACAGCTCAGAAGGTCTCATTAACCTAGAGTTTCCTCTGAAGGAGACTAGTATTCCTACTGCTCCTCCAACACTCAAACTTTTATGACTTGTGCCTCAAAGAGGAGACCCCAAAATACATGGCTTTAAAACCAATTAGAGCTCAGTGTTGAAAAAGTGCCTGGTATTTATATGCTAGAGAGGTCATTCCTAATCTTCAAGTGTCACCCAAGCAACAGGGACCTAATGGGATATTGTCCCGGATGCAATCTGGTCTCATGCCATTTCACGCTGTCCCTCTGCCAAAGCCTGCTAGGATTTTTCCCCCCCATATATTTATTTTTCCTGAAAACAATTTGAGCTATTTAAAATATTTGCAGAAGTGTAACATTGCCCTATTTTTTTTTACAATAGAAAATAAGGTCTTTACAACCAAATTATGTTAGTTATATCTAATGCAATCCATTTATTGTTCATACAGGTTTCATATTCTTTTCAGTGTTAATTCTAATATGGTAACCATCAATAGATTGAATCCACAAACATTTTTGGGATCCTCCATCATTTTTAACAGTTTAAATGGTTTCCCTGAAAGCAAAGACTTGGAGGACTGCTGACATGAAGACCTGACTATTTCTGTTCCTTATTCATCTCAGTAACTATGACCTAACAAATGATTCAACAGTTGAATGATATAGATGTTCTTTTACATGTTTTTTTACATTTATTTTTCAGAGACAGGGAGAGACAGCATGAGGAGGGGAGGGGCAGAGAAAGAGGGAGACAAAGAATCAGAACCAGGCTCCACGATCTGAGGTGTCAGCACAGAGCCCGACCCGGGCTTTGAAACCACACACTGAGATCATGACCTGAGCTCAAGTCAGATGCTTAACCGACTGAGCCACCCAGGGGCCCCGATTTTGATCTTCTTTTGAAGAAAATATATAATTCCATTGTTTTCAGAATGTGCCTTGGAAAATGCGATCCTAAACAAAGTAGAAAGTTCAATTAGCAGGAACACTTGTGGTAACTTGCAATGATGGATCAAATAACACCAAGAGAACACCATAAGAAACATTTTCTACCAGAAAAAAAGTTTACTTATTACCCTTAAACAGTTCTTCCAGTGCTTTATAATTTAAAATTTTTTAAAACCATAATTTTTTAACCCTTGAGATTAATGTCATTGCTTTAAAAAATACGTAATTAAAAAATAATCTCAACTCAACAGTATTTTCCCTCCATGTGTTTCTCACTTTTGGATTATGAGAAACCACCAAATGCCAAGTACAAAGCACCTAATTTTTTAATTTTCTTTTAACATTTATTTATTTTTGAGACAGAGAGAGACAGAGCATGAACGGGGGAGGGTCAGAGAGAGGGAGACACAGAATCCGAAACAGGCTCCAGGCTCCAAGCTGTCAGCACAGAGCCCGACGCGGGGCTCGAACTCACAGACCGTGAGATTGTGACCTGAGCCGAAGTCGGCCGCTCAACCGACTGAGCCACCCAGGCACCCCAGCACCTAATTATTTCATTGGAAAAAATCAAAATAGCCCATCTCGTGTTCAAGAATTGTGGTATCTTTCTTTTAAAAGCAATTCTTGGGGAGAACTCTGATAGAAGCTAATTTTACCACCAAACTCTGGCAAGACATCTAAATCTTGTGCTGAAATTACTGGTTCAGGGTTGGACTACTTCTAAGGAGAAATCTGCCGATCAACGTAAATTATGTGGTGGCTTGTCAATCCTTGTCCACAAGCAATTAGAGGAAAATGACCTACAGCATCTCCATTTGAACAGCGGGAATTTAAAGGCCTGTCTCCAAAGGTGAAAGGCTATTTTATTAAGGCATTGCTGACAGCAAACGGAGACCCTCTTGATGGGAGTTCAACCCATAAATAACATTGTCCTGGCAATAAACACTAGTAATTGTGCCTTGGAACTGAAAGGAATTAGGGCAGACATACTAAATATAAAGCAAAAAGCCTACATTACAGTAATTTGCTTTACATTGTTTTGTTTTTTCTCTTAGAACAAAAATTTTTAAGCCTCCCAGATCGTGTAAACTTTTGCCATGTGTAGGAGTTGGGGCACTTGAGGGTTATGATGAAATAAAGCTGATAGAAGTTGTTTGCTAAGTGAAAACTTTGCTTCTGTATTCTCAGTATCAAATACGAGCCTTAGTTGTTTAATTTTGTGGTAAAACAAAAACCATTTACTATTTTTAAAGTTTTTACGTGTACTGTTTATTAAGTACATTCATATTTGTGTGCACCAGTTACCACTACCTCCACAACTCTAGCCCACAAAATCCCAACTCTACTCCCTTTAACAGTTGTTCTCTAGGACTCCTGACTCCCAGCCCCTGGCAACCACTATTCTGCTCAGAGGTGTGTGTGTATTTCCCCCCAGTTCCACATGTAAATGAGCTTACACGGTATTTGTATTTCTAGGTCTGATTTCACTTGGCATAATACCCAAAAGGTCTAGCACACATCAACTTCCTCCTTATGGCTGAATATTCCATTGCGTGTGCATTTACACACACACAAACACACACACACACACACCAACCTGTATTCATTCACCTGTCTGTGGGTAACAGGTTATTGCCTTATCTTTGGTCATTGTCAAATACACTGCCATGACCATGGGGGCACAGATAGGTCTTGGAGACAGTAATTTGATTTCCTACAAATACATACCCAGAAGGGGATTTACTCTAACATATGGTAGTTCTATTTTTAAATTTTTGAGAACTTTAATACTGTTTTTGATAATGACTCTATCAATTCATATTCCTATCAACAGAATGCAATGGTTCCCTTTTCTCCACATCCTTGCCAATAATTATCATCTCCTTTTTGATAATAGAACCCTAAGATGCATGAGAGGATTATCTCATTGTTCTAACGTGCATTCTCCCCTCCCCCTAATTAATCATATTAAACCTCTTTTTATATAACTACTTGCCACTTGTAGGTCTTCTTTGGAAAAATTTCTTTTTAGGTCCTTTGTCCATTAATTTGGGTCGGTGTTTCCTGCTACTGAGCCGATCCTATTTTTTTCCACCTAGTGTGATATAGTTGAACAATGAAGTTTCAAGATTCTCAAGACCTGGGGCGCCTGGGTGGCGCAGTCGGTTAAGCGTCCGACTTCAGCCAGGTCACGGTCTCACGGTCCGTGAGTTTGAGCCCCGCGTCAGGCTCTGGGCTGATGGCTCAGAGCCTGGAGCCTGTTTCCCATTCTGTGTCTCCCTCTCTCTCTGCCCCTCCCCCGCTCATGCTCTGTCTCTCTCTGTCCCCAAAATAAATAAAAACATTGAAAAAAAAATTTAAAAAAAAAAAAAAAAAAAAAAAAAAGATTCTCAAGACCTGTTTTCTTCAAACAAGTCATTATCATGAATACAAATAAATGCTTTTTCACTTTCTAGAGGGAGAAAAATAACAATGGAATGTATTACCTTGAAAGATGAACATTTAGTGAACTAGTATGTATAACCAGATAAAACCCATGCATATTATAGTAGCTGTTTGGGATTCAGATCTAAGTGTGTGGAGCAAAGAATATTCCAATTACCCATCATGGTAGTTTTTTGTTTTATGTCCATCTGGTATATAGAAAAAAGAAAAAAAAAGTGACTGAGAACAACTCAACTATGTAAACATACGATTATTGTGTCTGTTGGTAGTACAGAATAAAAAAAACTATCAGGGGCTTAAACAACCATGTCAAGAGTTCAAATCCCACCTCCTTTTCCCCCCTTGCTTTATGACCAAGTTACTCGAGTTTTGTCAACTTCAGGATCCTCACGGGACCAAATAGAGAAGAGGATCCTTACCTTAAAGCAGTAAATCTCAAGTGGGCAACTATTTCCTTGAAGGGATATTTGGCAATGCCTGAAGACCCAACTGCAAGGATTGCTACTGGCATCTCATGATGGAGAACAGGGTTGTGGCTAAACATCCTATGACGCACAGGGTATCTCCCTTTCAAACACCAAGAATTATCTTGCCCCAAATGTCAAATGTTAAGAAACCCTGCCTGAGAGGACTATTTTAAGGCTCAAAATAGATTCCCTATATCAACACAACTACAAATCCCGTAGGACCTAATGAGTGCCCCAAGTGTTATTACGTCCCTTGTTAAATTCACCCTGCCTTGAGTACAAATGTATTGCCTATACAGACAACTTCAATTTGGATGTGCTGATCCTATCCTATTAGCTGGATGTCCAATCCTTTCCCTGAGTTCTACTCAATTCCAATGAAACCCCCAGAAGGCATTTGTGTTTTATGTAAATACCCTGGATCTCGTGTGTTAGTTCCAGGGATGTTTTTTCTTGTAGTCTAATGAAGCAGGGCAGGTTGGGTGCAGGGAAAATTCAAGGTGCTTTCTTCCATACGGAGAGTCCCAGCCTTCAACTTTGCCCAGTGTTTGTCCTATTACCTTCAAATACAGTACAATCTCATTGCAAAGCAAAGGCTCAGTCATTGCAAAAATAATCGTAAAGTCTAAAAATTAAGTTTTGGTAGATATTAGGTTTAAGATGCTGCATTCATTACTGGTGGTGGCAGAGAACGGTGCCATCTAAGAAAAATGCAGTATATGGATACTCTAAAATGTAGTGATTCTACTCTAAGGTTATCAAGTATGATGGCCTCCATTGAATTTTTATTTGTACAATCTAGATGGATAGATAAAAAGCCATTCTTTAACACTGAGCAGTTTACAATAGTCAAAAGCAATTAATTACATCATAAATACATGGCCACAAACTGCAATATAGTAGTTAAGAAAGCAAAACAAAACAAATACCAGAATGAAAGGTACCATTCACATAAATATAAAATAGTTGCTTATAAATAAGACGTTTTCTGGGAATATCAAATATAACCATCAAATATAACAGAATACATGTTCAGGGGTTCCCGGCTAGTTCAGTCAGTAAAACATGTGACTCTTGACCTGAGTTTTGACTTCAAGCCCCACGTTTGATGGCAAGGTTACTTTAAAAATAAATGAATACAATATTTTCTTAAAAAATACATGTTCAGTTGTAGAAAATGAACAGGAGTGAAATAAAAGGGAGAGAAAGAATCAAAGCAGTAAGTATGGAAGGATGAAGAAAGGGGTCTTATACAGACTCACACTGTATTATAAACCTCCAAGTGTAACAATTAAATTTCCATTTAAGGTGAAACAAAGTAAAATTCAAAATTCAAGTGATACAGGAAACCAATTCTGGGAGGGTGTTGGTAAAGAATTGCTTGAACCATACCCTAAAACATTTGACAGAATGAGACCAGTTAAAAATTGAGGGATAAGAAAATTGACAAGGATTAAAAAAGTGATAGGCACATCAAAAAGATTATTTGAATTTCAAAGAATCAAGAGCTATCTGCGAGGGGAAAAACAAACAAACAAACAAAATCAATAAAACCCTGAAATTACTTTCCCTCACGGCCTCATGATCAAATTGTGGATGCTAGAGTGGGATGGGGAAGTCAACTCATGAGTTATTCAGGTTTATTCATGATTTGCTCTAATTTACTATTTTTAGGTGTGAGGTGAATTTAAGTTCCTTTTAAGAATCAAGATTTTTGAAATAATATACTATTTTTTGCCTAGAGTTTAATATGATTTTTTGCAGATTTTTTCCCCACTTAGGATTATCCTATACTAATGAACACCTGTACTGCTTCCTACCTCCCTTCTTCCATTCTGCCACTTGTGTCTGCTGCCACCATCTCCTTAAGACCACCAATATGATTTTCCCCTTACTTCTAGTGGGAAAATGCTTTGCTTTGTGCGTCCAGATCTTTCAGTGAAGCAGCCCACAGTTAGCTATTTGAGCACCACAAATACCCATCTTTCAGACCTCGGGCATCTGATTCCTGGAATTCACAGCCATGCTGAGTAGGAGATGGAGTGGAAGCAGAAAGACCATACAGTAGTTCTTTGATGCAACTAATACATTTGGTCCATTGACCCTATCAGATTTCAGTGCTCTTCACCATTGTATGCACCTATTTTGTTATTTACCTTATTTGTTGCCTGCTAAAAAAATACATCTCAAAATCTTGACTCAAACGCTGCACTCACCAGACAAAATACTCACCTGAATTAAGTAAATCTTTCATCTAATGATGCTTGCTTTGGAGCAGGTGTAGGAGAGAAAAATAAGAAGAACCAACCCCACTTTAACTGTGTGACCCCAAATCCCAAGAGATCCCACAGAATGCCTGGTAAGCCTACCTTACCTTTGGACAAATCACCTTCTCATGCTTTCAGAGGATTATTTTATACCTTCTCCCCTCTCCCCCAATCATCGTCATGCTTTACACAGTCAGTGAGCCGACTTCTCATCCAAATACAACATGAGTGGGGAGGACCTCCCCCTATTCTGATTTCCATTATGAGATGTACTAACTTACTAAGATCCAGATGCCCATTTCCTGCCTTCCCTCTGGTTAAAATAGCTGACATGTCTCAGTTGCTCTCTGACGGATCAACTCCTCCACTACACAGTCCATTCCAGTTCCTTGTGGCTCTTTAAGGGCTTCACCTGCCTCTCTTGCCTCATTTTTCAGCTTCAGGAATCACTTCCATCCTCACAGAGACATGCTGTCATTTCTCCCTATCTTAAAAAAAAAAATCAACTGTCCTCAACCATTGATTTCCCCTTTCCTAGGATATTCTTTTCTCTAACATAAAAATCCTTGAATACATTGATACTATCTTTATTGGTTTCAGACTATCTTCCCACCACTTCGAAGAAGTGACCAATACTTTAAAAAGTTAATACAAAGTTAATATGGCAAATTTTACTTAAAAGTGAATTCCAGACCTCTACTAGCTTTGACAGCATAGCTTAGGTTGAAATGTCTCACTGAGAACAATTACCAAATCTCACATGTAAGAAAAATCTACTTGAAGAAATCAGAAACCTACCAGAACATCCAGGATGTGTCATCCCAGATTCAAGAGAAAAGAGAACATTGCTTTTTCCCTTGAGTTACATAAAGATTCCTAAGCAACACAAGAGTTAAAAGGACAAGCTGCTGGGGCAGGGGCCCCTCTTGCTCAGTCAGTAGAACACCTGACTCTGGATCTCAGGGCCCCATGATGAGTGTCAGAGATGACTGAAAAAAATAACATCTGAAAAAACAAAAACAAACCCAAAAAAGGGCAAGCTGGGTAGTGCCCAGGAGGTGTTACAGTTAAACTGCGCAGAGCTACATCAAGTTCGATACAGCTCAGGAGTTGAGCTAATGCCAACAAGAATGGCTCTGATAATCACATTAGAATGTATTTTGGGGTCTGTGAAGGACTGAGGAAAAAGGGCAACCCAGAAATAAATCAGCTCTCATTAATACTAAAACCAGCTTTGAATTGGTTCAATCCAAGGCAGAATAGATACAGGTCACCTTTGTCCTAAGGGTTGCCAGAAGGAAATGAAAATCCTCTTTGAAAAGGAAATTACTTAGATTCCTAAATTAACCCTAGAGTATTTCATATACAATGGATGGTAAACAAATTTATCACACATACCAGCACACAGGGCAAAAAAAACATCATTAGCAAAGCATACAATACTATGCAATTTTTAATGGCAAAGGAAGGTGGAAAAAACTCTCAGAAGCCAATTACATGACTAAATCGACTAAATATTACTCAACTAAAATACAGAAAGATAAAGACTATCTTTCTACACTTTCATGGAATTTTATCTAGGATGTATTTTTAACTTAAAAAAGATAGCTTTACCTGTGCCAAGTATGGTTCTGGTTAACACAAATATATGAAAATCTTCCTTAATAAGTGACAAGGATAAAAACTATTTAACGTGCTATACCCTGATTTTTGTATTTACTTTCGGCAGCATGAATATATTTAATGTAGTTATAAGTGGCAAGAGCCACACATAAATATCAAAACTATGCAAAATTAAACGGCCCCATTCTCTAGTGAGCTGATGCAATAAGCACAAGAACTATTTCAAGTTATTTTAAAAGCACAGTATGATGGTACATCACTAGTGACCTATGCTCTAAGAAAAAAGGATATGGGAAAAAAAATATGAAACTGTTCTCAGTAATTAGTTGTTTTCTGCAATGTTGGTGTTGTTATTCCTAGACAGCTATCCGTATATTTTGTAGAAAATAATCAAATTACCATTGGTAACCTTTTTCTTTCTTTTTTTTTTTTTTTGATGTGAGAGAAAAAGACATGAAAAATTTCTGAGGTTAAATCAAAACCTTCCTCTGCTGATAAATGTGAATTGAAATGCAGGGTATAAAATTCACGAAAAATGTCATAGCTCAGTTCACCAAAAAGTGATAGCAACAAAGACTAACCCAGTAAAAAATTTGCACTACCAGCCCCTAGACTGTGGTCTCTAAATACCATTTCCTATTAATAGGAATGGGAGTCCAAGGAAATGGCAGACTCCAGGGGTGATGTAAGAATAGCCTGGGTCATTTTGTCATACTAGAAAGCATGTATGATTTCAAAAATTGAGGGCATGGCAGAGAGCTTCAGAAGCCAACTTCAGTTTTCATCTGCTAGCCATCAATGTTGGCACAATTTAAGGAACAATAAAATAAAGACTGCACCAGATTGGAACATTTCAAGTGTGCTCACAGTCAAAAATGTAGGATGGCTTTTAAGAAAAATGAAGTTCATTGGTCATCTCTCAAGTATGCTAAGTAGCCAAGTCATTATTTCGAAACTGATAGAAGGAAATACTCAAACATCTTTCATGCTTCCTTTACAAACTATTGCCCTATGCAACAAAATATTGATGAAAAGAAGATTATCTATATAAATCTTGCACTAATGGTGGCAATTAAACACAGTTAAATTGCCTCAAGATGACTTACAGGACCTCAAAAGGCACTGCTTATAGATCTACAGTTTATTACAGGAATGAGCTACAATATGGCAAAATCATTAAAGTCAGTATATGCATCACAATTAAAAGCTGTCTCAAATAGAGTCAAAAGAACCCAGGTTCTTTATCACCTATAAAGTAGGTTTGCAAAAAAGTAAAACCTGAACAGAGAAGACAAAGGAATTTAAGAAATGCTATCTGAATACAGTCAGCCAAATCCTGCAGAAAATAGCAAAACAAAAAATCTCATAAAATTGGAAAACAGAAAAAGGTAGAGTTATAAAGCAGATAGCTTTCAGAACATTATCAACCAATTATAACTTGTAGACGTTATTTTGACTGATTCAAACAAATTACCGATTAATATTGTATATAAAAATGGGGTAAATTCAAAAACTGTATATAAAACTGTATTCAAAAACTGTAATAATTATTTCTAATGAAATAATCTTAAAGACAAGTTTTTTAAAAATATACTAGAATGATATCCAAAACTTCATATGGGTGGTAGTAATATCAGTTCAGCTCCACTTCCTCTTAACTTCCTTATAGTTCAATCAGATTTACATTGGCAAGGTCAACCAACTTTCATTACTTGTTCAACACTATCTTCCATCATTTTCTTTTTCCATATTCAGAGAGAAAAATTATATAGACTCCTAAACTTGTGATGACATGGACATGACATTTCAAAAATTATAATGATCATTTTGTCTCATTTGAAGAAGTATAGTTAATATTTTACTTTTCTTCAATTTTTAAAGTGGTGAGAAAATACCTTTGCCTGAAGCAGAGCATTTAGCATGGACTGAACTACCATTACTCTTAGAAAAACCTATACAACAAATTCTGCCCTCGTGCAAAATTAATCATTTTTATATGAAGGACATATTTCTTATAAAGAAAAAAGTAGGTTTGAGACGACATTGCAGACACACTGTGGGGATTTTTATGCATGCTGTGTTAAAAATATACTTTTAGTACAAGGAAATGTAAATTCATTATTTCTGGGTTCAATTTAACCACCTGACCTTCCTTAAGGCAAATCAAGAGCAACATGTTTAGTGAGATAGTCACATTTATAATTTGCTTTTTGACAGAATGCTACCAAGGGCTTTAATTACAATTTCAAATTTTCACTTGCCTGTAATGTAAAAAAGATCTTAATCTGATGTCCAGATGGTTTTTTAACCTGTTACAGTTATCAAAAGGGGTTTCAATAATCCAGGTACCAGGCACCAAGCTTCAAAACATCCCTTAAGATCTTAGCTCACTGGTGTGTACCACATGCATCATTCCTGGGACTGGTAGTATGATGGATTTTGCCTCTAAGCCTGGGGTGCATTATAGGGCATAGTTGGCTTTAACAAAGTTGGATTATCCAGATGAGGCTGATCTAAGGACAGGAGTCCTTTAAACCTAGGTCCAGAGATCACACTGAGAGTAAATCAGAAATTTAAACCATGTGGGAACATTCTCCACTGCTGGCTTTCAAGAGAGGGAGGTAGCTGCAGCCTAACGACACGCAGACTCTAGGAACTCACAGGGGACAGAAGACAAGAGACATCCTCAGCCCATAGCCAGTGAGGCAGTACATTGTTTTGTCCAGGTCATTTAGGTATAATGGACAAAATTGTAGTATATTTAAAGTGTACAATGTGATGATTTCATATACATTCATTTTAAAATTACTATCAGTTAAGGGAAAACATGTATCACCTCCCATAGTTAACTGTTCCATTTTGTGCGCATGAATGCTTAACCTCTATTCTTCTGGTGCCGGAGTCCAGCTCCAGCAGGTCCAGGGGTTCCGCATTCTGGCAAATTCTAAGTACCCAACACAGTGGTTTTAACTACAGTCACCAGGCTGTATATTAGATCCTCAAAACTTATGCACCTTGTAACTCAAAGTTTGCACCCTTTGACCCTTATCTCCCCATTGCCCCACCCCGTGACAACCACCAAAGGACTGTTTCTAGAAGTTAGGCTTTTTTGTTTTTTCTTTTAAATACTCCACATATAAGTGATACCATATGGTACTGGTCTTCCTACGTCCAGCCGTTTTCACTTAGCACTTGGCATACTGCCCTCAAGTTCATCCATGTTTCCACCAGTGACACAATGTTCCTTTTGTGGCTGAATATTCTATTGTGTTTTTATATACAGGTATATGTATACACATCTATACATATACAACATGTAGGTTCTATACATACACAACATGTATGTGTATATGTATATACATATACATACATCCAAAACAAGTGTTTCCCGTCTAGCTCTATGGATTCATGTATCAATGGACACGAGTTGTTTCCGTGTCTCAGTTATTGCACATAAGGCTACAAAGAGCATGGGTGTGCAGCTTTCTCAAAGAAATCCAAGTGTTGCATCTTAGAGTTCTATTGCCAGTGTCTTGAGGAACCTGCATACTGTTTTAACAGCTCTAGCAGTTTGTATTGCCCAAAACAGAAGACCAGAGTTCTCTTTTCTCCACATCCTAACTTTTCTCACCTCTTTTTTTTTTTAGAATAGCCATCCTAACAGGCTTAAGGTTTTTATCATGTTTTTATTTGATTTCTCTGATAATTGTTGAATTGAGCATCTTTTCACAGTGTGTTGGCCATTTGCAGGTTTTCCTTGGAAAGATGTCCATCAAGGTTCTCTGCTCTTTTTTCTAATCAGCTTATTTGTTAGTGAGTTTTAAGACTTCTATTTTATTCATATGAATCCTTTAGTGGAAAACTGTTTGCCATTATGATCTCCTGTTTCATAAGCTGCCTTTTCATTTTGACTGTTTGCTGTGCAGAAGCTTTTCAGTTTCATATAGTTAGATCCCAAAAAAATCACTGCTAAGACCAAACTTCCCTATGGTGTCTTCCAGGTGTTTTATTGTTTCAGGTCTAAATTCTACCAAACTGGAGGAGGTTAGAGGAGAACCCCAATCCCAAAAAGCAGTACTTTGTGGCCTTGTAATACCCTAAGCAGAGAAGCCAGCCGCACTGTGCCCAGCTTGTGACTTACAGAACTATGAGCTAGTAGGTGATTGTCATTTTAAACCACTACATTTCTACTAATTTGTTACACAAATTAGATAACAAGTTCATGCAATATTTGAATATAGGTAAAACAAATACAAAGGGGCACTAATTTTTCCTCAGGTAGAATTACTACCCGAGTAGTAAAATTACTCAGGTAGAAAAGGCACTGTGTCTTTAAAAACATTACCTATAATGTACTTATAATGTGTATTATCTATACATATATATTACATGTATACATATAATGGACATGATGAAATATACTTGTTTTTCAACCTTAGAAACCTATTTTTCCATGCACAAAACCGTGAGGAGGAGTATTTAGCAAGGCAACAATTACATCAATTAGGATGTTACCATCTTCGAAGGGCAGGTAAGTCCCTAGTGCATCACTACCGACTTAATTCGGTAACAATGTTAGCCATTGGCTTCCTGGGAATTCCAAAATTTAGCCTTCTTTACTTGAGGTCTCATTTTCCTTAGATATTTGTAGCTACTAGTAGGGATCAAAGGGTGACAATTTGAATTCATCTCCTGAGGCTCCAGGGCTATTCCTAGGAGTAATCTATTACTTTGTTATTAGCTGCATTCTCCAAATGCCCAAGGGATAGGACAGGACTCTAGGAGATAAAATCCCTGGGGGCCTATCAAGTTTCAGCACAAAGGTAAAGTTTTGCCTAAGGAGTGCATCAAGAGAAACTTGAGAGGGTGAAATACTCTAAAAAGCTTTCCCGACAACCCATACAACTCAAGCATCATTTCTGCTAAGTGTACAGAACATACACAAGTGTTTTGTGAGAATATTATTTCATTTCAGTAAGCATTTCATTGCTCAAGCATTGGCAATGAAGATATAAAGAGGTTTATGGGGTACCAATGATTATTTTTAAGTTCAACTAATCTGGTCCAAGCATGATTGCATTTTAGACTCTTCTCAGCGGTCATACAGGGACATGACGTCCATTTTCTTCACAAGATAATAAAACTAAATTCCATTAGTGAAATTTTGCATGTTTGAGGGTAATGAGATCTAAATTCATACATTCGTTTTTGCATGCCTACCCTATCTTCCTCCACTTCTTCCGTCCATGTTTTTCTGCCTGATTCTGGATTTAAATCAGAGTACATTTAGAACACATTCATAACCCGAAATACCTCTCCCTTCCCTGCTTCTTCCTGTACACCTAACTCCTTGCACTGCTCACACCCTCATCCCTCCCTTTCTAGCTCTCACACCATATATACAATTCCCATTATACCGAACACTGTATTTACATGCCAGCGGGTGCCATTATACAGAACACCAGTTCAATTTTTATTTGATATTTTTGTAATTGTTTGAATGCCAACAAATCTTGCATCCCAAGTCTTTTTTTTTTTTTTGAAATTTGTCTCCATCTCCATTTTCTGCTTTAGATTGGAGTCCATGGTGTAGTTTCTGTTCCTTCAAAGTCCTCAAGGCCAAGGCATGTTACAATGTACACTTGGCTGATTAAAAACTTATTTTTATAATCATGATAAAACTAACTAGTGACCTGAGAAGAGGATAAGGAAAATCTTACTTGGCCTTTAAGCCCATCTCTGAAGCCTCTTGGCATTACAGCCTTTAGCAAATGAACCCAAAATCTCCGTTTCCTAATCTATAACTTTTTTACCTTAGAGGCCTTTTGGTGGAATTAATAATGTGTGAATCACTAGGAGATCCACAGATGAAAAGCCCTCTCTAAATGCTAAGGATTGGTTTAATTATACCATAGGGGACATTTGGGTTTATGTTGTAAAGCATGCATATTTATAGCTCTTTTATTTTAATGCTGGTTATTTTAGCTGAAGAAGCTATTTTTACTTCTGAGGATGCTTGGTATTTTCTTGTTAATAACTTTAAGATATAAATAGTATACTATACCCGCTAAAACCAAAGGTCAAACATGCTTCACACAAAAAAGGAATTTATATATTATCAATCCTTTTAATCACAGAACATAGGTCTTTAGTGTCTTACAGCTAATTTAACCCAAGAATGGAGAAATTCATTTTCGTAAAAAGCATAGTATTTAGTAAAAATACCCTGTTAGGTATAGCCTTACATGGTCAGGAAAAAGTGGTGTTGAATTTATTGTTTTCTCCTATTTTTTTTTCAATCCCATTTTATACTCTGTCTAAAAAATCAAAGAAAAATTGTTTCAACCATCCGTTTTCCATCTAAACCCCATGGAACAATATACCCTTATATGGAAGCCGACAGTACAGTCCCATTCCTATAGGACCTCAATCTACAAGGGCAGACCAAAAATAAACATATCCTTTCAATACAACTAGCTCTAAAATAGTGACTTGAAAACAAGGCTGTGAGGTCTCAGAAGCGATCAACTTCTTTCTTTTGCCATCTACAAAGACTTAAAAGAGGAAATGATATTTGACTTGGTACTTGAATGATTCGTTATTTAAGCAAAATAGGCCTTACAGAACAGAATTTCTGAAAAATAATCTTTCCCTGACTGTTTAAACAGAGAGGAAGATCATCCGCTTAGTTGAATGAGGGATTTCAAACTATTAGCCCATCCCCAATATGCTTCCTTCTTTACACTTCAGAGGACTCTACAGTCTCACTTGTCAACTATACAGGAACGGATTTCCGCACACCATGAGTGTTTTCTCTCCCTCCTATTAGAAAGCCAAGTCTGTAGCCATGATAGAGGCCAAAATGCCAGTCATTCTGGTCCCAACCTCCCTTACTGATGGGTGTATTCTTGTAATTCAATTCTGACCAAAGGCCATGTGGGTGGGAGGAAGCAGGTGTCTCCTAACACTATTTTCATCCTTGGTTAAGGGTCAGAACACGTGGGATGCCCTGGTGGCCCAGCTGGTTAAGCATCCGGATCTGAATCTTGATTTCAGTTCAGGTTATGATCTCATGGTTCATGTGTTAGAGCCCCTCGTCAGGCTTTGCACTGACAGCAGGGAGCCTGCTTGGAGTTCTCTTCCTCCTTCTCTCTGCCCCTTCCAGGCCCTCCCAAAAAAAACAAACATTAAAAAAAAAAAAAACCAGTCAGAACACCTGAAACATGGTGTGTTAACCATACATCAATTTAAAAAAAAAAACAAAAACGCATGAATGGTGATAAAAAAAAAAACTTGTTCACTTGACCATGGCTGTATGCATATGTGTTACCTGTATTGTGTGAACATGCCCATCTTAAGGATGAAAAGTCAGTTCTCCAGGTATAGAGGAAAATCATTTCGGTAACAGCCTGTGTACTTAAATTACTCAGCAGCCCGACTGATTCTGGAGCTCCTTCTCTCCAGACTTTTTGGTAGGTAACTACTGTTCTTGATGTCAAAACTACACAAATAGATACAGCATTAAGATAACCTATGACAATTTACTGAATGATTTTAGTAATAAATGGTTTCATAGACATATTTTAGAGTATATACTTCATCACATAGTATCCAGAGGGGTGCCTGGCTTAGTCCACAAAGCATGCAACTCCTCATCTCAGGATCAAGAGTTTGAGCCCCACATTCAGGATAGAGATTACTTCAAAAAAAAAAAAATCAACAAAGAGCCAACATTCTCAAAGAACATTTTTAGTAAATGCATGTATCAATTTTAAGTAACACATCTGTCTTTCTTCGTCAATTTGACTTGTTCATGTACTGATGATGGCAACCAGAAAGGGTCCCATTATTAAAGGAGACTCACAGGACCAAAACGGCATGGTGTGTCTATTGATAGTTCACTGCAGGAAAAGCAGAGAATATAGAAATAATATTAAAGGCAGGCTATGCATAACAGCTATAGACTGCCTCACAGCAAGGGTCTCGAGACCAAATTTCAGCACCAATTATCCTCTGTCTTTAAGAGCCATGCTAAGACACAATTTCTCTTAGGAACCAGTGAGGTGTACGGGACACCTTGAAACCAGGGAGCCCCAAATGGAGTCTCAGCTTGGTCCTTTTATACACTTCTGTTCACTTAGACATATTCTTGCTATGTAACTGGCTCCACTATCAGGGCCCTTTCAAAGTGCTAGGCAGGTGGGGCTGGCTGGGGAAGAGTATTTCCCTAAGCCAGGTGTCAATCATTAATCTCTAGGTCATCAGTAAGTGATGATGATGAGTTGGTTTAAACTTTCTGCTCGAACCCACAGTTACAAAACAATAGTATGAATAGGTTTCACACTTGACGCACTGGTCAGTGTTGGGCAGGTACAGGTCTTACTCAAGCCAATTTCAAGCCAGGTACCTACCTGTCATCAAAAATAGATTTCGCAGTTTTCAATTTTCTCAAAACCCAATAGAACATTTTTTAAAAGCATTTTAAGTATGAAGAATTATATAAATAGAATTATACAAAAACCAAATTGTTTATTGCTTTTGTTTGGTATACTAGAGCTAGTTCTCAAACAGTCTTGGTATTTGGACCTGTTACACTCTTAAATATTATTGAAGACACCCAAAGGGCTTATTGGGGGGGCAGGCTCATTAATATTTACACCATTAAATATCCAAGTAGGAAGGTTAAGGTCCTTTAAAATTAACTGACAAAAACTTAAGCATTAAGAATACCATTGTTCTACATTACAAACCTATTAAATGTCTAGCTTTATAGAAAAGCCAAGTGAATCCTGATTCTTCCACACTCAATCTGTTACATGTTGCTTTAGAGGCCCATGTATGAACAAAATTCGGCCTCCAATAGACAAGAATTTGGAAAAGGGAACAACATTTTAACAGCCTTTTAGGATAATTTTTGATGCTCTTCTGTAACGCTACACTCCAACTTCACACGTTAGTTTCATAAAAGTTGTAAGGTGGAATCTCCAACTCTTATCGATGGACTTTTTGTACTGTTAAAATGCATTGATAGATCTTTCACACGTGTAATTTTGTAACATCAAACTACTGTCATTGGAAGGAATCTTTTGGCTCACTGGCACTTTATTACCTATTATCAAAATTATACTCATTACTATCACCACCATTGTCACCAGACAAGCAATCCCCCAGAAGACATCAAGCTTACAAACCCACTTACAAGTTCCCAAAAATGCTAGGTTTTCGCCTCAAACTTCCCAAGTTTTTACTTGCAACAAATACTGTCAGGTATTTTCCGTGAAGTAGCAGGCTCATGTGAATCCTTTTGAGACCACGTCTTCCAAATACACAGATCTGAATAATCATTACTTGGCAGTCCGTTTGGTCAAATAAACAACTTAGTTGTTTCCAAAAAACATCTACTTCGGCTCACAACTCAAACTGCCCAAATCCTTAAGACGATCATTTACTACAATAGGCAATCAAGATGTTGGAATAGTATGATTTTGCCCACTTGTACTAGGACATTAAGCAAAACCAGCAGTCTTAAAAAATACATAGTAGGTCACTGCCTGTCAAGTGGCTAGCTCTTTCATGCACTGTTGCTTTTGTAAATTCAGTGCAAATATTAACATGGTGAAAAAGAGAAATAATCTTATTTATTTTTGAAAACTCAGACTATCTTAAACGATCTCACGGATACCCAAGATTAAGTGAACTGTATTTTGAGGACCATGGACCACCACCCATCCCACCCTAAAAAAGGTGACCATCAACTCTGAAAATACATATTCATATTCTGGGTCTGAAATTTTTCTAACTGCAATGTTGGGCAAATCAAAGAACCATTCTTAGTAATTCCCCCCGCCCGGAGTTAATAGCTTGCGTTTATAGGGACAAAATGAGATAATGTAAAACAAACCTTTTTAGGTGAAGTATTATATGGTATGAAAAAACAATTTAGTTTTCACCGTCACCACTGGTTTTGTGTGAACATAAAAGCAGAGTATAAAATCCCTTTAACGTTTAGATACACCAGTGCTATACGTTGGCAATACAATTTTATACAACATTTTGTATAAATGTTTGTATAAACAAATGCTTTCCTCCTAAGTAATCAAGGTTCAAGCGATCACCCAACTGCATTTATTTTGGCTCCGTTGAGGCATTAGTAACTAACTCCTTTGGCAACCCTTTAACATGTGAAGTATCAGGAAGTCGCAGACAGGTCCACCACCAGAAATAAAACCTTACTCTCAAAACATCACCACAGACATAGAACTAGTAACATCACACACCTGACCATAAGGATATGATTGGAAGTGCAGGTCCTGGAACCAACACTTAAGAAAGAATTTTTGAGGCGTTTTCAAGGCAAAAAGGCAGTTCATTAAAGGACATGAGCAGAAAGAGCTGCACTGGGGTGGTAGGAAGCAGTTGATGATATACTTTGGAGTTAGGGGAGACCAAGACGAGCAAGTTTCCAGAAGGATTTTCATATGCTAAAGACAACAGACAGGATCCTGGAGACCTGACAAGACTCCAGCCCAGGTTGTTTTTTTCCCTCTAGCAAGACATTAACATTAAAACATTAGAGAGCTCCTGGAAGAATGTCACACTTTGTGTGCGGTAACTTTTGGTCGATTAGCAGGAGCAAATTACAAGGAAATTTAATTTCCTCTACATTTCTTTTGCCTTTGTTCTCCACACAAACAAGAGCCTACCTTGGGGAAAAACGGTGGAACTCCCTCCCTCTGGCTTTTCTTTCCCTTTCTGCGCATGCCTGGCGCCTACTGCCCCCAACCTTGCAGCAAGCGTTTTGCCTGTTAATCAGCTCACTTCACTTGGTTTATGCTTGAAGGAGAGACACCCAGGTCCTCAGGATCCTTCCTGAAAATAAGATGGCCGCCAGAAGGAGGCTTCTTATATTTTGGGCGCATAAGAATCACCTGGGGAAATATTTTTAACTATTACTCCCAAGGGCACCACCCTCAGAGAACCTGACTCCTCTTGCAGGGGTTATGAATCTGTATTGGTCAAACATCCCAGGTGATAACTGCTGTTGCTACTTTCAGGATCACACTTTTGCTGGACGATTTTTTTCTTGCTCTCATAAAGACCACCTGAGAAACAGACTTCCGGGGTGTTATCATGCTAACCCTCATGGTCTCTTTTTTTTCCATCTCACCTAGATCACCTGGCTTGTAGGGCAGGGAAGCAGAGAAAATCAACATTGCAGATATTAAAAAAAAAAAAAAAAAAAAACAAACAGAAAACAATCCATGCCAAAACCAAAAAACAACAACAAATAAACAAAGGTAGATCTAAAAGTTGAAAAAAAAAAGAAAAGCCAAAATAAACAATTCCTAAATGACACCGAATTGACAATTTAAATTTAGCCAGACATGAATTAAGGTAATGGTTGGTATTTAAAATAAACAGCTGATCATAGTTAATTTAATTTTCCCTTCTTATGGCTCATGGAGTTACCCAGTCAACTGGCACGTAAAGGGAGTTTCTGTTAACTAGATTTTTTCCTCTTGCAATATTTGTTCTTTTCTATTTGTTTTATAGGTGGCATACTTTAGGGCTTGAATTTTCCTTTATTATCCTTTTTAATTTTCTGTTAGTAAAGTAATTAGAAATTTTTTAGTGATAAACCAGTTGCAGAAATATGTTAGCATAGAAGAAAAGCGAGGTTTCTAAGTATATTCATGGGCAATAATCAAAGATCTCTAAAACATCTGTCATGGGAAACTTGAGTGGATCTGTTCTTCAAACAGCCACTTAATTTAGAGTCAAGTCTTAGGAGCCTTAGCTATGTATGTCCACAGAGTAGTATGTTAAATCATACTGAAGAAAAAAAAGGTTATTTTATGATTGCTTGTGAAAATGTAAAGAACAAACTGATTAGAAGAAACTTTCCAGTAGAAAAACTGTTCCCAAGACCCAGCCCATCTTGCTAAGACTTTTTACGTGAGAATACAGCACAGTCACTACGGACATCCGGACATGAGATGCAAAAATGCAAGGGAAGGTGATAAGAAAGGACACAAACAGCAGTTTATGCTTTAAATATGTAAATAGTTTTAATGATGAGGCATACACACCATGTTACTTGAAATTCCTTGATGTTACTTGATGTTACTTGAAATTCCTTTAAAGTCAATGATGTTCGGAACTTCAGGATTTAGCTTTACACTTAATATTGTGCAAATACTAAAGACAATGTTTAAAATTGATGGACCAGATCAAGGATTCCCTTCTCATGTTTGAGAAAATGTATTTGACGCAAATTAATTACTTTCTTGAGGAGCCAAAATTATCTCCTGTTATCCAATCACTACAGCATTAAGGTTTCTAGACCTCTTCTTGTGTCTTAAGGTATCATATACACATGTACTTCATTTTTTTTAGGGGTAACCCTCCCTTTTTTTTTAACGATTATTCATTTTTGAGAGATGGAGACAGAGCAGAGAGGCAGAGAGAAAAAGAGACACAGAATCCAAAGGAGGTTCCAGGCTCTGACTGGTCAGCACACAGCCCAACGCTGGGCGCGAACTGAAGAACCATGAGATCATGACCTGAGTTGAAGTCTGATGCTCAAGGGACCGAGCCACCCAAGTACCCCACAAGCATATTTTCAAAATAAAGGCATTTACCCAAACGCTGTACCTTTGTTCTCTCTTCTCTGTCAAGTGGAGATCAGCAAATGCTTTTAGAAAAGGAGACACATGAGCTAAGTCTTGGATTAACTGAAGTAACTCGGATGAGAGATATTATGAAGAATGTTATAATCTTTAGCTCATTCTTCTTCTTCTTCTTTTTTTCTTTAGCTCATTCTTAAGCATAGGGATTCATGGGGGTCTTCCTGAAAAATCTATTTGGAGACATGTCACTTCTTAAACATGTTAATAGTCCATATTACTAAAGACAAAGTACTTACAATTCCTTTAAGGCACTATATTGTCTAGCTCCCTTTTACCTCACTTTCTCTTTGTTCCCTTGGTTGGAGCCACAGGTCTTATTCCTCTAACAGGCCACTGAAACTACCTCCTCAGGACCTTTGCATTTGCCAGCGTAGAGGAGGAAAAATAATGATCCCTCTCCCCTTCTAGGTTCTAGGCTGAGACTCCCCTGGAATAAAAGATTAACAAGAAAAAAACCAAACAAGTTTAATAACGTGTATATCTCCTGTATACATGGTATCCTTGAATACTGACTAACTCCCCCAAATGGCCTAGATAGCATCTCCTGCTAAAGACAAAAGAAGGTGTTCAGTGTTCGGCGGAGGGTGGGAGCCAGATATGGGAGATTACCAGGAAAAGCACTGTAAACAAGGGGACAGTTGTTTGGCAGATTTAAATCCTTGCCTTCTCAATTGATAGGAGTTTCTATCTCCCTCTTGGTTACAGAGAGGGAACCATCCTTGCAAATGCAGATTTCCCTTGTACCTGGAAATAGGTCTTAGACAAGTATAACGTCGCTAGGTTTTCAGAGCTTCTCTTGTGTCTGCTCTTCCTTAAATATAATCAGCCTAAAATAATCCTTATGCCAAAGAGGCATATTTTAGGTGACATATTCTGCTTCCCTTCACTGGTCTCACTGTCTGCAACACCCTTCACTCACATATACACACAAATTATTGATCCCTGTCAAGGAGCAAGAATTCCTGTCCCCTTCAAGATCCTGCTAGCGCGACCAAGAATCAAATCGACATGAAACAGATGAACAGGAGAAAATCAAATATAATAGCACACATACGGGGAATCCACACAACATGGAAATTCCAAACACAGGCACAAATGAAGCCTGTAAGTCATCCTGAATTAAGCAGTTGGGGGTAGGAGGCAGGAACTTCAAAGGAAAGGAATGCAATTTACAAGATGAAAAAGAGTAAATGTTTGGTAAACAAATATTTACTGCTCCCTTTAGAAACAAAGGGACAAAGGGAAGACTTCAATCAAAGTGGCCTTGCTAAGTTCTTCCCTGTCTACCATTCCTAGTTCATATTATAATGTAGTTAACTATAACGATGGCTCTCTTCCTAGTAGCAGGTCTTTATCTAAATTCTTCTAGGAGGTTGGGGGTGGGGGGCGGTGTGAAGAGCTTTTCTTGACCCTGCTGGGTTTTGATTGCTTTTTAACTCAAAATAATCTTCATGCCAAAGTGGCCCATATTGGGGCATGTAAGGGTTAAATTGTAGTGTAGAGCTAACCTGTAGCCTTGAGAAATAACAGTTTTGTTTTGACACTGCAGACTAAGAAGTAACAGCCTTGTTTTAAAAGTGGCGCCAGAGGCAGGGTCAAGGAGGTCAACTGGTTGCAGTTTAAAGGCAGAACTCTTTCCACCCCCATCTGGAAACTATTTCTTTGTTCTGTTCCCAGGTGATGATAAGACGATGTGGTCGGGTATAAAAACTGTACCCCGGCTGTTCGAGGCCACACTCAGTCCAGATCGGTCGGCCTTGCCTCTCATTGCAATAAACTTTGCTGTGACTGTCACTGGTGCCCGTCGCATTCTGTTTCAGGAGTCGTGTGGATGCAACGGGGCGGCCTGTCAGTGGCCCCTACATCCCTGATCCCTAATTCCCTTTGGTGTTTATTCAAGTAGTATATCAGTTAGTGATGCTTTCCCAGGCCATCATATGTCAAATTTCAACCCACCATCCCCTACTCTGAACCCATTACTACTTACTGCCATCCTCTACTTCATTTTTCCATTTGTTAAATGTAACTTTTTAACTTATTGTCTCCCATCCCTCAACAATGTGAACTCCAAGGGGGCAAGAATTTTTGTCTCTTTGCTTCACTCGTGTTCCCTGAAAGAATAATTAGAACATAGTAGGCACTCAATAAATCCTCGTAGAATGAAAGGAGTACTAAATGATTGTATTCATGAAGAAAGGGCTGAGTCTTAAAAAGTGAAGTCCACGTCTGGCTTTTAAAATGCTGGTATCCATTTCTAAACAAGAGCGTGCTTTCCTAGTGTTACAGAAACTGGTCTCGATCATCCGGCAGAAGAACCAAGCGGTACTCGGAGATCTTGGAAGGCAGGAGGTTTATTTTACACCCCCGGGCTGAGAGCCCAGAGCAGCAACAGAGGGGACAATTTATAGTCTGTTACTTCCGCATTCCTCATTAGTAGTAATTGGGCGCCTGTGGCACGCATGGTGGGAAGAAGAACCTGGAAGGGGAGTCTTCAGGCAGGGACTGGAGTTCCCTTATCAGTCCTGTGGGCCATTTTATAACAGATTTTTTCCCTAACACTAGCTTCGTAAATGATGTAATCACCAGAAAGATTTCAGGATTACTAACCTGAATTGTGTGACATGGTGTAAAATCTGCTTGAGTCCAAACACAACAGCCTTTACAATCTCTTTGTTACTTTTTTCCTAGGTATGGAAGAATAGCATTACTTCCCAGGATGGAAATTATAGAATTGTTTTAATAAGACTAAGCATACACTCAACTAAAATCAACCCTTATAATTGGTCCCTGGGTTCTTTTTAAAGTGTTATGTATATGCATGCATTACCATTCTTATTTTACCATATGGCACAAAACACTTATAATCAAAAGACAATTTAGGCCAAATCTTCCAATCTCATTAGATTAAATGTATCTTACTGTGTCTATGTAATTAAAGTGAATTAAAGTCAGGATTCCTTTTTTTCTTTTTTCTTTCTTTCTTTCTTTTTTTTTTTTTTTTGAGGATTCCTTTAAAACAATAGAATGAATCTGGGTAACTGACCTCCATTCAAGAAGGATGAACAAAAGCTGACCTGAGCCTGACACTGTGCCAAACAATCCACATAATTACCATTCTCAAGCAGACTTCTAGTGCTTGCTTCTTACCAGACATTCCTGAATCACTCAACACTACACTTGATCTTACTTTTAAGGCATTTTATTTTTTTTTTTAATTTAAGTAATCTCTAGACCCAACGTGGGGCTCAAACTCAGGACACCAAGATCAAGAATAGCATGCTTTTCCGACTGAGCCAGTCAGACATCCCTTATGAAATTTTTTTTTTAATTTTTTTTTTTAACGTTTATTCATTTTTTGATAGAGACAGAGCGTGAGTGGGAGAGGGGCAGAGAGAAAGGGAGACACAGAATCCGAAGCAACCTCCAGGCTCTGAACTAGCAGCACAGAGCCCGACTCGGGGCTCAGACCCATGGACCGTGAGATCATGACCTGAGCTGAAGTCGGACGTCCAACCAACTGAGCCACCCAGGTGCCCCGATCCCTTATGAAGTCTTGAATTGAAAAATGAATCTTCATGGAACACTGGCAAACAGTATGAACTACCATGGCTGGTCCTTATACTCTTTCTTGTTAGTAATGGTTGTATTTATTATTTTAGAATTAAATATCTGAAACAAAGGGCACCTGGGTGGCTCAGTCAGTTATGTCTCTGACTCTTAATCTTGGCTCAGGTCATGATCTCACAGTTGGTGAATTCGAGTTCCACATTGGACTCTGCACTGTCAGCACGGAGCCTGCTTGGGATTTTTTCTCTCCCTCTCTCTGCCCCTTCCCTGCTTACACTCTCTCTCTCAAAATAAAGAAACTTAAAATATATCTCAAACAAAATACCAACTACTTATGTAATTGTCTATGCTTTCCCATTTCTATAATATATGTAATATATATTACACATATATACAACACATAAAAACTGTAGAGTTTACTCCTTTTTTAACTTAGAAACTTATATTTGCATACATTTACCATTTTTAACAGTGACCTAGTGGCCGACTGATTCAATGTAACATAATTGGTTTAGTCATACCGCAAATTTTAAATTTTTGCAAGCTAATGAAAAATTAAGGGAGGTGATAAGTTTTTTTCTAAGATTCTCTACCACCTTTTTCTTGCCTCTTTGTTGACTGGTACTTCTCTCCTTTACCTCCTCCAAACACTGGAATCCCCTAGAATTCAGTTCTGTGACCACTTATATTTTCACTCTACTTTGATTATTTTGACCATCTCATAGTCACACAGCCTCAAATGCATCTGTATTCTGATGACTACCCAATGTATATCTCTAGCCCGTATCTCTTGTCTGACCTCTAGACTACTCAATACTCTTCTCTGTCTGATACCTCAGGTATAATATGTCCAAAACAGAGACTTTCTTTTTTCTCCCCATATCTGCACCCCCTTCAGTTTTCCCTATGTTAGTTCATGATAGCCACATCCTTACTGTTTTTCAATCCAAAATATTTGAGATAGTCCTTGCTTCCTCTCATTCTCACAACTCACATCCAACTTGTCATGTTTTATCATCTCTATCTTCAAAGTATACACAGAATGTGACTGCTTCTCAGGGGTATTGTGTAGTACAACCCCAGGGAGCATGTTAACATGCATGCCATGTAAATGTTGGTCCCCAGAATGGTGCGATGAATGCATAACCATACATATAGATTGTGAAGTTAGGATAACCTAGCTATTTTGCAATATGGTGTCTAGGTTCACCACTTCCACCGACATGACTGTGGTCTAAGCAACCATAAGTTTTGGCCTGGAATACTATAATGTCCTAAAAGCCCCCATAAATCCATTCATGCTCCACTGATAAAATATACCTCTCGTTGTATCATTTCTAGTTATAGGTGTCTTTCTCATTTCCTGAATAAGCCTGGCATAGTGGTTCTGCTGTCCTGCATTCTGAAATGATCACACCCCAAATATCTGTAGAATTTCCTCTTAATTTCTTTAGGTCTTATATGTGACATGCCACTTTCTCAGGGGAGCTTTGTCTCCCATCTTATGTAAACTTTCAACTCCTTTTTGCCCTAATTACACTCTGCTTACTTGTGGTTACTAAGTATCTCCCTGTAACATACTATTTTATTTATTTTTTTTCTCTAACTTCCTAAGATGTAATTTCCACGAGGGAAGATATTTTTGCCTGTTTTGGTCACACCCATTTCTTTCTTTCTTTTTTTTTTTTTATTTATTTTTGGGACAGAGAGAGAAAGAGCATGAACGGGGAAGGGGCAGAGAGAGAGGGAGACACAGAATCAGAAACAGGCTCCAGGCTCTGAGCCATCAGCCCAGAACCCGACGCGGGGCTCGAACTCACGGACCGCGAGATCGTGACCTGGCTGAAGTCGGATGCCTAACCGACTGCGCCACCCAGGCGCCCCTGTCACACCCATTTCTATACTATGTACAAGTGGGTCTGGCACAGGGGGCACCTGGCTGGCTCAGTCAGTAGAGCGTGCAACTCTTGTTCTCAGGGTCATAAGTCCAAGCCCCACGTTGGGCGTAGAGATTATTTAAAAAGTAAAAAAAATAAATAAAATAAAACTGCTAAAAAAAATTAAAAGAAATAGCGTCTTGCACATATTTTGTGTTCAAAAGCCATCTGTTGAGTTAAAACAATGTATAAAACTTTGTAAATATAATTGAATCTCTATTACATGCAGCCAAAAGGAATCCAAAATGGTAAGACCATCAACTTAGTAACCTGCAATTAAATGATTTAAGTATACAAAGAATGAATTGTGTGTTGAGTTTCTCTTGACTCTTGGGAAGAATATTGTCAGACTAGCTTGAAAAACAGTATACATACTGTATACTGTGTATACACAATATACACATATATTAGAATGACCATTCCACAATCATATAGGTTCTTCTCTATCTTCACTCATTCGTTAATTTTATTATTCCACACATGTTTGGGGTCAAAGAAGACACATCAGATGTGTATCCTAAAAAGGACACAGACCCATCCATACGGTACAAATATAAAATGGATATTAGTGGGAAAACTTAAAGGCAGAAAAGCCACAGGGAACACAATTTCCTATTCTCTCATTATTCTGGATCTTGCATAGCTGGGGGTAGCATAAAAAGTGGTCCACCAGAAAGGGAGCGCCCCCTCCCCCACCGACCACCACCATGTTGCTTGATATATTTATAGGATAAGTACATGAGGGAGAAATTAGCTAGACAATTGTGTGATAATGGCAGGTTCTTGTTTGAATAATGGCAGGTTTTTGTCATATAGTAAGTCTTAGAGGAGACCTACCCTCTTCTAAGCCACCAGTTTGGGTAAAGCAAAAGATAGTGCCATATATATTTGAAAAAGTGGACACTCACTAGTTTGGGAGGTTGGATAAATGTGAGCCTTGACTGAAGTTCTAGTTATATTTGGAAATGTAACTTTTTGGACATAGCTTATAGGATTTTAACTGACACAAAATCGATGGCTGGTTGGAAATGATGAATTGGTTAGTCAAAAGTTTTCTTTCATTGAGATGATCTGTTTCTACGGACCCATTAAGATACAAACAATTTCATCCCAAAGATCATCTACCAGGACAGTTTATATTAAACATATATATGAGGGGCGCCTGCGTGGCTCAGTTGGTTGAGCATCCAACTCTTGATTTTGGCTCAGGGAATGATCTCGGAATTCATGAGATTCTCTCTCTCCCTCTCTCTTTGCCCCGCCCATTCTCCTGTGCACTCTCTCTCTCAAAATAAAAAAAATAATAATAAAATAAATAAACATATATGTGAAAGCACATATTAGAATGGCTGGTTTATGTTGGACACTCAATTATACACTGATTCTGAATTTGAAACAAAAGAAGTGGGTTATTAATGAGAGTGTACCAAGGACTATTCTACATGATTTCTATATCTTATTTCTTTTATTCCTCACACCAACTCTATGAAATGTCCCCTATTATTTTCATCCACACTTAACATATGATAAATCTGAGGCTCAAAAAATTGTCCCAGATCACGCAGTTGTTAAGTTAAAAATCATAAACCAAATCCTAGCATGTTTCTTCCAGAATCTATACTCTTAACCACAGAGCATGATACCTCCTAAATCCCTTCCATAAATTTTGCACTAAGGTAATATTATGAAATGTCAAAGAAATCTTGTTTCTTTATTTCCATGGTAAAAAAATCTACATTAATTTTGGGTTTATGTGCAAAAAGAGAAGTGGTTTCTTATGAATTTCATATTTGTATTATCCTGTGCTATTAGTGTGAGGAAAATAGCAAAGAAATAAGGATCTGCTTCTGTGACTGTAGTAACTTAATTAAAGGAAAGTCATTTAAATTCTTTTTTCCACTTTCTATAAAATTGGGGGAAATTGGCCACTTAACTTCTCAAGGCTAGTGATATTAATGAGTGACTGGCTGTAATAGGATCTGGAAATTTTGAGGAAAGGCAGTATGTAAGAATGAATCATAAATTGCTATGGTTAGGCATTTTCATTCTCAGACAGATTTAAATCCTTTAAGAAGGTGAATGAGTACTGATAAAGAGCACAGAATGAGAAAATGTTATGTCTGGACACAGGCAAGGAAAGTATAGGTGTAAAAATGGAAATTGTCACTGTCTTGGGAAACATAATTGTATTTGGGAAGATTTTAATAGCTTAAGAAGAAGTTTATTTCTTTTCCACTTTTGCCTTTTGGAGAACAAATTTAGATTACTGACATGATAGTTATAGAATATATCATGGTGTCTGATGGGGTCATTAAGCCAATATTATTCAGATCTACATTAATAGAGAGATTTCTCATTATATTTCTACTTGGGTTTAAAGATTTGCAGTGAGAGAAGTTTATTTGGATAGAAGTTATTTGGATCATTCGTCTGTCTCTCTCCCATTACATGTTTAATTTTCCTAGGTCTGTTTAGTCACTCGAACACCTTGATCATATACCAAGTATCTGATTATTTTTTGGCAGTAGTTATAAAATAAACAGGAATCCCTATCAAGAGACCTTTGGGCATTTTTTAGAATGCCATTTTATTAACTTTGTTCTCTGTGACTCCTTATTGTCTTTGGAATTTAAATATAAAATTAATTATCAGCTCTGTTAAAAAGAAAACCACAGGCCCAAGATGGCATCACTTAGGCCAAGTCATCAAACCAGGGCTTAATACCTAACCTAACTGCGCTTTCAACCTCTGCCAGAAATGTAGTCTTAACCAGTCAGTCAGGAATTTTCTGGTCAGCACCACTAAAGTAACCTGTCACATGGGCCCTCTAGATGGGTAATCCACCTACTAAGCCCTTTTAGTGAGGACCCCACCCGAAATACATCTGTTTCCTTTATGACTTCCTTGTCTTACCTTTAAAAATCTTCCCCTTTCTGTTGCCCTTTGGAATTCCCCTCTACTTGCTACACGGGATGCTGCCTGATTCATAAATCCCTCAATAAAGCCAATTCGATCTTGAAGTTTACTCGGTTGAATTTTGTTTTCTAATAGCTCCAATGCATTTTAAAAAACAAATAAATTAATTAACTATCTAGAGTTTCCAATTCGTGGCAGTCAGGATAATGCCCCCCCAAAGATTTCTATGCCATAATCCTTGGAATGTGAGAATATGTTCAATTACACGGCAAAGGAAAATTAAGGTTGCAGATGGAATTAAAGTCACTAATCAGCTGACTTTCACTTGTGAAGATTATTTTAGATTATCTGAGTGGGCTCAGCATAATCACAATGGTCCTTATAAGTGGAAAGGGAAGCAGAAGAGAGAGTACAAGATGTGACAGAATAAAAGCTTGCTATGATATGATTGTTCACTCTGAAGATGGAAGAGGATCATGCTCCAAGTAATGCAAGAAGCTTCTAGAAGCTGGAAAAAGTATGAAAATAGACTGTCCCCTAGAGCTTCCAGAAAAAAAAAAAATTAATCCTCCCAACTTCGTGATTTTAAACCAATAAGACCCATTTTCAACTTCTGGCTTTTAGAACTGTAAGGTAATAAATCTGTGTTGTTTTCACCCACTATGTTTGTGATAAATTGTTACAATACTGATAGTAAACTAAGAGTCATTTAGATTTTTTCTATGCTAAAGACGTATACAAATAAAATGTTTTAGTTGACTTCACTTGCATCAAAAAACTGTAATAACTGCTAACTTTGAACTTTGTCACTGTTTAATAATTATTTGAAATACACTGATACTTGATTTAAGCAAATGTTATTCTTTTTTTGTATATTTTATTCTTTTAGTATGCTTTTATTTTATAAGTTTTTTTTAAATGTTTTTATTTATTTTTGAGACAGAGAGAGACAGAGCATGAGCAGGGGAGGGGCAGAAAGAGAGGGAGACACAGAATCTGAAGATGGCTCCAGGCTCTTAGCTGTCGGCACAGAGCCCGATGCAGGGCTCGAACTCATGGAATGTGAGATCATGACCTGAGCTGAAGTCGGACGCCCAACCGACTGAGCCAGCCAGGTGCCCCTCTTTTAGTATGCTTTTAAAACCTATCTGTGTACATATTTATGCATGAACTTCGAAGGGGCTGCCTGCCATTATCTGAAAGTATTAGCATTTAAATGGATATAAAGTAATGAGAATAAAAGGAAAAAATGCATAGTTTATATTAGAAAATCCATATTAATGCAGAGAAGAAAGAGTAGAAAACATAGTGATGGTATAAACTGAGAAGTTTCAGGGGCTTATGGAATTATGCAAAGTGACAGCTTTAAATTTTGGTATTTTTTCAATTGCTACAAAAAATAATCATTGGATTTATGAGAGTAAGGAGGTATATTGTTTTTAAATTTATTACTTATTCTTATTTTTAATTGAGGTAAAATGAACGTAACATGAAATTTTAAGAATTTTAACCATTCTTACACGTATAGTTCAGTAGCGTTAAGTACACATACATTCTTTTGCAATCATCACAATTTGCATTTCATCTTATGAAATTGACTCTCTACCCATTAAACAACTTTTCATTCCTCCCTGATGCCAACCCCTGAAAATCACCCTTCTACTTTGTCTCTGTTAATTTAACTACTCTAAGTACCTTATATAAGTGGAAACATAAAGTATTTATCCTTTTATCAGCCTCCATAATCATGTAAGCCAATTTCATATAACCACTAGGATAGGATATATATGTACACCCACACATATATACATATACATATATGTATACATATACATGTACATATATAGGAATGATTAGTCCTGGAGAACCATGATTAATATATGACACAAAACCTGCACAATAATGTTTACAGAAGCTTTAATCATAAGTTTTCAAAACTTGTCGGTAACCAAGATGTCTTTTGATAGGTAAGCACATAAACAAATTGTGGCACATCCATGTAATGGAATAGTATTCAGTGATTTAAAAAAAAAGAAAGAAAGAAAGAAAGAAAGAAGCTATCAAGCTACCAAAATACATGAAAAAACTTTTATTTCATATTGCTAAGTGAAAGAAACTAATCCCAAAAGGCTACATTTTGTATGATTCCAACTATATGACACTGAAAAAGAAAAAAAAAAACTATGGAGACGGTAAAAAGACCAGTGGTTGCCAGGGGTTCAGGAGAAGAGACAGGGGGAAATGAATACCTGGAGTGCAGGGGATTTTTAAGGCAGTGAAACCATTCTGTATGGAACTAATAGTGGATGCATTTATTTTTCATAGAATGTACAAAACAAAGACTGAAACTTAATGTGAAGTATGTACTTTACTTAATAATAATGTATTGGGGAGCCTGGGTGGCTCAGTCAGGTAAGCGTCCTACTTCAGCTCACATCATGATCTCATTATTTGTGAGTTCAAGCCCCACAACAGGCTCTCTGCTATCAGCACACAGCCTTCTTTGGATCCTCTGTCCCACTCTCTCTCCGTGCCACCCCCACTCACATGTGCACACACACACTCTCTGTCTCTCAGAAAAGATGATGATGATGATGATGATGATGATAATGTATCAACTGGTCCCCAGGGCAGAACTAGGATCTCTTGGAATTGTTACTGAGGGTGGCATGGGGATGGAGAAGATGGCAGGGGGTCTAAGACCGAGTCAAATGGAAGGTGATAAGGGGAAATACAGTCAAATTGAGATTTCTTCACAGTTTTATACATGGTCAGGTCAAATCCAAACCTGGAGATTCTGCTGTGTGGAATTAGGGGCCCTGATACCCTGAGGCAATTTCTCTCACATTGAAACTGCTATGGTGTTTGAGTGATGTGTTCATCCATGGAGGTCCCAGAATCATCAGGATTTGTCCTATCAGAAGAATAGCAATAGTTAAAGAGCATTTTTATTTTTTGGTTTGGTTAAGAAAATACAGTCATTAGTTTCAAAACAATGTTCATTCTCATTTTCCTGCATTTTGACCCTTTATACGTGCAATTTTAAAGATAGAATGAAATCAATATAAATAAAATTTTGTTATGACTTTGGTATTAAAAAATATAATAATGTATCAATATTGGCTCATCACTTTTAACAAATAAACCACACAAATGCAAGATGTTAATAAGAAGGTAAACTGAGGAAGGTGGGGAAGGGGCATAAGGGAATTCTCTGTACTTTCCACTTAATTTTTCCACAAACCTAAAAGCTGTAATCAAAACAATATGCTATTGACATAAAAAGAGACATATAGATCAGTGGAACAGGATGGAGAGCCCAGAAATAAATCTTATGCATATATGGTCAATTAACTTATAACAAAGGAGCCAAGGGGCGCCTGGGGGGCTCAGTTGGTTAAGTGTCCGACTCTTGATTTCAGCTCAGGTCGTGATTCATGAGCCCCGCATCAGGCTCTACACTGGGTGTGGAGCTTGCTTAACATTCTCTCTTTCTCTCTTTCCCTCTCTCTCTACCCCTTTCCTTCTCATGATCTCTCTCTCTCTCTCTCTCTCTAAAAACAGGGGTGGGGGGCAATAATATAGTATGAGGAAAAAAGAGTCTTCAATACATGGTGTTGAGAGAACTGGACAGTCACATAGATAAAGAATGAAACTAGACTATCTTACACTATCCACAAAAAATGAACTCAAAAAGGGATTAAAGACTTGAATGTAAGACTTAAAATCATAAAATTCTGAGAAGAAAACATAGGCAACAAGTTCCTTGACATGGTCTTGACAATGATTTTTAGATTTAACTCCAAAATAAAAGGCAATAAAAGCAAAAATAAACAAGTAGATTGATGTCAAGCCAGAAAGCTTCTACACAGCAAAGGAAACCATTAACAAAATGAAAAGGCAACCTACCAAATGGGAGAAAATATTTACAAATTTTAAAACTAATAAATAGATAAATAAAACTCATACAACTCACTACCAAGAAAACCAATCCAATTAATAAATAGGCAAAAGAGGGGTGTCCGGGTGGTTCAGTCAGTTAAGCATCCGACTCTTGGTTTCAACTCAGGTCATGATCTCATGGTTATGTGAGTTTGAGCCCCACGTTGGCCTCTATGCTGGCAATGAGGAACCTGCTTGGGATTCTCTCTCTCTCCCTCTATCTCTGCCCCTCCCCAAATCATGCTGTCTCTGTCTCAAAATAAGTAAATAAACTTTTTAAAAAATGAGCAAAGGAAATTATAAATAAATAAATAGGCAGAAAACCTGAATAGACATTTTTCCAGAAAAGACATCCAGATGGCCAAAAGACACATGAAAGGATGTTCAACATCACAAGTCCTCAGGGAAATGCAAATCAAAATCACAGTGAGATATCACCTCACATATATTAAAATAGCTACTACCAAAAAGACAAGAAATAGTAAGTGTTGGTGAAGATATGGAGAGAAGGGAACCTTCTTACACTGTCAGTGAGAATGCAAACTGGTGCAGCCACTGTGGGAAACAATATGGAGGTTCCTCAAAAAATTAAAAATAGAATTATCGTATGATCGAGCAATCCTACTTCTGAGTATATACTTGAAGGAAAAGAAATCACTATGTAAAGAAGGTATCTGCACGGCCATATCCATTGCAGCATTATTCACAACAGCTAAGGCATGGAAACAACCTAAGTGTCTACTGACAGATAAAAGGGTAAAGAAAAAGTGAGATATATAGATAGATAGATAGATAGATAGATAAATATATATATACACATATATATATATACACATACATACATATATCTGTAATACATATCAGTAATATATATTATCATCATATACATAAATATTATTTAGCTGTAAAAAAGAAAGAAATTCTACCATTTGCAACACGGATGAAACGAGAACATTATGCTAAATGAAATAAGTCAGCAATAGACTAACACTGTATGATCTCTTTTATATGTGGAATCTAAAAAATTACATTCAAAGAGGCAGAGAACACATTGGTGGTTGCCAGAGGTGGGGGTTAAGAGTGGAAGAAATGGGTGAAGTTGATCAAAAAGTACAAACTTCCAGTTATAAGTAAGCTTGGGGCATGTAATGTGTAACACAGTGACTACAGGTTATAATACTGTATTGAATATTTGAAACTTGCTAAGGGGTAGATTTTAAAAAGTTCTCATTAAAAGAAAAAGAATTGTAACTATGTGAGGTGATGAATGTGTTAATTAACCTTATTGTGGTCATCGTTTCTAAATGTACACAAAATCCTATCATTATGTTGTACACCTTTAACTTACACAATGTTATATATGTCAATTATATCTCAATAATGCAGGAACAAATAAAACACAGAAATTAAAAAATTAATTTAGACTTCATATAATTTTGATCTTCTAGATTTTTGGCAAAATCTTTATTTATATCCATAGATATTCTTTCTACTTCCTGCATGCATATACCTTTGGCAGATAAAAATATGTTAAAATATCAGGAGAATGAGTGTACTTCATATTTAAAGGTTAATAAAATGAAAGAAATTTGTTTTCTTAAAGGAACTATTTTTTTTTAATGTTAAGACTATTCCAAGGCACTCTTAGAAGTTTGGAGCACATATACCTTTCTCCTTTTGTTTCTCCTTTCCTTCCTTATTCCCTCCACTTCCTTCCCTTTTTTCCCCTTCCTTCTTTCCTTCTTTCCTTCCTTCCTTCCTCTTTTTTTTCTCTTCTTCTTAGCTTAAGCTAAAATAGTGAACCTCCATCTTTCCAAAGTCCAGGCTCTATGTATCCTTATTTGGAAGACGAGACCTCTTTTATTCTTACAACTCACATTATGCAATACCCTAATATTGGTTTTGAGGTGCATTTTGAATTGGGGACGGCAGCAAAAACAATAAAAGATGTAAAATATACTAAGTGCCTACTATGTACACGAAATGTTACTAGACTTGACAAGAAGTCTAAGAGAAATATTACGTCCACATCTTAAAAAAATGGACCTAATGAGGATTTCTTTAAAATGGTCACTCAGAACATTGGTGATGACATTATATGATGCAGAGAAGTTATCATATTGCACTCTATCCCAGGATAATTGGGTGGTAGGTCAGTATTAGTCCTTTAAGTGATGACTTCTTCAGCAATACAGGAAAAGCCCTCTACGCAAATACTGTGTGCAGATAATGGGATAATCCTAGCTACAAGACAGTTCCTAATAGGACACTAGCATTCTGTATATTGTGACTTTCAAATTAAAGGCCTATAGTTGTAGTATAGGCGAATAATACATTCCAAGAGTACATACACAATAGAAATGCAAAATGATAAGGCAACTTCTTATTAAATCGTTGGCCAGAAATGATGTACTTTCATTTGCTTGTGTTTAGTATTAAAATCTTGACTTTTTTGTGATTGATTTGTTTTAAGGTTAACTTCCATACACAGCAGGTATTCAATAAATAATGTTGACTGACAGATGGTTAAATGTTAGAATGTACCTCATCCTCACAGGCAAATAGACACTTGGTGATTGATTAGGGCCAAGTATTCTTTAAAATATATTTTGCACATGTTTCTGAATAATTACTTGCTAAATTTAATTCTGAATTTAAAATGGTTTACACTATCATTAATTAGTCTCATTTAGTTTTTATTATAGGGTTGCTGGATCTAAACTGGTTAAAATGTTTTAGTGCCACACTATTTGCTGTTTAAAATTCTATTTGAAAAATCTGTAAAGATATACAAGGTAGTTTTTCCTTCACTACTGCTGTAGTAAATTCTAGGAGAGTACCTCTAAAAGATGGCAGGGTTAAAAAAAAAAGACTGGTCCTTAATTATTAACGAGAAATCAGCAAATTCTGTGTTCATTTCTTTTAACTCATGAAGCTGAGATCAGTTATATGAAGTCTGATTTTCTCACAACATAAGTTAGTGTTTGATAACTCTGTGATTTTTTTCCCAACATGGCAATAACTCTTTCAGGACCCTCTTCTTTAAAGCACTAGGAGCCTATTAAGTGCATATTGTTAAGATAATCCGTGTGCATGTAATATTCTCCTTTAAATATTTACTTCATTTCTTCTAGTATGAAGAATTCAGAGAAATTAGGTTCTCAGAAAATAGTTTCATGCCAGAACCCCAGGTATGGTTAACCAAATGAACAAATATATTGGACAAAAAAGGTTAAATAGGTGACTTAAACCACTCCCTAATACATCTTAAGCACTTATTTTTTAGAACACCCAAAAGCATCTTTTATTCAGACATTTTCACAATTTACAACTGGATACTTAGAAATAAAAACTACATTGAGATAACATTTTATTTTAATCTACTGATTTAATAATATTTTATTTGAATAAAAACATCTCTAAACTAAACAGGTTAGATCAGTTTCCAAACTGATACTGGAATACTAATGTTAAAGCATAGAAAACTAGGTAAAATAATCAAAAGGCCATACTTGTAATGTGGAAAGAGTAATATGTAATATGTCAGCCATGCTTTTATGGTGGTATTTCGAATATCATAGAATGAGTGTTTGCTAAGATAATACGTGACACATTAGGAGTCATTCCTTTTTTCCTTCCATAAACTAATGACACATACTGTTGCAAAGACAACTAACTAAAACTCCGTGAAATTCCCCTTTACGACACGAGATAGGGGGGTGCCTGGCTGGCTCAGTTGGTAGAGCATGTGACTCTTGATCTCAGGGTCATGAGTTCAAACCCCACATTGGGTGTGGAGCCTACTTTAGAAAAAAAAAAAAGATAACCATGACACCAAATGGAGCTTCCAATTATGAACTGGTTCTAAATAAATAATTCTTTGGAAATGCTATAGAATAATAGTACTAAAAAGGAAATTTTATTTTATCTAACCACTACTCTTATCGCACCCCTGCATTTAACAAATGAAGAAATTATAAAAAGTTAAATGGGAAGTGACATTAGCAATGTCCCTCAAGTTTCTAATGATACATATGGGCAGGAACCCAAGAATGCTGACACCAGTTGTTTGAATTAGTTTTCATTATTCTGTACTAAAAATCCTGTTTCTGCACTCATAGTTACAGGAAACTGTTTATACAATATGTAAAAGGGAACTACTCTATGTAGATCCATGTGCATGTGCGGGTGTGTGTGTTTAAAAAACAATCTGAGGTCAGTTCCTTCCATTATTATATCAATCTCACGTTCACCAATTCAATAATATTGTTTAAAAAACCTATACCTTCTCAAGGATTTTCCTTTTTTACTAAGTTGTGGCACATGAATAGCTAGCTATATCTTCAGGTAACGCTAGTTTGTACAATCCTATTTACCAAAAGAATTTCACTGGAATGTATAAATCGTTCCATATTTTCTAAGAAATATAGCGTATTTCTAAAAATGTTTCCAATAAGAATTTAGGAATTGTCATGTAAGGTTTGGATTATTCTATATAACACCAAAACTCTATGGTGTTTCAATGAACACATCCAATAGGAATTTTAGAGGAAATATGAGGAGAGGAGGCATGATTCTTTCCCTGTGCCATTTTCAAAAGTAAAAGATGTAGCCTTAAAAACACTAGCTCACCATTTTCCAATAATGGGGATGCATTACATCGATTGACCAATGCTTTTAAAAACAATCTGTATCTGGGGTGCCTGGGTGGCTCAGTTGGTTAATTGTCGGACTTCAGCTCGGGTCACGATCTCACCATTAGTGAGTTTGAGCCCCTATTTGGGCTCTGTGCTGACACTGCAGAGCCCACTTCGGATTGTGTCACCCTCACTCTCTGCCCCTGCCTGTGTACTCTCTCTCTCTCTCAAAACTAAATAAAGCATTTTAAAAAGTAATAAAATAAAAACAATTTCCATCTGTACCACCCCTTGTAATGTTGGAGAAAGCTCTTGTTGCCGTTTTGCCAAAAGATGATGGATCAGTTTGTTTTCTTCAGTCACTTAGGAAATGTACGGCAAGAATGAGCAAAAATTTGAGAAAGTAGAGGGGATCCAAGAATAAAACCATATGACATTATTAAAGTACAGATAGGGAGATGTAGTTCTAAGGAGGGTGGTGAGAAGGCAATGGGAGATCTGGGTCTAGGAGGCAGCCCAAAACAGTAGAGTTTCTAACCTAATCATATATTTGTAGGCTGGTACTTACTTTGGAGTGTATGACCATCAGTGAATTGAATTAAACGATTCCTCATTTAAGGATATGCATCCTTAATTAAAATAATAGCCATTGTTTATTTACTATCTATCATGGCATCAAGTCCCTATAGATATTTAATGATATTCTGCAATTTATCAGATTTTATGTATCTTTTTACCAGTTGAATGAATGGATCCCTGATATTTATTGCATGTCAATGATTTAAGAAAACTAGTAAACATGCATCGACATCTTTGCCTATGACTAAGGGTAAATCGAAACACTCCTTTTGAAAATAACTCATTTAGCACCACATTAATAGCCATATTAGAAGAATTTTCAGAAAAGGTCACTCTTGTGTCATTAGGGAAGTGCCCTTTTTAAGTGTCAAACCATTATAGTTAGCAACTGTCACTAAGAAGTAGCCATCTGTCACTATTTATTGTCAAAAGAAACATTCATTGACATTGCCTAAGTGAACTCTGCTTTCATTTTCCACTCTAGTTTAGTTATTATGTCTACAACTGTCCATTTGCATAAAAGCCCACTGGCAAAGTCTAACAAAGAATTTATAAAATTAGGTTTTATTTCAAGCACTATTTGGATTTAGTTTAGCGAAAAAAGAAGCAAGAGTTACAAAAAATAAATTTTTTTCGCATCAGCAATATTGCCTAGCTTATGACCATGAATATCTAATATCAGTAAATGGCAAGTGAGTAAGTTTTACCATTTTTACCTTCTAAAATCCATCACCAAATCTGCAAAAAATCTGTGTGTATTCCTTCAGCATACCATGCCATCGAGAAATATTCTATTTTAGGAATAATATTAGGAAGTAGGGAAAAAGGGGGAAATATCATGTGATTATTAAGTATAATCTTTACTACTGAAAACAGAATTTTTAAGATGACTATAAAATATTCAATCATTTCCTTTTAATTACAGGATCCAAAATGGTTCATTTCTTTGCCTTGAGTACTTCTGTCTTTTTTCATTTGGAAGTCATCTGCCTTCCATTCTATTCATCTTTTCCCAATTTTATACCCTTAAGATAAATTTTAGACATATAACAAATTGCTCGTTAAATAGTTGGCCTTGTCAAACTGATAGGCAGAAAGGGGAAAAAATTGCTCACTTCTAAAGGTCCATTTACTTATTAATGACAGGGTAGGTTACTACATTTTCTATGTATGAATTACTTTATCCAAAGTAGAGAGCCTGGTAAAGAGAAGAGGGATGAAAGCTAGGCTTTTGAAATGCCACTTTAAAAACTTCTCTATGACTTAGATTCCATTTGTTATAGAAATGGTTTAGCAACATACAACTTTTATTTCACAAGGAGCCTGGAGGAAGGCAAAACAGCAGATCCAGTAAGCATCCTTCCTGTGGGTGAAACATTACTGGAAAAATCTGTTCCATTACTTACTATTACCTGTGAGGTTTTGGGCAAGACACATCATCTTCCTGAACCTTAGTTTTCTCATCTAAAACAAGGGTTGAAAATAACTACTCGTGGAGTTATTTTGAGGATAAGCTATATAAAGTACTTAGAGTAGCTACCACAGTTGGCATTACATAATTGGTAACTATTATCATTATTATTATTATTATCACTAATGACACAAATATTGGGTGATGTTCATAAATTACAGTTATCTAATGGTCAATATTGTGTATAGCCAAGAGTTCATATATAGTTTTGTTCTCTTTGTTATGAAGCTTATCATTTCATGAATTAGAAGAAATCTTACATATTTGTCTTCATGCTATGTAATTGATCTTATATCCGTGTAATTGTGTTTGCTAATTGAGCCATTGTCAAATATTTAGGGATCACTCACTATGTTTGTAACAGGGTCCTCTTTGTCCTTTTAGTCACTGGTGTGTCTTTTTCTGTCCAGTACATCAACAAGATAAATAACTTCCCCCCACAAAAAAAAAAAAAAATTCAAGTGCAAAAACAAACAACCCAGCTTAATTCCAAGTGGTCTCCCAGCATTTGCTATGAATCCTTACTAATCACTGTTTTCCTATGAAGACAAGAGTATCTGATTTTTGTCACCTATCTGCTTAGATCCCTTCAGTGATTCTCACTACTTACAGGAACAAGAATAAAATGTTGAAGGTCAAGATTCAACTTCTCTCCGCGTTGACGTAATGCCACCCACGTTGTCTTTCTTCCTCTTCCTCAAAAATCATCGTGCTCCCTCCTGCCGCAAAGATTTTTACATGCTGTCCCCTCTGACTGAAATGTTCATAGTTTCTTTGCACATAGCTTACACATATTCATCTTCTGATATTAACTTAGACATTACTTCCCCCACAAAGGCATCACAATTTACCGCACTGAAGTCCAGAAGCTTTTCCTCTCATTGTTTCACATTCCTTTCCATCAGCAAACAAAAAAAAAAGGGGGGGGGGAGAAAAGAAAAAGACATATGATGATTAGATTTCCATTAAGTAAGATACATGTGTGTGTGAGGGCATAAATGTGTGTGGATAAAAATTTAAAAATTTCCAGGTTTCTAAATTTTCAGTTAGAAGTTCTATATCTGGGATAGACATCAAGATGAATTTGGATTATTTAACTACAATCGGCATCAGTCCTGCTTTTGAAAACAAAATCTGTCTTTAAGAATACCTCTGTCACCATTCCACCCAGCAATTCTATTCCTAGGTATCTACCTAAGGTAAATGAAAACACAGGTCCACACAAAGACTTGTACAATAATATTCGCAGCAGCTCTATTCATAATGGCCCCAAACTGGGAAAACCTAAATGTCCATCAATGTAAATGGAAACTTAAAGTGGGATATCCATAGAGAAGAATACTCTTCAGCTATAAAATGGAATGAAATATTAATACATGCACCAGTATTGATGAACATTAACAGCATTATGCTAAGAGAAAAAATCCAAACACAAGAGACTATGTATTGTAAGATTCCATTCGTATGAAGTGTCTAGAAAATGCATATTTAGAGAAAAAGAAAGGAGATTACTGGCTGCCTGGGGCTAGGGCTGATAATGAGGATTAACTGTAAATGAGCACAGGGATCTTACTGGAGGGATTAGAATGTTCTAAAGCCAGTTTACGGTGCTGGTTGCATCATTTAGTAACTTTACTAAATGAATCACTAAATAGGTATAAAAAGGAAAAAGGAAAAAGGAAAAATAAAGGGACTAATGCAATGCATGCAAAGCATGTGGAACAATATAAGGCCCAGAGTAAAAAGTCAAACCACTTTGGCTAATGGTATTTTTAAAAAACAAATCCACTGTTCATTTGTGCATAGCCCCTTTGCCACTAAATGTCAAGATATGATATAAAAACAAGTGTTACCTCTTCAAACTGACTCTCCATTTAATGCCTCATGACAAATGTCTTTCTTACATACCACAGCTGTGGGAGATATACAGATGAAGCCATTAAAACATCTTGAAGGAGGGAAGGTAAGACATGTACTCCTTTCACCATAATACAAAACAGCGTATGGTTGGGACCAAGAGAGTGGATATGTTTTTGATTCTTTTTTTTTAATTCCTCAATGCACCAGCTAAGACGACCTTCGGGCAACACCGTGTTTGAACGAAGCCCGCTGATATATACATACGCAGGTACATACATACATAGCCGTGTACATATATTTTGTTCATTCATACACAACTCTGTTCACTCACTAACCATATGTATGACACTCCCAATAAAAACTCCTATAACTATGGGGGACCTTAATATTAATGTAGATAGTTCTTTAATAGCCCTGGCTACTCAGTGTCGGGACCTCCTTTCCTTCCATGAGTTTCTCCTCAGCCAACTGTTCCCCGATCGCACACGAATTTAGTCAATACCAATATATGTTTGCTTATCCTTCAATAATATGAATTTCAAGCATTTCACTCGCTGAAGATTATTCCCTCCAGTACCCTGACTTCACCAATTCTTTGGCCTTCTAAGAACCAACAATCTATTAATGCTACTGGGCTTTTACATACTTTTCCACTCCTCTAAGTCCACTAGAGTATCCTTACTTTTCACTTTATTCAGATCAGATTTCACAGTACAGCACGATGACAAATCCCTCACATGCACCCTTGGGGGTCATCTTCACTGACTTTGTTTTTTTTTTTTTTTTTTTCAGGGACACTTAGCTGAAATCTTGAGTTGTTACAATTTGAGGTAAGACCTGAAATACGATAATGTTAGTGGCTGTTTGGAAGAGACTGGAAATAGTCACTAAAATAAGTAGAGGAATTAATCAAGTACCAGAAAAATATCTGACTCAACTGCTACAGTGATTGAGAAGAGTACCTGAGAAGTGTCAGAACAATCAAACATGGAGAAGACTCACACTTCTAAGCTGTTTTTTGAATTTTGCGCCTTGATCAGCCACACACCTTAAGAGACTAGTGTGTTAACAAATAAGAGCCAACCAAAAATTAAATCTGTCTGTATTTTTTGAAGAAACAACGAAAAAGTGATTTCTTTTAAGGCTGTGTAACTTGAGAAATATAAACACGGTCTAGAGTCACCAAATTAAGGATAGAAAGCAAAGGTTCAGTCACAAGTGTACGGTGTTAAAGTATTATAACATCATTTTGATTTTTACTTGCTTTCCCCCAGGGGTAGGAAAATACTGGTATCGGGTTCTGAGGTGTATTATCTAAAAGACTGCCAGTACCATATAAGTACTTTGCTAAAATCTGAGAAGCTAGCAAAATATATTTGTTTCTTGACGTCTAGCATGCAGCCAACAATGAGTTAGTTCCATCTGCTTTAGGCTTGTGCGGCATAATGAATGTCATTCAGTGACAGCTGAATTCTGTTGTGCTGATTATCTCAAACCTGAATTTTAGGGCAACTCAGGCTCACTCTCTCGTTTACCTTTATATGCCTGATAGAATGTATAATTACAGTTGGGATTAGCCTAATCCATTCTCTACCTAATGAGCTGAACTAATATCAAACCCAAAACGGAAAGGAGTTCAGCATATTTTAACTCTTCACTCTGGAATGATTTCATTTTTACAGCTTCACTTAGCTTGATCCATTACCACCCTCCCTTTCATTCTGGCACACACTCTAAATTAATTCATTTCATCATCTCTTGAGCTGAAGTCAGTGGCATTTGACCTGCAAATAAAAATGTTATGATTATTAAACCACAAGGAGGCAACTGACAATTTGAATTGCAGTATTTGCATTATAATGCACATGGAGAAAGAACATTTTGATAATAATGATTTATCTTTGGGTGAAACAGTTTCTCTAAAGGAGATTGAATAAAAAAGTCTGAGATGGCTGAAAGAGATTACCTTTATTATTAATATCAAAACTCATAACATATTCCTCTATGAATTTTACAGTACAATTCATACAATAAAGAATAAATAAATAATGTACTTATGTTAAAATGCGTCTCTCTTTTTTCTGGTGTACCCATATCTTACAGACTCTGATAGGTAAAAAGGAAAATCAGCAATTGGTCACGTAGAAAGCATTTAGGTTCTGGAAGCAAACCAAAAAACGTCTATTTAATGAACATATATAATGTGTAAAGTGATGATCGAAGCATGGCAGAAATGACACTAATAGATTTGTTTCCTGTTTCAAATACGTTTTGAGCTATTTGTGCAGACCAGACAATACAAGTTCAGGGTACTATAGTAGAAGATTCAGCGAACTTAAACAGATAGCATAAAGGAAAACATTACATCATAAAGGAATCATCCACACATGAGGCTAGATTCTTTCAGAACCTCCTTCCTGCAGGAAACCATTACAGATTCTCGTGGAAAAACTACTTGGAGGCACTACAGTGTGGACAAAACTCAAAAGAAAAAAACCTAAAGGAAAGGCAAATGCTTTGAGGAAAATCCCCCAGGCAATAAGGCTCCTTGCCTGAGGGCAGGGCCCAATTTTTGTGAGGCTACTAGAACTGGAGGAGAATACAAGTGCTACTGGCTTTAGGAGGCAGAAGACAGAGGTGGGGTGTGCCTGAGCAGTTGGAAAGTGATGGAGAAATCTGGAAGGAGGAGACACAAAAGGGAGAGTCTCAAAATAGGCATATGAATTCTGCCTATATTCTTGACTAGTCCCTGAATGCAGCAAGAGGCAGGGAACTTACAAGAGCTTAAAGGCTGAAAGAAAGGAGCATGGTAGGTGCAGGTATAGAGTTGGAATTCAGACGCCTCAAATGAACTTCCAGCTCGAACAAAAATAACACAGAGAGAGAGAGAGAGAGAGATCAGAACCCAGGATTCCTACATTTCATCCAGCATGTGCACTATATAAGTAAAATTGCCTTATGTGTGGAAACAGAGAAAGATGACTCAGAAGAAAAAGACCTACATGTATTTGTACATTAATGTACAAATATCATTTGTACTTTCATATACTAGCAATGGAAAATGAAGATAACAATAAATCATTTATAATAGCATTTAAAATGTTATAATATCATTTTAATGCTGAAAAATCACGGTGCCTCTGTGGCTTAGTCGGTTAAGCATCTGACTCTTGATTTCGGCTCATGTTATGATCTGGCAGGTTCCAAAGCTGGAGTCCCTCCCTAACAACTTGGAGCCTGCTTGAGATTCTCTCCCTCCCTTTCCCTCTGTTCCTCCCTGTCCCCTGCTCGCGCACTTGCACTCGCGCGCACGCACTTTCTCAAAATAAATAAACTTAAAAAAAATAGTGAGCAATGAATTTAATCAAAGACATCAAAGTTTGAATCATGAAAACAACAACACATTAAGGGGAAAAAATCAGTGAAGACTTGAATAAATGAAGAGAGATACTAGTCAATGGCGATGGAAGACTTAATGTTGTCAAACTGTCAATTCTCCTCATATTGATATATAAAGTAAATTCATTCTGAATAATAATCCAAGCAGGGTATTCTCCGTAAAAATGAATATGCTGAATCTAAAATGTATATGAAGATGCGGAGGATTTACAATAAACTTAAAACATGATAACCACCTTGAAGGACTAAAGTACCTGACTTCAAGACTGAATATAAAGTTAGGATAATCCTTGCATAATGATAGATAATAGTTCAGGGCAGTAGATAATTGACATCTGACCAAGGCATGAACACATGCTCCTGTCTGTGCACACATATGTGCTCACACATGTATCAAAGGGAAAAGGACAGTTTTTCCAACAAATGGTGCTGGAATAACTAGGATACAGAAAATAAATGAACCTTGACCCTTACCTCACAACCTACACAAAATGAATATAAAATGCATCACAGAGCTAACCATAAAAAAGTTAAACATAAAATTTCAAGAAGAAACCAATAACTTGGAGCAGGCAAGATTTTCTTAGCCAACAGAAAAAAGAATCCAAAACAGGTACAAAAATTACACTTTACATTTCATCCAAATTACAACTTTTGCTCGTCAAAGACACAATTAATTAGTAAACCAAAGACTTAGAGAAATGTTTTGCAAATTACATGGGTGACCAAGTATGGGTGTCCACAACATATAATTTCCTACACTCAACAATAAAAAGAAAACAATTGAATAAAAATAGGCAAAAAATATCAAACAGGCATAACACAATGAAAAATACATAAATAGTGGCTAAAATGGAAAAGATTGACATCACCGAATATTGAAAAGAATGTGGAGCAACTGAAGAAAATGAAATTCAATGTTTTTTGGCTTATAAATTAACAACCATTCTTAAAACTATGAAGAAGTTTTCTAAAAGCTAATCATACATATATACTATGATAGAGCAATTAAAATTCTAACTACTTCTCCAAAACAATTTTTTTAAATGCTCACTAAAGGATTCGGGCAATAATTTTAAAGACGCTTTATTCATAAAAACCCCCAACTAGATGCGATCCAATGTCCACCAACAGGAGAATGGATAAGAAAATTGTGGTATATCATATAAAAGTACACTACACAGAAAAAAAAAAAAAGAACTGCCGATACGCTCCATATCATGGACATTACAATGAGCAAAAGAATCTGGATACGAAAAGTTATACGCTATATAATTTTATTTATATAAGGCTATAGAACAGAAAAAATAATCCATTGGGAAAATTTTCAGAAAAGTGGCTGTTAGGGTTCTGTGGAGTAGATAGGAAAGAGGCATAAGGAAAATTTATAGAATGACGGAAATATTGTACATCTTGATGGAGATATATGTGTTGTGACCGTACACAAGTGTATGCATTTGTCACCATATGTCAAATCTCACAGTTAATGGGGCACCTTGGTGGCTCAGTCGGTTAAGCATCCAACTCTTGATTTTAGCTCAGGTCATGATCTCACCATTGTGAGATCAAGCCCCGTGTGGGGCTCCATGCGGGGCGTGAAGCCTGCTTAAGATTCTCTATCTCTATTTCTGCCCCTCCCTGGCTCATGGGCACGTGCCCTCTCTCTCTCTCTCTCTCTCAATAAACAAACAAATAAGTAAATAAACAAAAATAGTCTCACAGTTAAGATCTTTACAGATCTTTTTCAGAGTTTGTAAATTTCAACACACACACACACACACACACACACACAAATAATGACAAAAATATTGAACTAAATTTGGGATTCATACCTTTCAGAGTCATGTGCATTAGCAATTCTGAAACTATTATACATGTACCTGGGCTTGCAAAAATGGGTAAATATATTGAAGATACTAGGAGCTTATACAGTTTTCCACAGAGTTTCTGCTAATGTATAATCACACTACCAGTGTATGACAGTTCTCATTGTTCAACATCCTCATCATAACCAGATATTTCCTATCCTTGTACTCTATTCTGAATTTTTAGCCCCTACCCCACATTTGGTCAGGAGACTTTGTGTAGGATAGAACTCATATAGAGCACAGAGCTTAGAGCAGATTTCCGTCAGGAAGGTATCAGCAAGTAAGCAATACCTAGAAGAAAAATTAATAAGTTTCAGTGAGAAACTGCCAGTAGAATAGAGGGACAAATAGGGAAAACAGCACTGGGAAGACTAAGTGAAAAAAGTGGAAGGAAGGACTGTTCAACAGTGTAAAAGCTAGAAAAGTTTCATAAATTAACAATGGGAAAATGTTCATTTGATTTGGTGTTTAGAAAGTCAGTTTCATTAGTGAGATGAGAGAACATGTGGGGAGATGGAAGCTGTGTTCAGTTTAAGTTGATTGCTATGAATTGAGGAAACAATGAAATGTGTGAATATAATGGAAAATAGAGTGAGACTATAACTGAGGGGAATTTGGGACCAAGACTTTTTTTTTTTTTAAGGATGTGTTAACTTGTTTATATGATAATAAAGAGTCAAAAAGGGACAGAGATTTAAAAAGAGTTAGAATAAAAATAATTTTTATGGACTATAGAAGGAAATAGGAGCTAGATGACAGTTTGGGGTTACTAGTAAGAATCCCCAAGGTAAAATTATGACAGCCAACATTTAGTGCTTACGATGTTCCAGGCACTACTGTAACTATGTTATTTATAATTTTTAACATAACCAGATGAAGAAACTGAAACAGAGTCATGGATGAACCTTCATGAATCACACAGCTAGGGAATGAGAACCAGGATCCAAAACCACACAATATGGCTCTGGAAGGAAGGTTTGGTTTTTTTTGTTGTTGTTGTTTTTTTTGTTATTTATTTATTTATTTATTTAAAAAAATTTTTTTTTCAACGTTTATTTATTTTTGGGACAGAGAGAGACAGAGCATGAACGGGGGAGGGGTAGAGAGAGAGGGAGACACAGAATCAGAAGCAGGCTCCAGGCTCTGAGCCATCAGCCCAGACCCCGATGCGGGGCTCAAACTCACGGACCGCAAGATCGTGACCTGGCTGAAGTCAGACGCTTAACCGACTGCGCCACCCAGGCACCCCTGGAAGGAAGGTTTTAATCACTACTCTACCTTGCCCTGGAATGGAAGGTAAAAGTAAAATATATGAATCGTTAGTAAAGTGTGATCGTCATTTGATGCAGGTAAATCCAGACTTAGATTGAACAATTCAATCGTTATTCAAAAGCTCTATCCAAGATTTGACCTCTGCATGTTGTATGATATATTATTATATATCTTTTTTTTTTTGTACTGTGGCTTCATAAAGTATGCATATCAAGAAGGGTGCCTTGCTTTCAACAGGAGAAAATTTCCTTAAATGTTAATAGAAACATTGTATGCTATTTTCGATTTTAGATGCACCTCTACACTGTTTTCCACAGTGGAGGAACAACATTCCCATCAACAAGGCACAAGGATTCCTTTTTCTCTACATCTTTGCCAACACTTGTTATCTCTTGTCTTCTTGATGATAGCCATTCTAACAGGTGTTAGGTTTTTATTTTTTTCATTATGGTTTTCATTTTCATTTCCCTGATGATTAGTGAGGTTGAGTATCCTCTCGTGTACCTGTTGGCCATTTGGATGTCTTCTGTGGCAAACTGTTTATTCGGTTCTTCTGCACATTTTTAATTGGTATTTTGGGTTCTTGTTATTCAGTTGTATGAATAGTTTACATATTTTGGATATTAATCCCTTATCAGATACATGGTTTCAGCAATCCCATTTCTGGGACTATATCTAAAGGAAACGAAAACAAGGTATCGAAAACGCATCTGCACCCCCATGTTCACTGTAGCGTTATTCACAACAGCCACGATATAGAAACAACCTAAGTGTCCCTCAACAGATGAAAGGATAAAGAAAATGTGCCCCCTCCCACACACAGAGGAATATTATTCAGCCTTGAGAAAGAAGGAAATATTGCCATTTGCAACAAGATGGATGGATGGATATTGAGAACATTTGCTAAGTGAGATGTCTGACAGAGAAAGACAAATACTGTATGATATCAATTATATGTAGAATCTAAAAAAAACCCCTGAATTTGTAAAACAGATAGTAGAGTAGTGCTTATCAGAGCTGGGAGGTGGGGTGATTGGGGAGATGTTGTTTAAGAGTACAAACCTGTAACTAGTAGTAAATAAATCCTGGAGAGCTAATGTACAATGTAGTGATTATACTCAGTGTTGCTGTAGTATCAACTTCAAAGTTTACAAGAGGCTAGATTTTCATTGTTCTCACCACAAAAAAAGAACTGATAATCATGTGATGTGATGGAGGTGTTCACTAATGCTAAGGTGGTAATTAATTACAATATTTAGATGTATCAGATCAACACATTTGTACACCGTAATCTTACATAATGTTACACGTCGATTATATCTCAATAAAAATACATACACACATATCTTTGTACATTAACAACTAAGTGTCTCTCATATTGGTGCTGAGGTAGATCTTGTGTATGTTTATTAAAATATCCTCTATTTTTCACACTGCTGATTTGAAGTGAAGTATTGCCAGTTTATTCAAGAAAAAAAATGCTTCAGGTAGTATACAACTAAAATTACTAAACAATACACAGAACTAAAATGTTCAGCTAAAATTATTGAATAATCAAATAAAAAGTGAAGTAACATGGTATTCATTGGTGCTCATAAATATGTCTCTTTATAAGTTATTAACAATAGGAGACAGACCCATGCAACAATTGTGATAGAAATATATGTCTTTTAATTTATTATGGAGGTCATTTTTGTATAACGCAATTTTATTAATAGAATAAAGTGATCCTCATTCCAAAAGACTTTTTGAAATCTGCCATTAAAGAACCAAGGGAAACAAACTCCTTCTTGATTAAGATCTGGTGTGTTTTCAAATCTCTTCTGCTTTCTATCTGCATAGACAACTCATTTGATAAGCTCAATATCCTCAGGGTACTCAAGTCAAATCTCTGCCATGATTTCCAAATTTGCCTATTTATTTCCAAACTCACTGCTTAGGATTCTGAATTAAACTCAACATCAACCTGCCAGATTTATCAAATTCTTTACTTCAGGGAGACTTACAAATCAGACTCTGCAATATTCATTCCATTACGATGACTTTAGAAAAATAGTTTTCTCTTTGGTATCCATACTTACCTTAATTCTATGTGTTCTAGTTTTCCAGTGTGCTCCCTGGGAACTATATAGTGTGTACGGTGTACAATCTAATCAGTTCTAGATCATTTATTACTCTTCCCATAACTTCTCATCATGCTCCTTCATTCATTCATTAAGCAAATGTTATTGAAGATTTACCCTGTTCCTAGGGCATGTCTTCATGGAGTTTGCCATCTAATTGAATGGCTGCTCAAAAGAGGTTTCCACCATTTTGGAAATGTCCTATAATCTCTGCATTGTTCAGTATGATAGACGGTAGCCACATGTGGCTATTGAACGCATGAACACGGCCAGTGTTACTGAATCAACTTTTAAAAATTTTTACTGAGATTTAATTAAAATATATACTTAAATGGCCACATGTGGTTAGCGGAACTATACTGAACCATGCAGAATATCAAAGTTGATAAGTTTTATGTAGAAAAATACAAAATGGGGCACCTGGCTGGCTCAGTCAGTATAGCATGTGACTCTTCGTCTTGTTTGAGCCCCACGCTGGGTGTAGAGATTACTGAAAACAAACCAATAAAATATAATATTTAAAACCTTAAAAAAGAGAAAAATATAAAATGAAACAAAAACAGGATAAAGGGAGTGCAATGGGGATGTGGTTCAAAGAGAGATTAGAATTATAAACAAGATGGTGAGAGTGTATCTTACTAAGAAGGTGACAAGCGAAATGACAAGGACCTAAAGGAGGGAGAGAGTTGACCATGATAAAATCTGGGGGAAAACAAGTCACGCACACTTCATGCAAAAATTCCTTTTGATGAATTTGTCCCAGTATGTTGAGGTAAAAATCTGCATCCCTGTCTCTTCAACCCATTGAATCTAGGTCTTTTTCAAAACAAATTCTTTCTTACTTTTTTTTTTTTTCAAAACGGCAATCCCTTCAAATATTTGAAGACTATGTACATATCATGCCTACAATTCTGGGTACTCCCTACTAAATTTTCCAATGATATATTTGTTGGTCTATTTATTTATTATTTAAATTAAAAATATGTTTAAATGTAAGTCCTTCTCTCCCACAAAGAGGTAGCCTACAGGTAATGCATGTGGGGGGAAAAGGGTTCAAAATATATCAAAGTAAGGGCTCTTTTTTATAAAAAAAATGGTTACGATAAAGTTACATATAAAATAAGAGATATTGTGGAATTCTAGAAATTTGAACAATTCGAATACTGAATTTAAGCAATGAATTTGCCTTCAAAATTCCTAGAACTTATGAGACAAAAGTAATGGGAAGTTATATAGTTTGTCTAGTACAAGAAGGGAAAATACAATCATCGGGTTCCTTAAGTAAAGAAATATTTTTCTTGTCTCTGGAAAGAAAAGTTTTTTTAATTTAAAAAACATTTTCAATGTTTATTTATTTTTAAGAGAGAGAGCGAGAGAGAGAGAGACAGAGCGTGAGCAGGGGAGGGGCAGAGCAAAAGAGAGGCAGACACAGAATCCAAAGCAGGCTCCAGGCTCCGTGCTCTTAGCACAGAGCCCGACATGGGGCTGGAACCCACAAACCACAAGATCACGACCTGAGCTGAAGTTGGATGCTCAACCGACTGAGCCACCCAGGCACCTTTTATTTTTTAATTTTGAAGTAATCTGTATACCCAACTGGGGCTCGAACTCACGACCTTGAGATCAAGAGTCTCATGCTCCAATGACTGAGCCAGCCAGGCACCCTAAGAAAAAACACTTTACATAACTCTTTTTATAAGTGCAAAATAATGCTGACAATATCTATAAATATATAGCCAGAGTGAATGGAGTATTTTCACTTAATTTATAATTGCACTTGCAGTATATAAATATAGAGATATACTGGTAGGTATTTTGTTTATTATTTATTTATTTATTTATTTATTTAGAGACAGAGCACAAGCAGGGGGAGGGGCAGAGAGAGGGAGTCACAGAATCCTAAGCAGTCTCCAGGCTCTGAGCTGTCAGCACAGAGCCCAATGTGCGGCTCCAATTCGTAAACTATGAGATCATAACCTGAGCCCAAGTCCAATGCTTAATCGACTGAGCCACCCAGGTGCCCCTATTGGTAGATACTTTAAAATATCTCGAAGACTAACGACCCCTCTGACTACTTTGAATGGTTTTCCTTACTCTTCTGCATACCCATTTCCTCTTTCTTGGAGGTAACCAGTAATATGTTAGATATATAACATACCTGAACTTGGGCCACATACTGGCATAAACATCTATTTATATACTGATAGAAACTTATAATATTGTTTTTCTGTATGTTTTTCATACATTAGGTCATTTTTCAACATGTTTTGTCTCTAAGCAAGATGTTTTGAAGTTCTGTCTAGGACATACATTTTGAGCATTTACTCTAATTGCTGCAGGGCGCTTTATGAAATGGATATTCCACAGTTAGTCAAGCTATACCATTTTTGATGGCCCAGCAAGTGGTTTTTATTATAAATAATACTGAAATGAGAATCTGTGTATCAGATCCTCTTCATGTTCATGTGTAAAGTTTTTCTAAAATACAGGCACTCAGAGAAGGAATTTCTGCATTTTCTTTTTAATATATTCTTTTGAATTACATTTCAAGTTGTTTAGAGTTATACACACACACAGTAGGATCACAGGAGCACAACCCTCCTCTGGAGCCCTTAATCAATATATATATTTTCCAATTTCTGAATGATTGACAATCTAATGGTTGAGAATAATCTGACTATTACTTTTATTTTACCCTTTTGTGATGACTAATGGGATTGAACATTACTTCACATATTCATTTGTAACTTAAATTTACCTCTTTGATTCTCTCATTCTTATTTCTTGCCTATACTTCCATTCACTTCTCTTCCTTTCTGATTTGTAATGCTTCCTTAAATAATACAGAATCTAAATATATATATTTCCTTTCTACCTGTTGAATTATTCAAGTGTTTAGAGGGTTTTTTTCATATATTTGGTCAATTTTAAGGGAGTCATATTACCAAATTTTTTTCAAGGTCTTTGCTGTTTGTGTCTGCTTAAAAATACATTTTTGCCACCTAAGATCATAAATATATTCACCTATGTTTTCTATTAATCTCCGTGCTTCATTTTGTTTTTTTAAAGTTTATTTGAGAGAGAAAGAGGGAGAGGGAGAGGGGGAGAGAGAGACAGAGACAGACAGCACATGTGAGCTGGGGAAGGGAAGAGAGAGAGTAGAGAGAGAATCCCAAGCAGGCTCTGCACTGTCAGCACAGAGCCTGATGCAGGGCTTGAACCCATGAACGATGAGATCATGACCTGAGCCCAAATCAAGAGTCGACGCTCAACCAACTGAGCCACCCAGGTACCGCTCTTTCATTTTGAATTTATTTTTCTAAGGGGAAAAGTATCAAACTTTTTCTCCACAACAGCCAACTGGCCTATACTCTGTTCAGTAGCCTTTGCTTTCTCTCATAATTTGAAATGTCACTTTTTCTCATATAGTAAATTTATTATATACATGGATCTACTTTGGGACTCTATTTTGCTCCAGTTCTGCACCAACACCACACTATAGCCTTCGGTTTTAGTTTCCTACTACTGTGTTAGCACATTACCACAAATTTGGTAGCTTCACACAATATAAATTTATTATCTTACAGTTGTTTACATCAGAAGGCTGACAAGGGTCTTCCTGGGCTGAAATCAAGGTGATGGCAGACTGTATTCCTTCCTAGGGACTCCAGAGGTGAATCTTCTTACTGATCTTGCCAGTTATTGGCAGAATTCAGTCTCTTTCATTTGTAGGACTGGTCTTGTTTCATAGCTGGCTGCCACCTGAGGGCTGTCCCCAGCTTCCTTGGCTTGTGGTCTTGGTCTTCCATTTTCAAAGCCAGCAGTGGCAGGTGAAGTCCGGGTCATGCCTCACATCTGTCCTCCTTGTACTTCAGGCTCCTATTTCCAACCCTGTGGAATGGTTCTCCCTCCTTTTTTTTTTTTAAATTTTTTTTTTCAACGTTTATTTATTTTTGGGACAGAGAGAGACAGAGCATGAACGGGGGAGGGGCAGAGAGAGAGGGAGACACAGAATCGGAAACAGGCTCCAGGCTCTGGGCCGTCAGCCCAGAGCCTGACGCGGGGCTCGAACTCACGGACCGCGAGATCGTGACCTGGCTGAAGTCGGACGCTTAACCGACTGCGCCACCCAGGCGCCCCTCTCCCTTCTTAATGACTGCAGTTAAAGTAACCAGGATAACCAGGATAGTCTCATCTGGTCAAAATCCTGAACTTCATCATATCTGCAAAATCCTTCTTGCCATGGGAGGAAACATATACACCAAGGGTCCTGTCTTTATCTTTAAAACTCTTCTTGCCTAATCATTCACATATTTTCAATGCCTCAAATAGAATCAGCTTATTCAGTTTTATGAACAATCTTGGTGTGATTTTGTTTTTTATGATTTTGAATTTAATGATCACTTTGAGAAAACCTGGTAATTTAATGATATTTAATTTTTCCAGGAATGGACTATAGCTCTCTACTTTTAAGGTCTTCCTTAGGGCTCTTCAGTAATAGTTCACTGTTTTCCCCATAAAGATCTTGCTGTTTGTAATCTCTTTACACACACACACACACACACACACACAGTTTTTAATAAGGTCTTTTTTTTTGGCATAACTTCTTAAAATGATTCTTACATGCCCATAGGAATACCTGTCCATATTCTTGCTTTATAAAGCAAACTTAATCATTCATTCCACTGATGATACATAAAAGTTGGTCACTGGTTCTTTTGTATCTTAGGATACAAACCTTTCTGTAAATTATAAATACCCATACTTCTTTTAAAAAACTGTGTAAGTCTATTTTTTCATATCTTATTGTAATTATAAGCACTACCAGCTTGTTGAAGAATTACAGATGAGGTATGCTTGCCATATTTGCAACTTACACAAAAATGAACCTAACATTTCGCGATGATTCATCACATTCCCTACCAACGTCTTGCTGATATCTCTCATCATGTTGTAGGACAAAGGAGTGCATAGATGTTCAGTACCAAGAGAAAAAGACTATTCAGATGCTTCTGGCTTTCTTCCCAAAAATCATTCTTTTCTTGTTGAGAGAATCCCAGCTGCTTGTTTGTTTAAGGAATAGGCAGCTTCGGTTTTAGGGAAGTGGGACCGGCTTCAGACCCTGGGGTTCATTGCCGAAAGTAAATTTGGTAGTCTCTTTTTTTTCCCCTCATCACTTATGATTTAGATTTGGCTTTATGACCCGATCCTGGCATATGGGGTCAGCTGAGCAGTTTTAGGAGAAGATTTGCCAGTCTTTTTTTTTTTTTCAGCATTGTGTTAATCAGTGTCTATTTACAAAAAGCACAGACCTCCCGAAGCTTTGTTGTCTCCAAAGCTTTCAAATATCAGCTTTTCTTTTTCATCCAAATTTACACTTATCCTCAATGGAGAGTTTTGTCTGATACAAATTACCCAATTATATCTGGAAGCCAATGTTTGTACATACAAATTTAATACCTCTATACACTAAAAATCAAAAGCAACTTCTATTTTAGTTTGACTATTTAAATGTAATTTATGTAATTTTATTGGTTTTAAAAGCAAACAAAAATAACCTATAAACAAAGTGAAAAATTATATCCTGGAAACAGAAAATATTAAGTGTTGAAAAATATATTAACACCTGTAGAAAATGTGTTCAAGGTGAAAATTGCATTTCTCAAAGATTAAAATGTGTATACCTAGCAAGAGAACACAATTCAAGTTTGTTAGAAATTATAAGAATATAAAATTAAATTTATGACCTTTTAAAATGTGTGGATAATGAGATTGTAAACAAGAATAACACAATGGGCTGGTGTGGACAGAGTCACAAAAGTATTCTTTTTTTTACTGTCATCCATTGTGGAGCTGCACAGCATGTGCCTTAAAACTATTTTTTAATGCATCAAGAGTTTCAGTGAGAGGAACGAACCTTTAATAACATCATTTCTCTTTGTAGATTATATCCTGAGTAAAACATAGCTACATATATCCACACAAAGACACACTTAAATGTACTTCAACAGGAAAAGAGTTCGATATGAATAGACGGATATGACAGAATCTTAGGCATTACATTTTTACAACATGTCTAAAACCATTCATTTTCTTCATTTATGACATCTTCGACCTTGAACAGGTTATTTACCCTCTTTTTCGCAATTTCCTCATATGTAAATGAGAACGTTGATATCTCAGGGATTTGTTAAACAGATTACAAATGCTCATCACAGTGCTTATCACACAACAGGTCCCTTAAAAGTATCATCTAGTACCTATTACTAATCCCTTAATCCTTGTACTAAGAAACCACTTTGATTCTGAAAACTTCTGATGCTTAACAGAGTGTACACCAGCAAGCATAAATAATCTAAATAATCTGTAGTATAGACCAGTCCTTCTCAAACTTTAATGAGTATATGAATCACCTAAGATCTTGTTAAACTGCAGATTCTGATTCACTAGCTCTGGTTTGGAATCCACATTTCTAATAAACTCCCAGGTAATTTCGATTCAACTGGCCCACGCAACACACTTTGAGTGAGACTACAGACAACTGGTCAGCAAAAAAAGGCTCCCAGACCAAATCCAGCCTGCAATGAGTTTAGTTAACAAAATTTTCTTGGAACACATTTTGCACTTGTCTGTTTCCGTATCATTTATGGATGCTTTCATAAGATATAAAGGCAGAGTTGAACAGTTGTGACAAAGATCACATGGTCCACAAAACCTAAGATATTTACACTGGTCCTTACAAGAGACTTTGTTGATCCTTGGCAGAGACAACATGCTTTATTAGTATGTTTTGTATTAAGAGAATATAGAATATCAATAATAGAATATATTAGAATAAAGTCATATTTTATAAGAATTCTAAAATAGAAGAGCAAGAATTAATACTAAAAATAAATTACTAGTCGAAATTTGAAACTTTTCACTCCTCAATCCTATCACTCGTCTACTCTTAATCACTCCAATTAAGTACAAAAACCCATAGATCAAAGTGGAAGAAAATGTATTGCTTCTGCCAAGTCTACAAAGACCATCTTATGTTTTTAAATATAATCTCCACCCCAATGTGGAGCTCAAACTCATTACCCTGAGATCAAGAGTCGCATGCTTTACTGACAGAGCCAGCCTGGCACCCCCTTATGAAGACCATCTTAGTGAAGACCAGGGAGAAGCATAAGTAAAATGTTCAAAAGATGCAACTTCTTGCTAATAAATCTCTTTAAATGCTGATTAGGTCTATAGGTCAGATGTAGTCAACCAAATTAATAAGACATTAAGAGTCTTAAAAGTGTTTCTGCAAATCAGAAGTCAGAAAAACAGTGGTAATTCCATCTGTATAACAGGTGTTTTTGGAAATGGGAGGAAGATGGCGGCGTAGGGGGACGCTGGCCTCACCGTGTCCTGCTGATCACTTAGATTCCACCCACATCTGCCTAAATAACCCATAAAGCTGCAGAAGACTAGCAGAACAGACTCTCCAGAGCCAAGCCTAGACAAGAGGCCCACGGAAGAGGGTAGGAAGGGCAGAGAGGCAGTGTGCGCTCCACGGGCTGGCAGGAGGGGCCGGGGCAGGAGAGGGGCAGCCTGCTCAGCAAAGCAGAGCCCCCGAAGTCTGGCTTGCAAAAGTGGAGGGGCCGGACTGAATGAGTTCTGACAGCCAACGGGACTTAACATCTGGAATGTTATAAGTCAACAGCTCTGCTCGGAGACTGGGACGGCTAGAGGACAATGGGAGGGAGAGGTGTTGAGCCCTGGAGGACAGACTCAGCATGGCAGGGAACAAAGACGCTGGGAAGCGCCATCTCCCTCGCCCATCCTCCAGCCAAAATCCCAAAGGGAACCAGTTCCCGTCACGGAACTTCCTTGCACCACGCAAATGCCCAACGCTGTGCTTCTGTAGATCCATCTCTCCGACAGGTCTGCCTCCCTCCTGGTGCTGCAGGGCCCCTCGTGCAGCGGACCACCAAAGGCAAAGGGACCTGAGCCTGCCCCTCCTGCCCCTGTGCACCTTGCAGATCCACCCCGGCTGATATGCCAGATCCCATTGAAGCAGTACCACAAGACTGGCAGTGTGCAAGTAGCCCAGACAGAGGCCACACCACTCCACAGTGAGTCCTGCCCCTGAGAGAGGGGAAGATAAGGTAACACCAGTCTGACTGTGGCCCCAGCGGTGGGCTGGGGGCAGACATCAGGTCTAACTGCGGCCACATCCACCAACACAAGTTACTCCAGACAGCACAAGCGAAGTGCCCCACAGTTCTGCGCCACTCCAGGGACTATCCAAAATGATGAAACGGAAGAATTCTCCTCAAAAGACACTCCAGGAAGTAGCGACAGCTAATGAAGTGACCAAAAACGATTTAAGCAATATAACAGAAAGTGAATTTAAAATAATAGTCATAAAATTAATCACTGGGCTTGAAAAAAGTATAGAGGACAGCAGAGAATATTACTACAGAGATCAAGGGACTAAGAAACAGCAGGAGCTAAAAAATGCTATAAATGAGCTGCATAATAAAATGGAGGCCACCACAGCTCAGATTGAAGAGGCAGAGGAGAGAATAGGTGAATTAGAAGATAAAATTATGGAAAAAGAAGAAGCTGAGAAAAAGAGAGATAAAAAAATCCAGGAGTATGAGGGGAGAATTAGAGAACTAAGTGATGTGATGAAACACAATAATACACGTATAATAGGGATTCCAGAGGAGGAAGAGAGAGAGAAAGGTGCTGAAGGTGTACTTGAAGAAATCATAGCTGAGAACTTCCCTGATCTGGGGAAGGAAAAAGGCATTGAAATCCAAGAGGCACAGAGAACTCCCTTCAGACGTAACTTGAATTTATCTTCTGCATGACATATCGTAGTGAAGCTGGCAAAATACAAGGATAAAGAGAGAATTCTGAAAGCAGCTAGGGATAAACATGCTCTAACATATCAAGGGAGACTGATAAGATTCGTGATGGATCTCTCTACTGAAACTTGGCAGGCCAGAAAAGAATGGCAGGAAATCTTCAATGTGATGAAGAGAAAAAATATGCAGCCGAGGATCCTTTATCCAGCAAGTCTGTCATTCAGAATAGAAGGAGAGATAAAGGTCTTCCCAAACCAACAAAAACTGAAGGAATTCATCACCACTAAACCAGCCCTACAAGAGATCCTAAGGGGGATCCTGCGAGACAAAGTACCAGAGACATCGCTACAAGCATGAAACCTACGGACATCACAATGACTCTAAACCCATATCTTTCTATAATAACACTGAATGTAAATGGACTAAATGCTCCAACCAAAAGACATAGTTTATCAGAATGGATAAAAAAACAAGACCCATCTATTTTCTGTCCACAAGAGACTCATTTTAGACCTGAGGACACCTTCAGACTGAAAGTGAGGGGATGGAGAACTATCTGTCATGCTACTGGAAACCAAAAGAAAGTTGGAGTAGCCATACTTATATCAGACAAACTAGACTTTAAATTAAAGGCTGTAACAAGAGATGAAGAAGGGCATTATATAATAATTACAGGGTCTATCCATCAGGAAGAGCTAACAATTATAAATGACTATGTTCCGAATGCAGGAGCCCCAAATATATAAAACAATTCATCACAAATATAAGCAACCTTATTGATAAGAATGTGGTAATTGCAAGAGACTTTAATACTCCACTTACAACAATGGATAGATCATCTAGACAGAGGATCAATAAAGAAACAAGGGCCCTGAATGATACATTGGATCAGATGGACTTGACAGATATATTTAGAACTCTGCATCCCAAAGCAACACAATATACTTTCTTCTCGAGTGCACATGGAACATTCTCCAAGATAGATCACATACTGGGTCACAAAACAGCCCTTCCTAAGTATACAGGAATTGAGATCATACCATGCATACTTTCAGACCACTATGCTATGAAGCTTGAAATCAACCACAGGAAAAAGTCTGGAAAACCTCCAAAAGCATGGAGGTTAAAGTACACCCTACTAAAGAATGAATGGGTCGGGGCGCCTGGGTGGCGCAGTCGGTTGAGCGTCCGACTTCAGCCAGGTCACGATCTCGCGGTCCGTGAGTTCGAGCCCCGCGTCGGGCTCTGGGCTGATGGCTCGGAGCCTGGAGCCTGTTTCCGATTCTGTGTCTCCCTCTCTCTCTGCCCCTCCCCCATTCATGCTCTGTCTCTCTCTGTCCCAAAAATAAATAAACGTTTGAAAAAAAAAAATTAAAAAAAAAAATGAAGTATTAACCAACTTGATTAGACCATAAATAAAATCTGAAATTCTACCGAATAAAATCATATAAGCTTACTCATTAAAAAAAAAAAAAAAAAAAAAAAAAAAGAATGAATGGGTCAACCAGGAAATTAGAGAAGAAATTTAAAAATATATGGAAACAAAGGAAAATGAAAATAGAATCCAAATGCTTTGGGATGCAGCGAAGGCAGTTCTGAGAAGAAAATACATTGGAATCCAGGCCTATCTCAAGAAACAAGAAAAATCCCAAATACAAAATCTAACAGCACACCTAAAGGAACTAGAAGCAGAACAGCAAAGACACCCCAAACCCAACAGAAGAAGAGAAATAATAAAGATCAGAGCAGAAATAAACAATATAGAATCTAAAAAAACTGTAGAGCAGATCAATGAAACCAAGAGTTGGTTTTTTTGAAAAAATAAACAAAATTGATAAACCTCTAGCCAGGCTTCTCAAAAAGAAAAGGGAGATGACCCAAATAGAGAAAATCATGAATGAAAATGGAATTATTACAACCAATCCCTCAGAAATACAAGCAATTATCAGGGAATACTGTGAAAAATTATATGCCAACAAACTGGACAACCTGGAAGAAATGGACAAATTCCTAAGCACCCACACACTTCCAAAACTCAAACAGGAAGAAATAGAAAGCTTGAAGAGACCCATAACCAGAGAAGAAATTGAATCGGTTATCAAAAATCTCCCAACAAATAAGAGTCCAGGACCAGATGGCTTCCCAGGGGAGTTCTACCAGACGTTTAAAGCAGAGATAATACCTATCCTTCTCAAGCTATTCCAAAAAATAGAAAGGGAAGGGAAACTTCCAGACTCATTCTATGAAGCCAGCCTTACTTTGATTCCTAAACCAGACAGAGACCCAGTAAAAAAAGAGAACTACAGGCCAATATCCCTGATGAATATGGATGCAAAAATTCTCAAAAAGATACTAGCAAATCAAATTCAACAGAATATAAAAAGAATTATTCACCATGATCAAGTGGGATTCATTCCTGGGCAGCAGGGCTGGTTCAACATTCGCAAATCAACCAATGTGCTACATCACATTAATAAAAGAAAAGATAAGAACCATATGATCCTGTCAATCGATGCAGAAAAAGCATTTGACAAAATTCAGCATCCTTCCTTAATAAAAACCCTCGAGAAAGTCGGGATAGAAGGAACATACTTAAACATCATCAAAGTCCTTTAGGAAAAGCCCACAGGTAATATCATCCTCAATGGGGAAAAACTGAGAGCTTATTCCCTGAGATCAGGAACACGACAGGGATGTCCACCCTCACTGCTGTTGTGTAACATAGTGTTGGAAGTTCTAGCATCAGCAATCAGACAACAAAAGGAAATCAAAGGCATCAAAATTGGCAAAGATGAAGTTAAGCTTTCACTTTTTGCAGATGACATACTATACGTGGAAAATCTGATAGACTCCACACCAAAAGTCTGCTAGAACTGATACATGAATTCAGCAAAGTTGCAGGATACAAAATCAATGTACAGAAATCAGTTGCATTATTATACACTAATAATGAAACAACAGAAAGACAAATAAAGAAACTGATCCCATTCACAATTGCACCAAGAAGCATAAAATACCTAGGAATAAATCTAACCAAAGATGTAAAAGATCTGTATGCTGAAAACCATAGAAAGCTTATGAAGGAAATTGAAGAAGATATAAAGAAATGGAAAAACATTCTGTGCTCATGGATTGGAAGAATAAATATTGTTAAAATTTCAGTACTACCCAAAGCTATCTACACATTCAATGCAATCCCAATCAAAATTGCACCAGCATTCTTCTTGAAGCTAGAACAAGCAACCCTAAAATTTGTATGGAACCACAAAAGACTCCGAATAGACAAATTAATTTTGAAGAAGAAGACCAAAGCAGGAGGCATCACAATCCCAGACTTTAGCCTCTACTCCAAAGCTGTAATCATCAAGACAGCATGGTATTGGCACCAAAACAGACACATAGATCAATGGAATAGAATAGAAACCCCAGAACTAGCCCCACAAAAGTATGGCCAACTAATCTTTGACAAAGCAGGAAAGAACATCCAATGGAAAAAAGACAGTCTCTTTAACAAATGGTGCTGGGAGAACTGGACAGCAACATGCAGAAGAATGAAACTAGACCACTTTCTTACACCATTCACAAAAATAAACTCAAAATGGATAAAGGACCTGAATGTGAGACAGGAAACCATCAAAACCCTAGAGGAGAAAGCAGGAAAAGACCTCTCTGACCTCAGCCACAGCAATTTCTTACTTGAAACATCCCCAAAGGCAAGGGAATTAAAAGCAAACATGAACTATTGGGACCTCATGAAGATAAAAAGCTTCTGCACAGCAAAGGAAAGAATCAACAAAACTAAAAGGCAACCAATGGAATGGGAAAAGATATTTGCAAATGACATATCGGACAAAGGGCTAGTATCCAAAATCTATAAAGAGCTCACCAAACTTCACACCCAAAAAACAAATAACCCAGTGAAGAAATGGGCAGAAAACATGAATAGACACGTCTCTAAAGAAGACATCTGGATGGCCAACAGGCACATGAAAGGATGCTCAACATCACTGCTCATCAGGGAAATACAAATCAAAACCACACTCGGATATCACCTCATGCCAGAGTGTCTAAAATGAACAAATCAGGAGACTATAGATGCTGGAGAGGATGTGGAGAAACGGGAACCCTCTTGTACTGTTGGTGGGAATACAAACTGGTACAGCCGCTCTGGAAAACAGTGTGGAGGTTCCTCAAAAAATTAAAAATAGACCTACCCTATGACCCAGAAATAGCACTGCTAGCAATTTACCCAAGGGATACAGGAGTGCTGATGCATAAGGGCACTTGTACCCCAATGTTTATAGCAGCACTTTCAACAATAGCCAAATTATGGAAAGATCCTAAATGTCCATCAACTGATGAATGGGTAAAGAAATTGTGGTTTATATACACAGTGGAATATTATGTGGCAATGAGAAAGAATGAAATATGGCCCTTTGTAGCAATGTGGATGGAACTGGAGAGTGTTATGCTAAGTGAAATAAGCCATACAGAGAGAGACAGATACCATATGTTTTCACTCTTATGTGGATCCTAAGAAACTTAACAGAAGTCCATGGGGGAGGGGAAGGAAAAAAAAAAAAGAGGTTAGAGAGGGAGAGAGCCAAAGCATAAGAGACTCTTAAAAACTGAGAACAAACTGAGGGTAGATGGGGGGTAGGATGGAGGGGAGGGTGGGTGATGGGTATTGAGGAGGGCACCATTTGGGATGAAAACTGGGTGTTGTATGGAAACCAATTTGACAATAAATTTCATATTTAGAAAAAATATGCTAGTAAAGAGGAAAGACATATGGGATATTATGTAGAGCTGAGGTGGGAAAAAAAAAGAGGTGTTTTCACGGGGGCGCCTGGGTGGTTCAGTTGGTTGAGCATTCGACTGACTTCGACTCAGGCCATGATGTCATGGTTTATGAGTTTGAGCCCCACCTCGGGCTCTCTGCTGTCAGAGAGGAGCCCACTTCAGATCCTCTATCCCCCCCTCTCTCTGCACTTCCCTGGCTTGCACTCTCTCTCCCAAAACCAAACGTTTGTAAAAAAAAAAAAAAGTTTCACTTCTACTGAATATTATCTACTCACATGGCTACATACATTAAGTAACATTCTTGATTTTGGATCAGGCTTCTACAAAAATGCATGCCTTTCCAGGAGAGATAATAAGTTGAAGACAGAAACTTCAACTTTATGATTAAAGTAGATTAAGGAAAGGAGGAATGAGTTACTATGGATATGGGAGTTCAGCAATGATCTCTCGAAGTTTGCAAACACCGTACTAGGTATTCTCATCTTATATGCATGCATTTTTAAATATTTATGCATATAGTATTGGATTATGTATGTCACACTTCTTACTTTTTTTTTTTTGCCACTCAGCACTCATTATGTTTTAAGATCCAGAGAGCTTTCTCTGTATCTCATTTGTTGCTTCAAACTCTTGCATATTCAGGATGTGCTATCATTATATTTCCTACCCACTACCTCAATTATGGATACTCAGACTGCCTTCACTTCTCTGTCTCCAGAGAAAATACCACAATAAAAATCCTCAGGAATGTACTCATATAATCCTTTGAATATAGTAGGTTTTCAGTAAACATGCATTGAATTCCACATATTTGAAGAGTATTCAATTATTTTGAAAACTGGTATTTCGTTCAATGATAATGTGTTTACCTTAACAGCATATACATTATAATATTTTTATATGCACATACGGATATGCATATATACGTGTATATGTAGGAATATATGCAATAATAGCATTAAATGGATAAACATAGACTTTTTCTTCTTCATGATCACATATATATCCTAATATTTCTACAGTAAATATGCTTATTTGTAAATAAATAATCAGGACACTAAAGGAAGATGGAAGGTTCTATGTGTATGTGAGGCAGAGCCTAAAACTGGAATTAATAAATGAATTAATCAATATTTGTATGTATTTGTTTTTTCATTAATTTATCTGTTTCTATATAAATATGTGAATATATGTTTATGTATATATGCCTATGTATATCTGTGTGTGCATGTGTCCATGTGTGTGTAAAACATATGTTGCTTTAAGGAGTGACAATATCCTTATTCTGAGTTAAGGATAACTGAGCCAAGTATAGATACCTGGGTTAAAAAAACAAAACCAAATAAACAAAAAACATTGTGAATTCTGAAGAAATTTGTTTCACAGGATGGCTACTGACCAATTCAGTTGTTCCTGTGTATAACTTACACGCTGCCCGCCCTCACTCAAGGAATTTTCCTCTCCATATTTATGCCATTGTGACTGATATGACAGACATGACGTAGGGATGCTACTCGTGACTGTAGGGAGAAAGAGTTAGGGGTCCCTGGAAAAAGACGAGACAGCATTTTCTTGACATATGAAAAATCATTTTAGTTCCTCCACCTTATTGTGATCTATGCCTGATTGGCACTACTTGCCCAAAGCACATTTCTTGCAAAACTTCTTGGGATATGTTCAAATTGCAGGAGAACAGACCTGAGTAACTAATGATTTTAATGGGATAAAATAATGTAAGAATGAACAGCCACTATCAGGCCAGGAGATCATCTAATTATATCAGGGACAATAAATCTAGGATAAAACTCCTAGTTCTGGTAAAGACTGACTTGATGCACATTCTTGAGTTATCTTTGCAGGATTTAAACTCCTTTGGGCACTCAAATACCAGACCAACTGGAGCCAGAGAATTGATGATGTTGACCCTTGCTTACCCTCATGACTTCAATCAACAAGACCTGGACTTGTCACCTTAAGATGACTTTTGTTCCCATTATATGTTGAATCCCCCATCGCCCCAGCTCCTTCATGAATGTGTATACCCCTTTAGCTTAAAATTCTTTAGTTTTGGGGTGCCTGGGTGGCTCAGTCGATTAAGCGTCCAACTTCAGCTCAGGTCATGATCTCACGGTTGGTGGGTTCAAGACCCACATCGGGCCCTGTGCTGACATTTCAGAGCCTGGAGCCTGCTTCGGATTCTGTGTCTCCCTCTCTCTCTGCCTTTCCCACACTCACACTCTGTCTCTCTCGATCTCAAAAATGAATAAGCATTAAAAAAGATTTTTTTTTAATTCCTTAGTTTTGTTTTTCAGGGAGACTCTGCTTTGGGAAAATAGCCCAGGTGATCTTCACTTGTTGGAAGTGAACCCTTCTTTCTCCTATTCTTTGGCTTGACACCAAGAGGCAAACCCAGTTTCAGGTAACATTAGTATGCTCACTGTCTTGGGCACTAAATGGGTTCTTTCATATAAAATTGATGTTGTCCAATTCTGAAAAATTTTCCTGTTACATTCCCTTTTCTCCATTTCCCCCCTCTCCACTGCTAAAACTCCTCTTATTTCATTATTCAATCTTGTGGACTCATCCTCCAATCTTCATTTCTTCTATCTTCTAATTCTCTTTTTCTTTTTGCTCTACTTTTGGGGAAGTGTTTATTTTTTAGCCCTGCTATTTGGTTATAAATAAACCGACATTTCTTTCTTTAAAAAAAATTTTTTTAAATGGTTTTATTTATTTTTGAGACAGAGGCACAGCATGAGCAGGGGAGGGGCAGAGAGGGAGAGGGAGACACAGAATCCGAAGCAGGCTCCAGGCTCTGAGCTGTCAGCACAGAGCCCGATGCAGGGCTCAAACCCACAGACTGTGAGATCATAACCTGAGCTGAAGTCAGACGCTCAGCCGACTGAGCCACCCAGCCACCCCAAACCGACATTTATTCTTAATGTTGGTTAGCCTATCTCCAATTCCCAAGAGCTCTTTCTTAAGATCACTTCATTAAAATACTTTAATTCCACTTTCACTTATAATGTCACAATGAGACTACTAATTCTTTAAAAAAAACCTTTATTTTATCTTCTTCATCACTTTTTTTTTAACCAATTTTACTTTTTTTTTTTTTTTTTTGCTTTGTTTTGTTTTGGGTTTTTATTGATGCTTATCTTTCACCTTACAGGCTTTTCTCATATGTTTAATCATCTTTGGTTGAAAAGATGATTGTGTGTGTACAAAGAGGCTTATTTGCAGATAGATTCACAATGCAGTGAATGGATGATGAGTTTTAAATTGGAGGAGTCCTCAAAATTTCAGAAGCTGAAGTCTTATCTCTAGGGTTATGAGTATCTCTAGCATACAATTCATCAGGATCTTGCCTAGACTTCCTAGTTCAAAGTGTTTACAAAGCCGAACAGTGGGAGGGCAATGCAGACCTTGGCATTCACTATACAGATTGCCACTGACAGCCTCTGTTCAGCATCCCCTTTCCCCATGACTTCTGCCAGACAGGAATGCCAACTAACCCTGAATTAGGAGACACTTTACATCAATTGCTCCAGAAAATAACCCACAGGTTTCCTAATTGGGAGAACGGTAGCCACATGCAGAGGGTGAGAGGGAGATAATTAATGGGTACTTAATTCACTCAGGAGAAAAATTTTAATTACATAACTTACTTCAAAGGGAAGGAAATTACCATTTTCGACCCTTAACTTTGTTGGGCATTATATTTTAAATGTCATTTGCACTTATTTTTAAAATGAATTTCAATGATTTTTAAATTTCTTCATATTATTACAATTATTTTCTGTATTATTTCTGAATACACAGAGCATGCTTATGAAATTATGGGGCAAATTATAACATCATCTCTTCACTGTGTGATCCTTAAAAACTCCTTTTGGCATTTACAGAAAGACTACATTATATTCTGTTTTTATTTACAGTAGTTCTTGAATCAATAAATTTTATAGTCACATTTTGTTTCAGATACAGATATATTGAGTTACAGCTGCCTCATTCTTCTGAAGGTATTATAAAGTAACTGAAACCAGAAGGTTTCTAAAAGTCAAATCCAGTATTGTATTACCCCTAACCCTGTTATATTCGTCACCAGGGATTCAGTATTCTGGATCTTAACGGAAGTTTTGGAGAATAATAGCATCCTAAAATATCATACCAAGCTAAATAACTTTCATGAAAGAAGATAAAGAATGATAAATACAATGATCCTGTTACAAAGAACACCATAAGTATTCAAACAATGTTTTGAAAGATTTGATAAGGCAATAAAACAAAGGAAGACATTTCAGAAGCTTCAGTTTTCTTCATATTCGAGGTGAGCACAGCAAAATAGTATATAATCATCTTTTGAGAGAGGGGTGGGAAATACAGGGGCCTAAAAGCAGGTGAAAAGTAATTCCCCATACTGATGTTGAGTAAAACATGACAGAATTAGGAATGCGCTCTGTGTTGGGTGTTCTAGTTTGAGGCAATCCTTGAAATTCAGGCCCTTTTTTCATTATCTTTCTCGTCCTTTATTTTGGTTTCCTTTCTGAACTGCCTTGGACCTCACTTTACTCTCTAATCATCTCTTTAGAATTTGCAACATTTAATACAAATTCTGTAGATAACTCAATATTCAAATGAGAAAGTATTCTGAGGTTTAATGTAACAACTAGAGTTAGAAAATAAATTGCATTGGGTTCAATAGAGGTTTGGCACAGAGTGGCCCAGACTGTCCTGGTTTTGAAATTGAAAGTCCCATGTCCCAGGGAACCCCCATTCCTGGGAAAACCAGGATAATTGGTCAGTCTAGTTTGGAATATAATTTGACAAAAAAAAAAAGTTTACAACAAAGTATGTGGCAAGGCTAATAAATACTATATAGATAACAAATATCATGGAAGTCATCAAGTCAGAATTAAAATACCAGTAGCTTAGTTTCTCTTGTATTTTAACTTCATCCTCAAACAGCCTTGGAAGAGAATCATTTGATTTATTTCGTATTTGTAGAAACCACATGAGCAGCATCCTGCCGATAGCCACGATCAGACCTACTGGCTGAGTAGTCGGGTGTGCTCTGCTCCTAATGTCATTCTCATTGCTTTACTTTCTAAGCCATGGTTCCCAAATTTATTTGCACATTAGAATCGCCTTCAAATCATATAAAAATACCGATTCTTGACTCCACTTAGATTTTTCAGTCTCAGCTATCTTGGGTAAGACCTGGGCATCAGCATTTTGAAGAGCTTTCCAGATGATTCTAATACGAGCAAATTTGGGGACCCACTGTGCTAACATAACAGTACACAACTATTTGCACATGAGAATCATTTGGAAAAATTTTAAACCTAAATTTAAAACAATATCTTAACTTTGCCACTGACCGATTATATCATTTTCTGGGAATGGTGTCTAAGCATCCATATTTTTAAAAATCTCTATTAGGGCTCCTGGGTAGCTCAGTCAATTAAGCATCCGACTGCAGCTCAGGTCATGATCTCATAGTTTGTGAGTTTGAACTCATGAGGCTCTGTGCTGACAGCTCAGAGCCTGGAGCCTCCTTCAGATTCTGTCTCCCTCTCGGCCCCTCCCCCACTCGCACTCCTCATGTCTCTCTCAAAAAATTAATAAACCATAAAAAAATTAAAAATCTCTTTTCATGATTCCAATGTGTACCAAGGACTGAGAACCACTGCCCTATAGGTTTGTGGATTATCCATTTCTCCCCAAACAAGAAACAACACTTTCTTTGTCCTGTTTATATACCTTACCCAGGACATATCCAATTACCTAAAGTGAGTGTTTTTATGCCCAGTTCCACAGGAGGGTTTAGATTCTCAGAATTTCATCATTTAATACAATACCTTATTCAAATCTATTCAGTAACAGTTTTTAACTGTTAGTGACTTTGGCCTTAATCATCCTACCTGGTCAAAAAGTTTCATGTATTTTCAGCACCAAGATTGGAATTGATAAATGTCATTTCGTTCAAGTAGAGTTGGAGCTTCCAGATTCACCTCCATCATTTTATAAAGACACATATTGAGATTTAACTGGCAACAGCTATTGGAGTTTTCTTCCCAGATGCTTTGCTTGCTTAGCTTGGAATAGGTTGGAAGTAGCACTAAACATGTAAAAAACAAAAAAAAAAAAACAAAAAACAAAACAAAAAAAACAACTCCATGGACTTTGATATTGTATGTCTATAAGAGTTATGAATTATTGTCTTTTAGACTCTTATTCAGCAGTGAAGGGAAACATAACTGACAGAAAATAGCAGTCTCAGCCCTAGGGATTATTGTTTTTAACTCTTTATAGTGCCAGGGATGTATGTATGTGTATGTGTTCCTACCACTAAACTCCTAAGTAAGACTTCCCTGTAACTTATTTTCTGAAAGTCTCAATTTACTTCACAATGAAGGAAGAAAAACTTAATTCAAGTTATTTACTCTTTTCCTTGTTGCCACTTCTAAGTATGGGTAGCTATATTATTTTTAGATCTACAATTGGTTGTTACCACAATTTTGTTTCTTTTTCTTCAGTCTTGTTCCAGACAGATTTTTTTATATATAGGCAAATGCTTCCTAACATTAATTTTTTAAAAATTATAGTGATAACTATTGATTCTGACTCTTTTTTTTAAAATTTTTTAAATGTTTTTATTTATTTTTGAGACAGAGAGAGACAGAGCATGAACGGGGGAGGGTCAGAGAGAGAGGGAGACACAGAATCCGAAGCAGGCTCCAGGCTCTGAGCTGTCAGCACAGAGCCCCGATACGGGGCTTGAACTCATGGACCGCGAGATCATGACCCGAGCCGCAGTCGGATGCTTAACCGACTGAGCCACCCACGTGCCCCTAATGATTCTGACTCTTGCTTTTTTTCATTTAGCATGGTGGAAATCATACCATATGTATAGATAGAGTCTTCTTTACCCTTTTGACAGTATTTCATCGTATGGACAGGTGCACCACTGTTTATTAACCAGATCCATACTGGTACACATTTAGGTTTCTCCCAACTTTTTGCTATCATAAAAGAAAATGTAGCAACGGTTAAATAAATATTTAACTTCAGAGTCTCCCCATCTTCCTGAGCCCAAACTAGATGGTGAAACAGTCCTACCAAAGCCTGCATTTTCAGTTCCTGCTGACAGTCTCCTTGGTTCTTTGCAAGATGTAGAGCTAAGATGCTTCTCACGGACTTTCACCTATGCCTGAACTCCTCTGCACTCAGAAGGCCTTCCATTTCTTTGATGGATTAGGGTTTAGTTGTCCCATAGATCCAATACAAATAAAAATTAAAAATGGAATTTGCATTTTAATTTCCAGGTCCCATTGTTGCTCTTAGATGATTTCAAGGGATAAGAAGAAGGAATCCTGGTTTTTTACCACCTTCAAAGAAGAATTTCCAGTCACTATAATTTTCAAGAATATATTAAAATCTCAATTGCTTGGTGTAGAAATATTAGACAATAACTGTTGATGCTCTGCTACGTAAGTGGAGGTAAATGACTGTCATTTTAGAAACCCATTTCTCCCATACCCACCTGTATCTTTAATAATGAATACTTCATTAGTTACAGGTCAATATAAATAAAATAGTTACACACCCTGATATTTGAAAAATAATTGAGTAAGTGAGAACATAGTTGAGATGAAGGCAGAGGCAGGGAGAGGTAGGCATGTTTTTTTTGTTGTTGTTGTTGTTTTCCCTCTGATTATGGGAATGAGTTAAGGAAGGAAGGAGGTAAAAAATGAGGGAAGAAAGAAACTTAGTTGTGTCAGTGTGATGGGTAACTTCTTTCTGTGACTTGCACTGCAGCCCCACACCTTCAGTGATTCCCACGGGAGCTGTGGGAACTGAGAACAGGAAGGACCTCTTGTAGACAACTCTCTGAGCACAGGCCGTCTCTCCATCTTGCCATGGTCTGTGCCAGAGTTCTGCCACCTCAAATCTGTCCTCTCTGACTACTGGCTGTTTCCTACATCCTTGGCAACTGGTGACAGGTTCACATTGGTTACAGTGGTACCAAACCAGCCTCTGCAAGACTCACACATCTACGGGGCACCTGGGTGGCTCAGCTGGGTGAGCATCCATCTCTTGATTTTGGCTCACGTCCTCATCTCAAGGTTCATGGGATTGAGCCCCAAGTCGGACTGTGTGCTGACAGTGAGGAGCCTGCTTGGGATTCTCTCTCTCTCTCTCTCTCTCTTTCTCTCTCTCTCTCTGCCTCTCCCCCTTCTCACACACTCTCTCTCTCAAAAATAAACATTAAAAATAAAAAGACGCATACATCTAATTTTAGTTGCCATGTTTCTTCTCAATTTTCAGTTATAGCTTTCCAACTTCAGGTTTTAAAGGTACATTAAGAAGTCTTACAATATCTAATTCATTATTTTAATAAGTGACCACTTATCATGTACAAAGAAGTGACTTAGATGTTCAAAAAAATAAAATAAAATAAGGGCAGGCACACATCCTACCTTCAAGAAGGTTACAGTTTCATATTATTTAACAGGCCTAACTGTATCAAATGAAAGGTTAAAAAAATATGATTAAAATTCCACTGTAAGTGCCTAATTAGACAAACTGGTACCCAAAGATACTTGCTAATTGCTCTACCCCCCAAATTTTTATATCATTGAACCTATGAATTATTACGGTAAGAGCACACAAAAAAAGCCAATAAATGATTACTTTATGCCAACATTCTGGGCTGAGTTTTCATGTAATATTCCTTAGGACTTACCCACTGTAAATGTCAACTCTTACATTTAATGAGGAGAAATGACCATTCAGTTTGCAACCTGAAAAAGCATGCAAATCTTTTACATTCATCCTGTAGACCAGGGCACATATCTAGCACGCTGAATCTGCATTGGTTTAAATTTTTTAATGTCTTTTAGAGGTAATACACTTACAGTCTTACCATCATCGGATCATTACGTTTGCCAACAACATGAATGTTCTTTGTGATAAGGTTTGCAAACACAACATACTAGCTTCTTTAGAATAGCAAAGAGGTGTCACATACTGCATTTTAACCTATTTTATACTTTCATTAATCTATTCAGCAACTTCTTCATTATTTTTATAAACCAATAGTTAAGAATAATTGTCATTTTCATTTCCTCCCGAACTGCACACATTCTGCAGAAGATTTTGTATACAGTATATCGTTTCAAGCTTTTAACAATGATGTCATGGGATTACTATCATTGTCACCTTAAAAATAAGGAAAATAAGACTCAGAAAAATTAAGTAACATATCTTACAACTGTTGAGATTCTGTACTAGGTCCTTTTTATTTTGTATAATTATGCCTACCATGTTGTTGTGGCCTTGTTAGGTAATCAGGATCCTAAATAAATAAATTACCTCAGTTCTTGGATTTCTGAATTGGTATTACAAATTTAGTTATTTTTCAGTTTAAGATAGAAAACAAGATTATAAAGTATTTGGGGAAATAATACAGTGCTGAAAGGAAAACGCATCTACCTGATTTTTGAGGCAATAGCAGGCTATTAAGAGGACATTTTTCATTAGAGAGAAAGAGAAACCAAAATTAAGGAAGTGAAGCACTCTACGTGTGTTAGAGAAAATTGCACTTATGTATACATACATACATATACAATTAACCCTTGAACAACACAGGCTTGACCGGTGCAGTTTCTCCGGTGCAGTTTTGTGGATTTTTAAAATAAATACACGACAGTACTGTAAATGTATTTTCTCTTCCTTGTGATTTCTGTAAGAACATTTTCTTTTCTCTAGCTTACTTTATTGTAAGAATACAGTATATAATACATAGAGCATGAAAATATGTATTAATTGTTTACGTTATCAGTGAAGCTTCTGGTCAACATCAAGCTATTAGTAGTTAAGTTTTGGAAGTCAAAAGTTACAGGCAAATTTGGGACTGCACAGCAGGTTGGCATCCCTTCGCCCACATTGTTCAAGGGTCAAATATATATGTAATCGCTACTATGTAATTGTTTTTTAATTACATTTACTTTTAATGACTTTTATTAATTTTCCATTTCTTTGAAAGTAAGTTCTACTTTAGATTATTTGTGCTAATGCTGTTCAACTTAACGCTTTATGATCAATGCCAAGTTTTCGTGGTAGTCATTTCCTCTTTAAATGTTCCTTGATTAAATCAATGCCCTTCTATAATTTGGTCACCTGGAAGAGATACATTGAAACCAGTACCAATTTTTCAGTTTCCTGGAAGATGAAAAACATTCATTTCATCTATGCAGAACTTAAGTGAGAAAGTTTAATCTGTACTCTACATTTGTCTTCCCCAAACTCAAATAATACCAAAAGAACAGAAAGTATGCGTTTTGGTGAACGATGCCACAATGTATTTATGTATTGCATTTGCTGTTGTAAATTTTCTTTGGCTTTTTAATCATGCACAGAAATGAGCCTCGGTGTTTAAGGATGCAACACACTGGAAATAGTTTTAGGGAACAAATAATTAGCCTTTTGGAAGTGTGTGTTCATTTCACACAGCAATCTGTTCCTTCATCTCCTCCTCCTTCCTGTTTTGAAGGCAATCGTGTGTGTTACGTGCACCATCTGCAGCCTTACTGACAGGTGCAGGGTCAGTATTATCCCTCCAAGCATGGAGTTTAGCGCAAGCTGGAAATTTCACCAAGGCAATTTAGGAGATTTTGAAACCAACCAAACATTGACAGCCTATTTTATCAGTAGATGTGAGCGCTTGTTAGAAATGTTGATGATGGTGCTTTCAAGACCATATATACATAGGCTTATCTGGTTTGGGATGTTATCCAACAATAGGCCCACATCAATAATGCATCTTTTCACCACATGAAGATTAGAAATAATATAAAGAGAAAATTTGGCAACCTGCCATATATTTAGTAACAAATTATTTGATTAGGGTAATATGAACAACATTTTGCCACCTCTCTACTAAGGCCCACATAGTCCTCACTCCACTGGGATCCTGTGTCCGGACCAGTTGGGACAAAAACGGTCCCTGTGAGCCTATCTGGAGTTGTGAAGATGTGAGGAGATATATTTGGGAGGACCAGGTGGGAAATCACCACTTCCCTTCGGCTTCATGTCATCCATAAATATTAGCTTCTATAAATCAGTTATAGTATTAATGAAATCAACATTTATGAGTTAATCTTGGTAGTTAACCATCATTTTTAATATCAATTTAGCTAACCCCAGCAAGATTCTTGAGATTTCATACACTTTATCATAAGCACTTAGTAATCACACTGAAAAAGATCAATGTCAGGGGCAGTCACATATTAATATTTTTTGAGACAGTGCATTAAAACATGTAAGACAGTTTATTACTTAAAAATTAGACACCCTGTCCATAATAAAACTTAAATTAACTTGATGCCCATCAGCAGGGAGCAGGCATGATAAATTAAGTTACAGCCATATCATAGAATACTAGTCATTAATTTATTAAATAATCTCTGAAATATGGGGATAAAGAAAATGTCTGGAAGTGTATACAAAAAGAAAATTGTCAGTGCTCACGGAAAGTAGGTCTGAGTTTGAAAAGACTGGAACTGCCATGGCTTACCTGTGTTCCCATAACCACCAACGTGTTTCCGCACGGATAGATTTATGCCCGATACCATCTATTCTCAAAAGGTTACCTCATCTGTAGGGAATAAGGGAAAAATGATTTCAAAATCCTGTTTAAAATGTTTAATTTCATCATATTAAAACAATGATATAATGAAATTAGGAGGGAGAGCTGTGCTTTGGGATTCTACTACTTGAAATATGCTGGGCAAAACGTTTCCCCCAGATAGTGCTTTGCTGATTTCTTTGGCTACTTCAGCTTCTCTGTGTATTCATGGCAAACCAAATCCCCTTCATTAATACAGTCTTTCTTTAGGTATGTAATAAATTTCTCCACCGGCAAAGGTCCTCTTACCTGGAATATCTTACCTAGAATACTGCAATAAATATTCTGTTCAAGTTTGAATACTCATTCAATTTTAATCACTATATATTTTTTATTACCACTACATCAATACACTATTATTGTACATTAATGTATTTTCCTTCACTTTCGTATCAAGGGGACTTAAGGTTTATCTTGAGTACCAACCTTCTTTTAGTAAAAGGCGAAAGATTTATGCGATCTGAAGAGAAACCAGAGTATTCCAACCTTCTTTTAGATGATGTTAAAACTACTGTTCTTTCCAGGTTCTTTCATGCTAATTAGTATCTGTTTCACTACTGCCTATAACAACTTAAGCTTCCCCTTTTTTTTTTTTTTTGAGATTAAGGGTAACTTTTATTTCCTTATTTACATTTTCTTGAGCTTTTAAATTCTTTGCAACGCATGCATCAATTTTATAATCCAAAACAGTATTGCTTTCAAAACCGTATTAAGTAAGTATCCCAACTTCTAACTGCTGGTTTTGAGGTAAAACAGATCTCAGGGTCCACTGGCAGCCTATTTATACAGACGACCATAGAACTAGTCCATTCTCCTGTCCCCCCAGTCTATGGACAGTAGTTATTTAACTTATGTATTCATGTAACATAAAATGACTTTATTGACCTTTATCATTTCATAGGAAGTCAGTATTTGTCAAATAACTCAAGGTAAACTTGGCCTCAGTGATGTGTGCTAGCAGGTCGTCCATTAACTTTGTATCACTAATAAATCATATATATGTGATATAAACAATTCTGTGATTTTTCATTCTTTCAGAAATTCTAGCTATAGTTCTACAGTGAATAGGCTGAAAGGCCTAGAAAAGAAAGCAATATTCATTCATTCTTGTTCCTCTACCTCATTTTTCTGTGTTTCATAGGACCCTATTTTAGTATCATTTTTCTCTAGTTTCCCTGTAGGTGTGAAAAAAAATAAGTCAAATATATATAGATGACTGCAAATACCACTGCCAGGCAACTTGGTTTTTAGAAGTAATTTGTTAAACAGCCTAATGTACTATGATTTTTTAACCAACAACTCTCATCAAGAGTCTTGCCAAAAGTTCTTGTACAAAGTTACATTTGTAAATGGAATAACATTCCTTTCCTCCACCATGTACCATAAAAGGAAAATGTGTAATCATCTGAAAGAACACCTTGAAAAGGGAAGAAGGCATCTGGAGATGCTTTTCCCTCAAATGTGAGTATGATGGACCCTTTTAATCATAAATGAAATCAACATTTTACATCTGTGTTGAAGTTTTTTGCTTGTTTGTTTGTTTTTCTGCATTTGTAACTTAAGGCTGTAACTGTCTGAAGTGGGGAAAAAAACGGTCAAAATTATCACTTGATATTATGCAGGAAAGGGCATAGGTGGCTAAATATCACCTTGGGTCTGCTATGTAGGTACGTATCTGAAATGTGATTTTAAAATAACATGTTCCTATCCTAAACCGTGATTCTGCTAAGAATAACAAGAGCTCTCTTTTCTTGAGCATTATACTAAGTTTTTGCATTCTTTATCTTATTTCTACATAATAATCTAGTGTGGTATTATTTCTTTGTCCTGAGGAAGTAGATATGGAAAGAGAATAAGTGATAGAAAAGCCAAGATTTTCTAAAGAGTTTCTTAATACAACGTTTTTCAATCCATGCTATCTCTAGACTCCTTTACACACATAAAACTTATTGAAGATGCCAAGGAGGCTTGTGTTTGTGTGGGTTACATCTATCAATATTTACCATATTATTTCATTTAATAATATTATTTCATATAACATATATTATTTCATTTAAATATATGCTACTTCATTTAAAATGACTCTAACATGGTCTTTACACATCAACCAAAAACATATTTTATGAAAAATACACTTTCACAAAAAAAAATTAGTGAAAAGAACAGTTTTTTTTCTTTTTGCAAATCTTTTGAATTACTGGCTTAATAAAGCATAGCTGGGTTACCATACCTGCTTCTGTGTCCAATTTGTTAACAATCATTTCAATTAGCCTTTGAAAAACTCCACAGCGCACTCAGGAGACAATGAGGTGAAAAGGCAAATAACATCTTAGTACTACTATGAAAGTAGTTTTGACCTCACAGACCACCTGAAGAGGTCTCAGTGGCCCCCAGAGTTTACCATAGAATACATGGAGAACTGCTAACTTAATAGATTAGATCATGAATCATTCTCAGCTTGTAAATTAATTAAAGAAAGAGTATGTGTGTGTGTGTGTGTGTGTGCACACGTGTCTATGTGTGTGTGTGTGTGTGTGTATATATATATATAAAACAATCTAAGTCCAAGTTCATATTTGTAGTCTAAAATCTTTTAATAAAGCAAATTCATTGAATTTTGCTATTATTGACAATAAAAAAAATAAATACCTTATAGCATGATATAAGGGGCAGTGTAATCTTGAAAAACTCCTGGGATATTTTAAAAATTGTGGAAAGCCATCATTAAGGTATATGTAGAGCACATGAGTGATCTAATTTAGGTTTTTAAAAGGTCACCATGGTGATTTGGTACTAAATGGTTTAGAGAGGAGCAAGAATTGAATGCAGGTAGAAAGCTGTTGCAGTTGTTGAGGCAAGAGCTAATTTGGATTGAAAATATGATTGTTGTCATACAGCTTATGAGAAGTGACTAGGTTCAGAGGAAATTTTAAATTGGCCTAGCCAAATATGTTGATGGATTTTATGTAGTGGGCAGAGAAAAAAAAACTTCAGAAAGCCTTCTACATTAAGGACTACTCCTGAATAACCAAGAAGACACATATTGGTAGAGTTGCAGATCAAGAAGTTAAAAAGTCATATTTGGGACACATTAACTTTAAATTGCCTATTAGAGAGCTTCATAGCATGACTGCCTATAACAGCAAATCAATCATTTGTACTTAATTGATGAGTTTTGGTTTGTTACTTATGTAATATATACCCTAAAAACTTACTAATTCAATTTCAACATTAAGCCAATTGTATTATGAAAAATAAACTCTTTATTGACTTGCAAAGTTTCCGAAATTCATAGGACATTATTAAGGAGTTTCCATTAACTATTACCAAAAGGCATGAATACATTCAATGAATCCAGGGTATGCCAGACAACCATATATGCAAATGTTTCTTTCTCCCCTTTTTACAATTTCAGCATAACTCTCTGAGATCTTTTTATTTTCAAAGTGTGTCACTTCCATATTTAAATTTAAAATAAACTCCACAGAAATATAGTTTATATGCAAAAAAATTGTTAATTTATGTGTGCAATTCGGTGAGTTTTCACATCTATTTGGTTGTGAGATGACCACCAACATCATAATCTAGAACAACTCCATCAGCCCCAAATGTTCTATTTGAAACCAACCTCTCCTCGAACCACTCATTTCTGGTACCTATTGATATGCTTTCTGTAACTATAATTTTGTCTTTTCTAGAATTTCATATATATAGAATCAAACAGTATGCTTTAAGGTTCTTTCATATTTGTGTATGTATCAGTTCATCACATTTTATTGCTCAGTAGGGTTCTATTGAAAAGAAGTACCAAAGTGTTATATATATATTATATAATATATATATTATTATTATATTGATATATATATTGATTTACTATATATTGATTTATTGTTACCAATAGAGCTGCCATAAACATTTAAGTACAAATCTTTGGGTACACATATGGTTTCATTTCTCTTAAGTACATACTTAGGAGTGGGATTGCTGAGGCATTGTGAAATCCATATTTAATTTCATATGAAAGTGTCAAATTGCTTTCTAATGTTGTACAATTTTGCATTTGTATTAGCAAAGTATGAAAGGTCCAGCTGCTGTGTGTCTTCACCAAAACTTATGATCAGATTTAAAAATTTAATCATCTTTTTTTTTAATTAAAAACAATTCTTTAATGTTTATTTAGTTCTGGAAGAGAGAGAGAGAGCGTGCACGCGACCATGAACGGGGGGAGGGGCAGAGAGGGAGGGAGACACAGACTCCAAAGCAGGCTCCAGGCCCCTCGCTGTCAGCAGAGAGCCCAATGTAGGGCTCGAACTCATGAGCAGTGAGATCATGACATGAGCCAAAGTCACTCAACTGACTGAGCCACCCAGGTGCCTCCCAAAAATTTCAACCATCTTAATGTGTATATAATAATATAAAATTGTATTTTTTTTTTTTTCCTGATGAAGAGAGTCCTCCAAGTTAAAATGAACAGTGCTGGAAGCCGAGCTACCCAGCCTGAGTGGCAAGGCCCGGGCTGTGGACGGATTGGTGACTGAAGGGCGGCCCACAGACAGTGAAGCTTCTTGTCCTCCTGCTTTTAGGTAATTCGGCCTTAAAACTACCTGGGGTATTGTCTGTCTGGGAATGGCCCTCGAGAGGCCCCCTGGGAAAAGAAGCATTAGGGTAGAAAATAAGGTTCCGCCAGAAATTGTGCGGCCTTACGTTTAGCCTTTGCCATCCCCCATGGAGACTCCTCTACTTACAGGAAGGATAGCCTCACACCTCTGCCAGCAAAGAGGGCCTATAAAGGAGAGATATATGGATTTGAAAGCCCCACTCCAGCAACTAAGGAGTGTATCTCTGGGCAAGGGTGACTTCAACCCCTAGGCCCACCTGGCCCCCCGGAGGCATTCCAGATGATGACTGAACCTAGTCGGTTAAGCTACAGAATGGTTCATTGGTTCCTAGGTGCATGGTCTGAGAATGTGTGAGGCATGGGTATCTAAGGCCTTTTTGGCCCCTTTCTGGCACCTCGGACGAGGCAAACACATTGTTCTTCTGGCCCCATGTGGTCAGGAGGTCACCTCCCTGTAACTGTTCCACTTGAGGTGTTGAGAAATGGAGTGCCTTTCACGAGAACGGCAGAGCAAACGCTTTGTAGATTATAGATAAACGCAGATGCATAATGGAATAATGTAAGAAATTAATCTATAATCAAAGGGTATGTGGGAAAGTTAGGGGAAAATCGCCATGTTCTTTCTTAAAGGTCGATGACACATAGGAACTTTTTCAAAATTAGATAATGTTAGAAAAACATAGATGATGTACGGTACAAGGAAATCACTAGCATATATAATGCCACGTTTACTGCAATAAATCGGCCAGTTCAACACACTGCTGTTGTCTGTGTCCATTTTTATTTTAGTGTTTTTATTTTAGCTTTTTATTTTAGTTTTTTGTTTTTATTTTTATTTTTGTTTTTGTTTTATTTTCACTTTTTCGCCGACGCCGTTCATCCTTCGGGAAGCCCTGGACCTGCTGGAGCTGGACTCCGGCAGAACAGAGTCTACCAGCAGCACAAAACCATGTGAAAATATAAAACTCCCTGGTAGAAGTAAATACATAGGCAATTATAGAATCCTGTAGTAATGTAATATAGGTGTATAAGTCAGGAATGAGAAGGGAATCAAAATTTATCATTACAAAAAATAAATGAAATAGAAAAGAAAGCAGCAAAACAGGAAAGGAGGGACAAAAAAGCTATAAGGCACACAGAATATAATTAACAAAACGGCACTCAGTAATTACTTTAAGGGCAAATGGGTTAAACTTACTAATTAGGAGACGAATTTGGTTGATTGGATTAAGAAGAACAAGAATCAGCTGTGTGTTGCTTACAGGCGATTCACTTTAGATCTAAGGACACACAGAGGCTGAAAGTGAAAGGAGAGAAAAAGATATTTCATGCAAAAGGGAACCTAAAACAAACAGTGATGGCCATAATTACATTAGAAAAAATAGACTTTATGTCAAAACTGTCACAAGAGATAAAGGACATTACATAGTGATAAAAAGGTTAATTTACCAGAAAGACAGAATGTTCATAAATATATATGCACTTAAGAGGAGAGCTCTGAATATATGGAGCAAATTTTCACAGCACTGAGAAATAAACAGCAACATAATAATAGTAGGAAAATTCTATGCCCCTCTTTCACTTATGCATAAAACAACCATACAAAAAAACAAGAAGGTAACAGAGGATTTAAACAACATCATAGACTAATTGGAGCTAACAAACCTGTACATAATACTCCACCCAACAACAGCAGAATAAACATTCCTAGCAAGTGCACACAGAACATTTTCCAAAATAGACCACATATTAGCAGCAAAACAAGTCTCAAGATATTTAAGAAGACTGAAATTGTAGAAAGCATCTTCTCTAACCAGAATGGAAGGAAACTAGAAATCGACAGCAGAAGAAAAACAGGAAAATCCACAAATATATGGAAATAAAAAACCTCATTTTTGAATAACCAATGAGTCAAAGAAGAAATTAGAAGGGAATTTAGAAAACATCTTGAGAAGAATGAAAAGAAAAACAAAACTTATGGGACGTAGCAAAAGCATTACTGTGACCAAAGTTCCTAGGTATAAATGCTTACAGAAAGAAAGGAAGAAAGTAAGAAAGAGATCTCAAATCAACAACCCAACTTTATACCTCAAGAAATTAGAAAAAGGTGAACAAACTGAAACCAAAATTACCAGAAAAAGGAAGTAATACAGATTAGAGCAGAAAGAAACAAAATAGAGAATATAAATACAATAGAAAAACTAAAGAAAACAGACTTGTTGTTTTTTTTCTCAAAGATCAACACAAGTGACACTTAGAATTACAAAGAAAAAAGAGAAAAATATGAGTAACTAAAATTAAAAATGAAAAAGGGGACATCATAACTAATACTACAGAAATATAAATAATTAGAATAGTATAAAAATTATATGCCAAAAAATTAGACAACCTGAAAGAAATGGACAAATTCTTAGAAACATACAATCTATCACGAAAAAATGAAGCCTAAACAGATCTACCAATACTAAGGAGATTTAATCAGTTATCAAAATACTTAACAAAGAAAAGCTCAGGACCATATGTTTTCATAGGAGAATTCTACCAAAGTTTAAGGAAGAAGTAAGACCAATCCTTCTAAACTCTTCCAAAAAATACTCCTCTAAGTATTTTTATTCTAAGAGAATACTCCCAAATTCATTCTATGAGGATAGGATTACCCTGATACCAAAACTGGACAAACACAGTAAGAAAGGAAAACCATAGACCAATACCACTGATGAATACTGATGTTAAAATCTTCAAAAAAAAAAAAAAAAGAAAAAACCTACCAAACCAAACTCAGCACCACATTAAGCATCGTGCACCATGATCAAGTAAAATTTATACGTGAGAGAGGATGGTTCAACATACGAAACACAATTAATGTAACACACCACATTAACAGAATAAAGAAAAAAATGCACATGGCCATCTCAATTGATGCAGAGAAAGCATTTGACAAAATACCAGTCCCTTTCATGATGAAAACTCTCAACAAGGTAGGAATAGAAGGAAACTACCTCAAAGTAATAAAAGCCATGTATGCAAAACACACAGCCAACATCACACTCAGTGCTGAAAGATTAAACTTTAAATCAGGAAAAAGGCAAGGATATTCACTTTCATCACATCTGTTCAACATAGTACTTGATGTCCTAGCCAGAACAAGTATATAAGAAAAAGAAATAAAAAGCATCAAACCTGGAAAAGAAGAAGTAAAATTATCTCTGTTCACAGATGACACAATCTTACATCTGGAAGGCCCTAAAGAAACCACAAAAAACCTGTTAAAACTAATAAATTTCAGCAAAGTTTCAGAATACAAAGTTAACCCACAAAAATCAGTTGCATTCCATATACTAACAATGAAATTAAGAAATTAAGAAAATAAGAAGACAACAATTCAAAAAAGAATTTTAAAAAAGGCAATTCGGCTTACAATAGGATCAAAAAGAATAAGATTTTTAGGAATAAATTTAATCAAGGAAGCAAAAGATTTGTATGCTGAAAACTACAAAACTTTGATAAAAGAAATAAAAAAACATATAAATGAGCAGATATCCTATATTTGTCAGTTAAAAGATTTAATATTGTTAAAATCCATATTATCCATATCACCCAAAGCAATCTACATATTCAATACAATCTATATCAAAATGCCAATGGTATTTTTTTTGCAGAAATAGTAAAATTTAAAAAATCCTAAAAATCCTATGGAATCTAAAGGGTCTCTGAAAAGTTAAAATAATCTTGAGAAAGAAAAACAAAGAAACAAAGTTAGAGGCCTCATACCTCCTGATTTCAACACATATTACAAAGCTATAATAATCAAATAAATGTTACACAAACATATAGACAGATATTTAGACCAATGGAACAGAATGGAGACAAGAAATAAATCCTTCCATACACGGTCATAAGATCTACCAGGTTGCCAGTATTACACAACGGTGAAAAGATAGTTTTTTCAATAAATAGTGGTGGAAAAAACAGATTTCCATATTCCAAAAAATGAAGTTAGACCTTTAACTTACACCATATATAAAAATTAATTCAAAATGGGTTAAAGACCTTAATGATAGACCTAAAACTACAAAGTTCTTAGAGGAAAATACAGGGGAACAACTTCAGATATTGAATTTGGTAATAACTTCTTGGATACACCACCAAAAGCACAGGCAACAAAAACAAAAATCGACAAATGGCACTAAATAAAAGTTCAAAACTTTTGTGAATCAAAGGAAACAATGAGGTGAGTGAAAAAGCAACCTACAGAATGGGAGAAAATACTCGCTGATCATAGATCTGATGAGTGGTTTATATCCAGAATATATAAGGAACTCTTACAACTCAACAACAACAAAACTATTATTAAAAAATGGGTAAAGAATTTGAATAAATTCTCCAATGAAGATATATACAAATAGCCAACAAACATATGAAAAGATGTTCAACATCATCAATCACAAGAGAAACAGAAATCAGAATCACAGTTAGGATGGCCACTATAAAAAGAACCGGAAATAAATGTTGACAAAGACGCAGAGAAAATGAAATCCCTGCACCATGTTGGTGGGAAAGTAAAATGGTACAAGCACTATGGGAAAACAGTATGGACGCTTCCCAAAATAATAAAAACACAATCACCATATGATCCAGTGATTCCACTTCTTGATGTATATCTAAAAGAATTCAAAGCAGGATCTCAAGGAAATATTTGTACATCAATGTTCATTGCAGTATTATTCACAATAGCCAAGAGATGGAAGCAACACACGTGTCAGCAAAAGTTAAATGGATAAAGACAATGAGTTATATACATATGATAGAATAGTATGCAACCTTAAAAAATAAGGAAATCCTACAACATTCTAAAATACGGATGAACCCCAAGGACATTATGCTAAGTTAAATAAGCCAGTCACAGAAGGATACTGTATGATCCCACTCTGATGAAGTATCGAAAATAGTCAAAATTAGAGGTGTCTGGCTGGCTTAGTTTGCAGAGCACACAACTTTGATTTCCAGCTTGTGTGTTCAAGACTCACATTGGGCCTAGAGTCTACTGAAGGAAAAAAAATGCAAAAAGAAAAGCAAAAAAAAAAAAGAAAAAAAAAAGAAAAGAAAAGAAAAAGAAAAAAGAAAAGAAAGAAGGAAAAAAGAAAAAAGCAAAAGTCAAGTAGTCAAAATCACAGAGAAAATGGAAAGATGGTTGTCAAGAGCTAGGGGAATGGAAATAAGGGTTTAATAGGGTTTAATGGATACAGAGTTCAGTTTTGCAAGATGAAAAAGTTCTAGGAATCTGTTGCACAACATTGTGAATATACTTTTTTTAAGTGGCACAGTCACCCTTGAAAAGGGGAGGGGTCAGGGGGAACCACCTAGTCCCGCCTAGCATATCCCACTGCTACATGCTACAAGGCATGTACAGGCAACTTTCAAGGCTTGGGGGCAGTGGACCAGAGGGGACCACTTCTTATCAGTCCCACAAGCTGTCAAGTCCAGGGAGTAGGAGAGGTGGACCCATACCCACCCTCTTCACCCTCCCCTACCACCACTCCCCTCCAGCAAGGGCTCAGGGCCAGTATACTTAACACTACTGAAATATACACTTGATAATGGTTAAGGTGGTAAATTTAATATTAAGTGTTTTTTACCAAAATAATAAAAAAAATGTCTGCAGCCTTTAAAATAAATGTCAAAAGGGGAGAAAGATACTCATAGCACTCAAAATGAATGAAATTTTAATCGAGAAGGTATGATGAACTCTTGCAAAAACAATAAGACAATGTATCCCGTAGAAAACTAACAATAACTTTCCAGCAGACATTTCATAGACAGAAAACATGACCAGTAATTATATGAAAATATGTTCAATTATGTTAGTAATCAGGTAATGAAAATTGAAAACGGCACACACTCGATACGATGTAATTTTAGAAGATCATAAAGCCTTATTAAAGGTTGTGCAGCATCTTGTATTGCCAAACATATTGTTCATCAGAAATTCTCATAAACTGGTAAACACATTTTTAAAACTGTTTGAATATCAGCTGTTCCAATTTTATACATCTATAATCTAGATAAATGTTTGCACATTTGCACAAAGGAAAAAGTAAACATTTTGATAGTGCCATGGTTTGTAATAGCAGGCAACCTACAACAATCTGAATGATCGTCACCAGAAGAATGGATAAACACACTGTGATACATTTACTGGATTGATCGCTATGTGAGAATGAATCAGAAAAAATAACAAATCGAAATGAATGAATATATTACTGAATTTAAAAGTAGCTATAGAAAAAGAATTATGTGATTCCATTTACATAGAGTTAAACTTGCAAAATTAGTGACACATTATAAAACTGTGAAATAAAACAAATAACCCTTGGGCAGTTTTGGATAGCAGTTATCTCCAGAGAATAGCAAAGATTCACAGTGGGATTTCAAAGATATTGATCATGTTTACTGATACTGATCAGTAGGATTTCAAAAATATTTATCAGAATCACTTTCTTAAGCTATATGGTAGAGATCAATCAATGTATCTATCTCTGTGTGTATAACATGTTTCTAAAAATTGATCAATTTAATATATTTTCTAAATCACATTAGTATATAGTGCAGTACCACTGAGCATTCAGTGAACACTTGAGGGAAAGAGTCGACAGATAGGTATATAGTTGCTCTTGGGCTCAGGAACCTCCACATTAGAATCTGTCCTATCACCCAATATTAAAAGTTCTCTACAGATTCAGGTAATATCCCCTCACCGACACTCTACAAGTATGGTGGATTCCTCTACTTCCTTTCCACCAGGCATGAGAACAGGTGTGGGTCTCCTTTCTGCTGAGAAGGGCTTTTGACTCTGTGGAGCTTAGCTCTAACACGTGTTTTTGTGTCTTCAATTTCTGGTTCTTACAGTGAGGGCAACACTCTCTTTTAACTTTCTACATCTAAGCTTGAATCAAAACAAAAACTTTTTCATTTTTAAGGTTTAAGCATATAAAACTTTATCCCTTAACAATTAGATATTTAAGAGGCAAGTATTTAAATATGTCCCTTTTATACTTGCCCTTGAAATCTCCCATCATGTTAAGATTGTCTGGGTTTTTAGTTCTAGATTGATATTATATACATCGTTTCTATCCTTTGGGGAATTAGCTTTTATTTATTTTAAGGACCACAAAAAAGTCTACTAAAAGATTATACCCTTCCTACATCTCTTACATAGTGAAATGTATTTCTGGGTTTGTTTCTCTTATAATTTTTCCAAGTGTATACATATATAATTTTTTTTTGGGCAAACATTCCAACGCTATTTCTGAAAATCAGTTTTTATTATGCTCTCACATTTTAATGATAATGAGATTCAATATTGCATTCTTCATCTAAACATGTTTTCTTTTAATTCTTTATAACATTATTTCTTTTTTGGTGTTGAATTTTGCTGTTGAGAATTCTGATATAGTGACTCAACCTTATTTTTCTGCAAATTATTTTCTTTTCACCTAGTATCATTTAAAATTTGTATCTGTCATTGGTGTTCCACATTATAATGTGTCTAGGTATGGATTTATTTCCTCTTAGCTCTCTAGAAATACCATAAATCTAGTTTTGATCTGTTTTTCTTAAATTTTGGAGAATTTTTGAATACTAGTTCTTCAAACATTAGTTTTATATTTTGACTTATTTTTTAAGTTACCTTCTAGATTTCATCAACTTCATCTTTCAACTCATTAATTCTTCATATGTATCTATCTTTCTGCTTATCTAAACACTGTATCCTTATTTCGAAAAGTGTAAATTTTATATCATATGTTCCCACTGAGTTCTTACTGAAGTTTCTTTGTTAATGACTTTGATTGCTTATATCATCTGTTAATTATTTAAGCATGCTTAAATGTTTGGTGCTTCTGTTCTGCTTCATATGAAATATTTCGTTTGGATTGGTGCCTTTTTTTTTTTTATGTGACTGTGTTTTGTCATACTTGGTTCGAGAGCACATGTTCCCTGATAGTGTCAACTATTCTGCTTGGTATTGGAATAAGGTCAAAGTCAAGATCTTGGACAACTCCTCAGGGTGAATTTTTAAAAGAGAGGCAGAATATCTAGAACTCCAGGAGCACTGTATGTCACTCCCAACAGCTACCACTCAGTGAAATAACCCTCTGGCCAGGATTTCACTTTAAACTCTTCGGAAAAAGCAGCATGGGTGGAGATGGTCTCCCTTGGTTATAATCCACTGGCCTGTAGAATTGGAGTGTGAGGCATAGAGAAGTGAACGGCCATAAGTGCCTGGTTAGTCCACATCCGTTATTTTGAACTCAACCTTACATGACTTTTTTTATTTTCTACACCAGTGGTCTATTCTGTTGCTGCAGAATTCTTTGCTAAAGCGCTGATGGCTATTGTTTCAGGGTAAAAGAGAGAGGCAAAACAGAACTTAACATATTCCTTCCATCATTTCCTTTTATCTTTGTCTCAGGCTACTCCTTACCCCAAGCTACAGCACACCTGATAAATGCACACACAGTTTAAGGAAGCCTATGACTCTCCAGGTATTTCCCAACTTTTTGTTATTTTTGCTCAAATCAGTGCTACCTTTCTATCTCTATAGTGTCCTCAAAGTTGATTTTGGAGGTAAGTGGCAGACACACTTTAAGGTGAACCCCAATGAGTCACACCCTTATATGATCCCCTCCTCTTTAATGCAGGCAGAACCTGAGACTTAATAATTACCAATAGAATATGACAAAGATGATAGGATGTCATTCCCATAATGAAATTTTGTTATGTATGACTCTGTCATAGCAGATGAGAGAGAGAGAAAGAGAGAGACAGACAGACAGAGATATTCTCCTGGTGGCCTTAAAGGAACAAAGAGCCATGTTAAGAACTGCCTATGAAAGGGGCCACATGGCAGGGAAGTGTGGTTGTCCACCAGCCAAAAGCCAGTAGGCAGTCAGAGACCTCAGTCATACAGCCATAAGCAAATTAATTCTGTCAACAGCCTGAATAAGCTTGAAAGCAGATTCTTCTCTAGTCAAGCATCCAGTAAGACTCCAGCCGGCCAATATCTTGATTGCAGCCTGAGTAGAGGACCCTGCCAAACCATGCCCAGATTCTTGGCCACAGAAACTGGGAGATAATAAATATGTGTTGCTTTAAGCCACTGTATCTGTGGCAATTTGCTATGCAACAGCAGAAAACTAATACAACAGGAAATAGCCTGAGCTAGTTCTAGAACTTGATAGGATCTGGAAGCAAGGGATGGGTGGGGAAGGAAAAAATGTGTATACTTTTATCATCTCACAAAGAGGAGTGAAAATCGTTTAGAAGGTAGAAATGCCAGAGTTAAATAAAGATCACCTACTGCAAATTTTTTAGGATCACAAATATTTCCAGATCTTTTTTTTTTTTAATTCTAGTAAAGAGCTATGGTCTATTATAGATTGTTAAGGAAGACTATCAATATTTCTTATGTTTCACTGCTCTGTAGAATGTCAATAAAATGGATTAACTTCACTGTTATTCATCCTAATGTTCTATAAATTAATACTCGTTCTTTCAACAGGAAATTTCCCCAAGTGTCACATAAATTTATGTTATGTAGAGAATCATAATTTTTATTGAAGTTTACTATCTTTAAAATAAAACTAATTTAACATTCATGAAGAAGTAATATATCAGCCTAATAGAATCCAGTCATAGTTTATCAGAACCGATTACATTGTTGGCATTATAGTTATTTTGCCCATATTTCTCTTTTAAAAACTATCCTTAGGAGAGGCTCACTGCAGTCTTTCAGGGTATACCTTATAAATGGGGGCAAAATGAGTAGATTAAAGTCTATGTGATCTTTACATAGGTAATTTCCTGATAAATAGATGACAAAAATGGGATTAGCTCTTCCTGATAATTACCAATTTCCTGGAAAGATCCAAAAATGTCAATTACTTTCCTTAATACCCATTGATTATATCAAAGAATTTGTACTGATTGGAATATAACAAGTATCTGCTGAAAGTTACAACTTTTTCTTTCCTGCTCAGACACACTACCCAATGACCATTTCATAACCACCAATTGTATCATTTTTGCCTGTATCTTCCTGTTTTATGAACTAATTTTAAATACTAACGATGATGAAGTGTAAGGCACTGCTTACAACAAAAACTCCTTTTATAGTACTCAGCTATTCACAATATGGACTCTGCCAAGCCTTAGTTTTCAAGATACCAACAAAATTTGTAGACATGAATATTCAACGAAGCTTAGCTGTTTTGGTTTCTTTTTTCTTCCTTCCTTCCTTCCTTCCTTCCTTCCTTCCTTCCTTTATTTCTTCTTTCATTCATAAAACAGAAGAATAAATAAAATTATTTTCCCTCACATTCAGGAAAGATTGGAAAATTAAATAAACTATCACCACCAAAAGAGGGAAAAATAATATGTTAGTTGTTAATAATTTTGTCTTTGAAATAAAAGGCCATCATAATTTATTATATAAAGAAATAAGGGAATAAAAGGGAAAAGGGGTGGGATGAAGGGAAAGAGTGTATGTGGGATAGAACCCTGGGGGAGATTTCAGAGAAGAGGAAGTAATGTTGTGGATTATTAGAAATGTTGCAGAAGCTTCAGTGTTGATTCTGGGGATGTTGCAGAAAAGGCAATAGGGCCTACTGTCTGGGAAGATATGGATGAGTAAAAATAAAATGAAATATCTTATGGAGCAGAGTTTGACGCATAACATCTATGCAGAAGTTAATTCCTCATCTGCTATGAGGAATTCTTTCCTTGAATCACCAATTCTTTCCTTGAATAAGAACTCATGTCATATTCTCAAAAGCTAGCTGATCTCTGCCTCTCTCCAAAAACAAATTTGCTCTTTTTTTCATCAGCATCTTAATTGCTGAGGGCCCAGAAGGAGATTGTTAGCAAAAGTGGTTACCTTTGCTTAGTTTACTGTCCTGGGGACAAGAGTTAACTCATCAAAAAACATGTCAACATGCTCACGTAAGAGTGTTCATCAGTTATAACTTATAGCCTAAACTAGCCAATCTCCAATTTCCTGCCTTGGAAGACCCACCTTAAACCACTTGTTTTCACTTGATCTCCTAACACTCTATCCTACAATAATATTAAGACTCTGTGAAGATAGTGTCCTCCTTTGCAAAAGTGTGTTTAATTAAGTTTGTTTTCCTTGATTAACAGGTTTTCTGGTGGTCTCTTGGGAAATCAATAGTACCAAAGCCACTGAATCTGTACTTGAGTAGGGGGGTTGAATGAAACAGTTAAGAACACTTCCATTATACTTATAGAAAATGCTGATGCTTCAACTTCTTAATATGATAATTTAATGTCAATTCCCTTTTGAGTCTACTTCTTATGTGATTCATAATACATTCCACAAGACAACAGGGAATGAAGACTAAGTAGAATAAAGTACAGGTGCACAATAAAACCCAGTAATTTATCATGAAATTGATACTTATCTCTAACATATCTTTGCAAAAAAGAAAAAGAAGGATCACTCTTTTGGCTGATAAGATATGGTATATGTCGCATCTTAGGAACTTACAAGAACAAATACCAAGTTCTTTGACTATATCAGTGATGTGTGTGTTTGTGTATGGGTAAGAGAGAAGCATATGTCACATGCACTCCATATTAACCATTTCAAATAAGTTTTTTCCACTGGGTTGTAATTATTGCTTTTCATAATCAATTTGTCAAAACTATGTTTTGCATATTTTATGTAATTTCCCTTTGTCATTATCAGAGAAACAAAATTCCTTTATAAAAAAGCACTTGTGTTTCAGTAATTGCTCTTCATAATCAATTTAATCACTTCTTGGCCACTGTAACGGTAGTTTACTCTTCAAGTTATCCTTTTACTTACTCCATTGTTACTTGATGATCTCTGCCAGACACTGATACACAAAGACATACCAAGACTAATGATTTTAATTCCGACATTCAAAATGCTAAACAGACTGTAGCAATACACTATTTTTTTAAATTTATTATTTTCTTTTTTAGAGAGGAAGAGAGAGTGCATGAGCAGGGGAGGGGCAGAGGGAGAGAGAATCTTAAGCAGGCTTCATGCCCAGCTCAGAGCCTGGTGTGGGGCTTCATCTCAAAACTGTGAGATCATCACCTAAGCCATAATCAAGAGTTGGATGCTGACCTGGCTGAGCCACTCAGTCACTCCTATAGCATCTCAGTATGAACTTCAGAATTTTTTCCATGAGAAACAGCCAAAGGTGGCAATTCACACCTGGAACTAGTAGAATGATGTAGAATTCCATTAGGGCTTACTGGACTAAAGGTAGGACTGCTTACAACTGTTGGAAGACCTGAGCCCAGGATAGATTCCCAATAAGGATTACAACACCTTTGAAGTCTTCAGATGTAGGTCAGCTAAGAATCTCAGGTAAGGCTATATTAAGGTCATAACTCAAACTGTCCAACCAGCCTTGTGTTTCCTATGCTAACTTTAGTTAGAGAAGCAAAATGAAGAAGCTTATTTTCCACTTTAGTGGGGATGTTTTGAGATATGACCATTGATGTAATTCCAAGAGACCCATTTCTTACTGCTATGCTGAATAGGTATTTTTGGGTTAAATGGCTCCTGCCCATTTCGTTTATCAAAGTGTAAATAAATGCTATTATCACTATAGTGAATTTGCTATACTTTTATTTTTACATCTATGTGATGTGCTACTTACATATCTGCTAACAACTACAAACATCAGCAGAGTTTTGTAAATTAGTTTTGGGCAAATTGATGGGTGTTGTGTACTTGTTATACATATATAAAAATGGATAACACGGTTATTGATTCTTATAGTCAGGTTTTACAACATTGTGATCCCATCCCCCTCCAAATTCTCCAAAATATGTATACAGTTCTGTTACTGCACAAGAACAAACTAAGTCCAAAGACAGTAGAAGGAAGAAAATAATAAAGGTTAGAGCAGGAATAAATGAAATAGAGACTAGAAAGAATATAGAAAAGTTATTTTTCTTTAAAAAAAAAGATAATGAAATTTAAGCTAGACTAACCAAGAAAAAAGACCCAAATACCAAAATTCTAAATAAAAGAGAAGGCATTACAACTGACAACACAGAAATACAAAGGAGCAGAAGAGCCTACTATGAACAAGTGTATACCAACAAATTACATAGCCTAGAAGAAACAAATTCCTAGAAACATAAATCCTACCAAGACTGTTACCAACATTAACAAGAAATAAAGAGTAATAAGATGGAAACAATAATTAAAAATCTCCCAACAACAGCAACAACAAAAAATCCCAAGACCGGATGGTTTCACTGGGGAATTCTACCAAACATTTAAAGAAGAATTAACAATACTCCTTCCGAAATTCTTGCAGAAAATTCAAGAGGAGAGAACACACCCAAACTCACTTTGTGAGTTCAGTGTTACCTTGATACAAAATTTAGATAAGGATACTACAAGAAAACTATGGTCAATAATATGCCTGATGAGTAAAGATGCAAAAATTCTGAACAAAATTCTAGCAAAACATATTCAATACACATTGAAAGGATCATACAGCATGACAATTATGATTCATCTCTGGGATGCAAGGGTAGTTCAACACACTTAAATCAATGAACATGATACCCCACATTACAGAATGATGAATAAAAACATATGATCTTGTCAATAAATCCAGAAAAAGCATATGAAAATTTTAACACCCTTTCATGAAAAGCTCTCAAGAAGTTGAGTATAGAAGGGAAATACTTCAACATAATAAAGGCCATACATGATAAGCTCACAGCCAACATCATACTCAATAGTGAAAAATGATAAACTTTTCTTCTAAACTCAGGAACAAGACACTAGTACTCAGGTTCACCCTAATCCAATATAGTATTGGAAATCCTAGGTGTAATGAGTAGACAGGGAAAAGAAACAAAAAGCATCAAATTTGGAAAAGAGGAAGAAAAACAGTCTCTGTTTGAAGAAGACATGGTTTTATAAATACAAAACCCTAAAGACTCTACCAAAAAGCTGTCAGAAGAGATGATTTTAATAAAGTCACAGGATACAAAGTCAACATACAAAAATCACTTCAATTTCTATGAACTAACAACAAAATATCTGAAAGAGAAATAAAGAAAATTATCCCATTTACAACACCGTCAAAAACAATAAAATGCTCAGGAATAAATTTAACCAAGGAGGTGAAAGATCGGTACTCTGAAGTCTACAAGATATTGATAAAAGAAATCAAAGAAGAAATAAACAAGTGGAAAGTCATCTCATGTTCTTAAACTGAAAGAAATAATTTTACTAAAATGTCCATTCTACCCCACACCATCTATAAATTCAATGCAACTTCTATCAAAATTCCAATTGCATTGTCCACAGAAATAAAAAGCAGAAACTTAAAAGGCCACCAATACCTGAAACAATCTTGAGAAAAAAGAAGAAAACTGGAGGCACCATACTTCCTGATTTCAAACTATAATACAAAACTACAGTACTCAAAACCAGAATAGTCTGGAATAAAAATAGACACCTGGACCAACAGAATAGAACAGAGAGGCCAGAAATAAAATCAAGCATATATGATTAACTAACATTTGGCAAAGAAATAAACAATATGAATCGGAAAAAAGATAGTCCTTTTATTAAATGGTGCTGGGAAAACGAGACATTCACATACAAAAATAATGAAATTGGATCCCTCTCTTACACTACTCACAAAAATTAACTTCAAATGGGTTAAAGATAACTTGACATTGGTCTTCAGAATGATCTTTTGGATCTGACTCCAAAAGCACAAGCAACAAAAGCAGAAATAATCAAGCAGGACGACATCAAACTAAAAACTTCTGTACAGAGCAGGAAAAAAAATCAACACAATGAAAAGACAGCTTATGGAATGAGAGAAAATATTTGCACACCATATATCAGATACAGGATTAATATCCAAAATAAGAAACTCATATATCTCAATAGCAAGAAAAGAAACAACCCAAGTAATAAATGGGTAGAGGGATGAAATGGACACTTTCCTAAAGAAGACATACAAATGGCCAAGGGACGCATGAAAAGATGCTGAGCATCACTCATTATCAGGGAAATGTAAATCCAATCCACAATAAGATATAACCTCACACCTGTGAAATGGCTATCATTAAAAAGATAAAAGATAACAAGTGTTGGTGCGATGTGAAGAAAAGGGAACCATCGTGCACGCTTGATGGGAAAGTTGACTGGTACTGCCACTATGGAACACATTAAAAAGGTTCCTCAAAAAATTCAAAATAAAACTGCCATATGACCCAGCAATCCCACACCTGTGTATGTATTCAAAGGAAGTTAAATCACTATCTGGAAGAGCTATCTGCACCTCCATGTTCACTGCAGCCTTATTCACGGTAGCCGAGACATAGAAACAACCTAAGTTATCACTGACAGATGAATGTATGAAGAAAATGTTGTGTGTATATACACAGAGGATTATTATTCAGCTTTAAAAATGGAAATCCTGCTATTGGTGACAACATGGAAGGATATTGAGGGTATTATGCTAGGTGAAATAAGTCAGACAAAAAAAGACAAATACATATATGTGGGATCTAAGAAAAACCCCACCAAACTGATAGAAACAAAGTAAAATGGTGATTGCCAGGTGGTAGGCAGGGGAGAAAATGGGGAGATGAAGGTTAAAGTTGTACTTCTAGTTAGAAGATGAGTAAGTTCTGGGGATCTAATGTATAGTGTGGTTACTATAGAATATTTTATACTTGAGAGCTGCTAAGGGGTACATCTTGTATGTTCTCGTCACATACAAAACATTTTAATTATGTGAGATGCTAGATGTTCTAACTGACCATACTGCGGTAATCGTTTCACAATATAAATGTACATCAAGTCATCATGCTATACGCTTTAAACTTACATAATATGTTAATTATATCTCAGTAGTAGAAAAAACCAAGGCACTCTCCTAGAGCTCATGAATTAACACTGTTAAGAAATACTTTATGATAAAAAGAAATATGTGGACTTTTTAAAAATATTGAATAATTGTTGTTATAATTGTTCAATGTATTTTTTAAAACTTTTTTTTAACGTTTACTTATTTTTGGGAGAGACAGAGCATGAGTTGGGGGAGGGCAGAGAGAGACAGAGGGAGACACAGAATCTGAGCTGTCAGCACAGAGCCCGACTAGAGGCTGAACTCCAGAACAGCGAGATCATGACCTAGGCCAAAGTCAGATGCTTAACCAAATGAGCTGCCCAGGCACCCCAAGTTCAATGTCTGTTAAAAGGTACTTAGCTAGGGGGCGCCTAGGTCAGTCAGTTAAGCGTCTGACTTTGGCTCAGGCCATGATCTCACGGTTCATGAGTTCCAGCCCCACATCGGGCTCTCTGCTGTCAGTGTGGAGCCACTTTGGATCCTCTGTCTCTCTCTGCCCCTCCCCTGATCACACATACACTCCTCTCTTTCTCTCTCTCTGTCTTTGTCTCTCTCTCTCTCTCTCAAAAATAAATAAGCATTAAAGAAAAAAAGGTCCTTACCTAGACATATTTCTCCTCAGGGATACTTTCCAATACATATGTCAAAACAGAGACCTGAGGGTGACAAGAAGGCAAAACCATTTAATGCTATAATTAATACTGGACTTCTGACTTCTGAAACTCTTCCTGAGAACAAGAAAAATAAAACCTAACTTGATTAAATAAAAGTCATTTCTGTACCTGGTTAACAGCACCTGAATATAGTCCCAACTGCTACAGTTCTAATAGTCTTTTTCAAATCACAGTAACTGGAGGGAGTAACTGATTTAATAACTTGAGGCAAGAAAAAAAATGAATAATGGATTGGAAGACCTTGTTGCCAGAAAAGAGAGACACCTTCAAAATAGATCTACAGTAAAGTTAAAAGATCAAAGCTGTGCCCTAAAAATGCTCTCACTAGCCAAGTTGTGAAAAACTGAAAAATCAAAAAGAAAAAAATAATTACAATTATTTGGAACTTGTTTCATCTATGAAAACTCCTGAGTACATAATGATACTAGCAAATGTAAAAGCTATTTTAAAATGTATGAAAGTTAATTATAAATATAAAGGAAGATGACTAACAGAAAATGCTTACCTATTGGGAAATAGAAATAGGAATGGAAACCTATTGGGAATTTCCTTTTTTTGTTGTTGTTTTCTTTTCTTTTTAATCATGGGTTGCTATATAGATTGGTATCTCCTTTAAATATGGGACACTGGCTACAAGGAACTGTAGGGAAACCTACATAATGCCTGGAAGTTAAGCACTATATAAAATCAGGAGGAGTAATCAGTACTGGCATTCACTCACAATGACCTGACAAATGACAGTATAGCAATGAGGTACAAGATGATAAATTAGCCATAAATCCAGATTCAAGAACTGATCACATACACAGTCTTTTTGGAGTGCATCTAGATAAACTAATATCTAATAATAAATTTCCATAAGGTATTATAATTTTTATTTATTTATTTATTTATTTATTTATTTATTTATTTATTTTTATTTTTGAGACAGAGAGAGGAGACAGAGCCTGAGTGGGGAAGGGTCAGAGAGAGAAGGAGACACAGACTCCAAAATAGGCTCCAGGCTCCGAGCTGTCAGCGCAGAGCCCGATGTGGGGCTCGAACTCGTGAACCCCAAGATCATGACCAGAGCCAAAGTCGAATGCTTAACCAACTGAGCCACCCAGGTGCCCCTCTATAAGGTATTATAAAATAATAAATTGAGGAATAATATTCCCAGATCAAAACATGATGGAAAGGTAAGGAGAGAGGAATACCACAACCTGAAATCAGGCGTGAATTTGTAAATTCCAACTGAATTAGCAAAGAATCTCTTATTTTTTAGTTTTTTTATTTTAAGAAAGGTTTAAAGTTTATTTGTTTTCAGAGAGAAAGAGAGCAGGGGAGGGACAGAGAGAGAGGGAGGGAGAGAGGCTCCGCACTGTCGGAACAGAGGCTGATGCGGGGCTTGAACTCGCGAACAGAGCGATCACGACCTGAGATGAAAAGAGTCGGACGCTTAACCAACTGAGCCATTCAGGTGCCCATGAAGTAGCAAAGAATCTTAACTCTACAGTGGGACCTAGCCAGTGAATTTTGGCTAAGGTTTAAACCCCATTCAAAGATAAAATACGCCTGTAAATGGGCAATCCGACACAGCACACTTTCTTTGGGATCTAGCAGTATTTCTGTACCCTTAGGTAGAATTAGACATGTATAGAGTTAACAAAGAAATAGAACAAATCATCAATGTTGATATTTAATATTAGTTTAGCTGTATATATAAAATAACTTTTATTATCATAGTAAAATCTATATATTGTGAAGGTATTAGAAGGAATTGAGGACCTTTGACTTATTGGACTTATTATACAGATACATTTAAGAGCATTTCACTAAGTTTATAAGCAACATTTAAATGTCTAGCAATACTTAGTATATTTTATTTATTTTAATGATATTATTGGTAAAAGAGTATTTAAATATTTTTAAAATTGATTCATGAAATTATAACACTACTATGTATCAGAAAAGTAGTAGCAAATATTCTTTTCCATACACAAAAGTCTTTCTGTCAGTAACATTTCCTACACCACTTGTCTAACACCCATAATATTCTCTAAAGACTAAACTCCATAAAAAATTATTACTTCCAGGACAATGTGCACAAAAAAATTTAGTAACCATTCACGTTCAAAATTAAGTAATTATGACAAGGGGTGCCTGGGTAGCTCAGTCGGTTGAGCGTCTGACTTTGGCAAAGGTCATGATCTTGTGATTTGTGGGTTTGAGCCCTGCACTGCACCCTGTGCTGACAGCTAGGAGCTTGGATCCTGCTTCGGGTTCTGTGTCTCCCTCTCTCTCTGCCCCTGCCCCACTTGTGCTCTGTCTCCTTCTCCCTGTCTCAAATACAAACATTAAAAAAAAAATTAAAGAAAAATAATAATTATGATGAAACCAGCATGAATTGTACAAACAGCACACAAACACACTTAAGAAAGTAAATACAAGAAAGGAAAAACTACACCATGATAAAAAGCATTCCAACAAGTAATTTTTCATCACCTTAATGAAATTGGTGACAAGGTTCTTTTTTCCCCCTAAAAGCAATACAAAGCTGTTTAATGTTTCGTGTAAAGGTTTTAAAGAACATAATAGACTTCAGTAGAGAAAAGGAAATAATCTGTGAGTTGCTAGAACTCCAGGAATTCAAAGAAAAATATTTTCAGAGATTACAGACATATTAGAATTAACACAAATGAACAGGCATCTGAAAACTTAATGGAGACCAGGATTGAGATTATTACCAAAACAAAACTGAAAAGATCAAGCCTGAAGACTAACCAGGGATTATAGGAATGGTTAATATGTAATAGAAACAAAATATAAAAAGTATTTGAATGTAAAATAGAAGAAGCCATCAGTGAAATAAAGATTTTAATGTGTACACCAAAAGGGCCCATTGTTTCTAGAAACACTGAAATGAAAGGCTGAATGCCAAGTAAAATACTGGTGGCAAAATACTGAGTATTAAATATATTAAACTACATAAATGGACACTACTGAGTATTAAATATATTAAACTACATAAATGGACACTACATAAATATATTAAACTACATAAATGGGCAAAACAAATCACAAACAAGGTGTCCTATATATCAACATTCAATTCAAGAAGAGTATGAACCAAAAGTATCCCACTGTGAAAGAGAGACTGTTTCAAGAATTTTATACCCAGCCAAGTCTTCCAAGTGAAAAGACAAGAGAAAATATTCTGAGGCATGTAAAACCCAAAAAATAAAACTTCCTTCTTCTAAATTGAATTTACAAACAAAAACTACTTGATTGTAAAATATAACTAACTGGTTGTATGATTTAAAATAAAGAAATCGGGAATGACACAGACACTAAGCTTGGTGATAAAAAATAAAATGAGGTGAAGAATTGATGCTATTTTAAGTTTAAAGTTAGAGAAGAGTATATAAATGTTATAAAACCTGACAATAACAAAAGTATTACAAGTGAGTAAAAGCTCAGGATGGTGAAAGCAAAGCTGAAATCAGTAAGTGGTTAAGGGCTCATTTTCTCAAATTTCCCAAAGGTGTCAAAATGTATCACATAGATTTGAAACATGAACATGTGTTCACACCAAAATGGTTCCAAATTCTCAATGTCTTTGGAAATCTAAATTTTTTTAGATATTTATTTTTAAGTAATCTCTACACCCATTGTGGGGCTTGAACTCACAACCCTGAGATCAAAAGGCACATACTCCATCGAATGAGCCATGCTGGTGCCCTGAAAATCTAATTTTTAATTAATTATATCATTTAGATATTTAAAATAAACATTTATCTGAAGCTCTGCTCTTCCATGTTTCCCTTCAATTTATTTTCTTCTATTTTTCATTTTCATAAAAATAAATGCATTACCTTGCAATTCTAAAAAAACATATATAGGGACACCAGGTTGATTCAGTCCATTAAGCATCCAACTCTTAGCTTCAGCTCAAGTCACGATCTCACAGTTCATGGGTTCAAGTCCCATGTTGGGCTCTGTGCTGACAACTTGAAGCCTGCTTAGGATTTTATTTCTCCCTCTCTCTTTGTGCCTCCCCTACTCACGCTCTCTCTCTCTCAAAATAAATAAACTTAAAAAAAAAAAAAGAGCACATATAGAGTACTGAGTAATATACAGATCTATTGAATCACTATATTATACACCTGAAACTAAAATAACACTTCATGTTAATTACACTGAAATTAAAAAATAAATATTTTAAAAAGAATACATGTAGTATGATTCTATTTTTCTAAAACTGTCAGAACTTGGGGCGCCTGGGTGTCTCAGTTGGTTAAGTGTCTGACTTGGGCTCAGGACATGATCTCATGGCTCGTGAGTTCAAGCCCCGTGTTGGGCTCTGTGCTGACAGCTCAGAGCCTGGAGCCTGCTTCAGATTCTGTGTCTCCCTCTCTTTCTCTCTGCCCCTCCCCCACTCACACTCTGTCTCTCTCTCTCTCTCAAAAATAAAACAAAAACATTAAAAAATTTTTGAATTGTCAGAACTTTTTAGTATAATTTACCATTGAACAATGCAGATTTAAAACACTTGGGTGCACTTATATGTAAATTGTTTTCAATATATACAATATAGTACCATAAGTTTCTCTTATGATTTTCTTAATGACATTTTCTTTAGTTTATTATAAGAATACAGTACATAATATGTAACGCATAAAAAATGTGTTAATTTGGGGTGCCTGAGTGGCTCAATAGGTTAAGCGTCTGACTTCGGCTCAGGTCATGATCTCACAGTTCATGAGTATGAGTCGTGCATTGGGATCTGTGTTGACAGCTCAGCTCAGAGCCTGGAGCCTGCTAAGGATTCTGTGTCTCCCTCTCTCTCTGTCCCTCCCCTGCTCATGCTCATGCTTGCACACTCTGTCTCTTTCTCTTTCTCTCTCAAAAATCAATCAAAACATTAAAAAAAATTTAAAAAACTACATGTGTTAATCGACTGATTATGTTATCAGTAAAGTTTCCAGTCATAAGTAGGCTATTAGCAGTCAAGTTTTTGTGGAGTCAAAAGTTACACATGGATTTTTGACCACGCAGGGGGTCTGTGCCCCTAACTCTTTTGTTGTTCAAGGATCAACTGCAGTTGAACTGTTATAAATGAGTGTGTTTCAATTTTTAACAAACAATAATATCATTACCTTTTGTTAAAGATAACTTAAAACACTTGCATTTGGAGGTGTCTTATATGTACCAGACACCAACACACAAATAAAAGGAACGGGGTTGGACATAGCTAATCATTGTGAATCATTTTTTTTATTAAAAAATTTTTTTATGTTTTTTTTTCTTTTAATTTTATTTTTGAGAGAGAGACAGAGTGTGAGTGAGGGAGGGGCAGAGAGAGAGGGAGACAGAATTCAAAGCCAGCTCTAGGCTCTGAACTGTCAGCGTAGATCCTGACATGGGACTTGAACTCACGAGCCATGAGATCATGTCCTGAGCCGAAGTCGGACGCCCAACCTACTGAGCCAGCCAGGCACCCCCATTGTGAATCATTTGTACTCTAGAAGCCTGCATTAGAAATCACACTGCATTTGCAGAGACCTCTCCCATCTTCCTCATTCTTTCATGCTGTATTCACAGAGATCAGACCTAAGTGATTCTTAAGGAACAAGTGAGCAGTTGTGCTCTGCAACTGACAAACTTCCCATTAAGGAAGTCCAATTAAAAGCTCATTTCTGTAATTGAGCAGAGATGTAATCAAGCTTAAAGAGAAGCAGAAGAACAAGATACATGCAGTTTGTTTAGGGGAACAGGCATAGCAATTCTGAACATTAATAATTTTAAAATAATGTCTATGGTTCCATAAAGTACTTTAAATTTCTCCTCTATTCTCTTCAAGATCAATGGCTAGAATAGAGCCACCATGTCAATATATTGAGAACAACTAAAATCCTAAATATGAATGAGGTTTGAAAGCATGCAGGCTTACAGCCAAAGGTAATCCTTCAAGTTCCTTGTTTTAAAAATGGTTATAAAGCATGCACGCACAGGAAAGGTATATGCTATCTTCATGCTTCACAGATTAAGAAATCTAAGCCTTGAGCAATTGTAGAATTTTCTAGAACTCTATAGTGAAATTATATCGAAGTGAAATCACTGTTATTGTTTAATTTCAGTGTATTTTACATCTATGACTAAACTTAACTTTCAATTTTTTTCAAAAAACTGGTCTGAAGTTGATAGAAATTATACATTGCTGAATTTACTGAAAAGGCTGTACTTCATAATAACACAAATGAAATCAATATCATGGGGTCAGTAATATTCACTTAGTCACAAAAGCTTTGAGAACTAAACTAAGCTAAAAATATCTAGCATATTTATATACCAAGTAATATTCTGCTTCTTATAAACTTTTCAATGAAAATATTTCATATCAACTTTCTAGTAAGAATTCCAACATTTATCCAAACTAAAATAATCAACAAATAGACTCTATTAAGTTTATTTTGCTTTACAATATTATTGTACTACCTTATACAACTAAGAATAAAAAATAAAAATTACATATTATAACTTTTTAAAAGAAGTTTATTTATTTATTTTGGGAGAGAGAGAGAGAGAGAGAGAGAGAGAGAGAGAGAGAGAGAGAGAAAGTGCAAGCAGAGCAGGGGCAGAGAGAGAGAGGGAGAGAGAGAGAATCCCAAGCAGGTACCTTGCCCAGCATGGAGCCCGATGCGGGGCTTGATCTCACAAACGTGAGATCATGACCATGAGACCATGACCTGAACCAAACCAAGAGTAGGACACTTAAGTGACTGACCCACTCAGGCATTCCAATATTATAACATAAATGCAAACTGACTCCTTAAGGAAGTATTTTAAGTTATTGCATGTTAATTTACAAAAGGGCATTTTTCAAAAGCTGATGTATATAATTAATCAAAATACTTCAATCTTTTTTTCTTGGGGGAAAGGAGTTCAAAAACTGGGGGGAAAATATATTCATTCCTTCTTTTCCCTAAATCCTAAAGGTAGCTATTTGCATATCCAGTTCACTTAGAAAAATCAGTAGTGCTGGTTTAGAACTTCATAAAAAGTTTCAAAGTACAAGTCACATTCTCTGTCATCTAACATCATGTCGTTACAATTAATCTTCACCTTTGTGGTGCCTGGGTGGCTCACTCGGTTGAGCATCTGACTTCGACTCAGGTCATGATCTTACGGTGTCTGAGTCTGGGCCCGCATCGGGCTCTGTGCTGACAGCCTGGAGCCTGCTTCAGATTCTGTGTCTCCCTCTCTCTCTGCCCCTCCCCCACTTGTGCTCTGTCTCTCTCTGTCTCTCAAAAATAAATACGTGTAAAAAAAATATTTTTTTAATTTAATCTTCACCTTCAACTCAAGGCATGAGAAGATTATATACACATTTGTCCTATTTTCTTTCTCTAGTGCTATAAAATATTTTTAAATTACATGTCTTATTTGTCATATTTCCATTGTGAAACACTTAATTACATTTCCACAGATGAACTTAAATTACTTCACTGACATTACAGACTAATGAGAATTAGTAAAGTGCAACACAGAAATGGTTTTGCTGCTCTTTCACTAAAACCTCTAGGGTTTGGTGTTGAAAGCTTTATAAATGGAGCACCTGGGTGGCTCAGTTGGTTAAGCATCCAGCTTTGGCTCAGGTCATGATCTCCCAGTTCCTAAGTTTGAGTCCCGTATTGGGGTCTTTGCTGACAGCTCAGAGCCTGGAGCCTGCTTCAGGTTCTGTGTCTTCTCTCTCTGCCCCTCCCCTGCTCATGCTCTCTCTCTCTCGCTCTCTCTCTCTCTCTTTAAAATAAATAAACATTAAAAAGCTTTATAAATTTATCCTCTTGAAAAGAGAAAATTCAGAAAAGATATTGTGGGATTGTAAATAATTTCTATTCTTAATTGCTTGTTACACCATCAAACAGTAAAGACATGATACAATATAACATAACACAATATGTAATCAAATGGTTGATGAAAGATCATTTTTTTAACATTCAGATAGCACTCATCTCATTTTGATTATAAAAGCAATAGCACATATAATACATTTTAGCAAGACGTCATTAAATAAAAATTATAGTAATTTTCAATTTTACTAAAATAAAGAGTACCACTCTAAAAGAACAGGTTTCCCAGGGCTACTATGCTCCATATTTGGTTTTTAATTTTTGATGTATTTGCTTGTTTGTAATGCATTCCTTGGAACAGGAATATCTGCTTTGTATGTTAGCTATTCTTACATAAATGTGAATAGCTGTTTAGTTAAGAAAGTAAAGGTCTCTCAATTCCTTGACTGTTGTTTAATTACAAATGATATTTAAAGTAGCTAATAAAATGTGTTTTTTATCCAACTAGCATGTTGTGATGAACAGAGAGAAGAACTATACGGTTTCCCTTCCAGGAAGGACCTGTTGCCCCAGTTCATCCCAGACTGTTCAGATATTGTTTTGATGCAGTTTTGGAGTGGTGGGGGTCCAGAGCCGAAGGCCGAGAAAGAATTCTTGATACAAAATGTATTTGGTGCAAAAGAGTGATTTTATCAAACCACAGGGACAGGACCTGTGGTCAGAAAGAGCTGCACTGGGGTTGTGAGGAGTGACAGATTATATACTATAGAGTTGGGAGAGGTAAAGTGAGTTTTCCAAAAGGACTTTCATATGCTAAAGAGGACTCATAAGATACTGGAGGCCTAGCCATTGTCTTGCTATGGTTGTTTTTCCTCTACTAAGGCATTAACATTAAGACAGTAGGGAGTTGCTGGAGAAATGTTATACTCTATCTCAAGTATTTGTCAATGGGATTCAGGTTATAAGAAAATTTACTCTTACCTACCATTTCCTTCTTGCCTTTGTTCCCCACATCACTATGGTGAGGAGAGTGATGTTGGGGCTCCAGGAAACTGTGTCTATAGACTTCTGGAGATTAGGCTTTTGATGAGATTGCCTTTTTGTTGTAATATACTAAGGCATTTATAAACTGATGGAGATTCATGTCTTGTGTGACTGCGATCTCTATCAGTTAACCATTGAAAACCCTTTCCTTTGTTCTTGGGAAGCCAGGAGTGCCTAAGACATGTCACATAAACCCAATTTGGCAGGGGGTGGGGTGGGGGTTGCTAGCTTGGGCTTTGCCCTCAGCTTGCCTTATGTTCCCTCATCAGACCTAATTCAAGAACATCCCCCATGGGATGGGCTGAGACTCTTGATGAGCTTACCTCAAGATTGTGGACTTCTTCTTCTTTCCACTTCTGCTTTCTTCTCCCTTTCACAAGTTTGATCCCAAGGGTACTCCAGCATAAAAGTCCTGCAAACTAAATGTTGTCTCAGAGTTGGCTTCCCAGGAAACCCAACCTATGATCCATCTCTTCACAAATTGCTATTGCAGGTGGGCAAATCTTGCCACCCCAAGATATGGCTTCCTGGCATGTTGATTATTTTAGGCTGATTATTAAATATAAAACTGCAGACACAAGAGAAGCTCTGAAAACCAAGTAGGAGTTACCCTTTGGGGAGACATTTACAAGGATAAGGGAAATCTCCATTTGGAAAGGTTTCTCCTTACACCTCTCAGGAAGAAGGGGTTGACTCTAAATCTCTGCAAACTGTTATCAATGGAGAAGGTAAGGACTTAAATCTGCATAATAACCTTACTCCTATTTACTAGGCTTTCCCTAATAACCTCCCATAACTGAATCCCCAGCCTCAACATTCTCTTTTATCTCTAGTTGAAGACTATATTTAAGGTGATAGCTTCAGCCACTTCAAGAAGTTAACTCAGTTTTCCTGTGTATCTCCCATGTTTATAGGAGGTATACATGTTTTCCAGATTTTTATTTTCTCCTATTAATCTGCCTCAGGTCAATTTAATTCTTAGACAAGTCAAAAGAATCTTCAAGAGTAAAGAAAAAATTTTTCCTCCTCAATACTGTACAAGTAAATAACTTTAAAAATCCATCACACTATAGTGGAGTACCTGTAAATAATTGTATAGGGATTTTTAAAAGTCATAGAAGTTCTCTACACTCAACAGGGCACATATTTCCTAAAACTATCATGAGCAAAGACCTCAACTAATGTATTATATGAAAAGTTGTCAGAGTGCTCTGATTAGGGTACTATGTAATAATGTAATAGAAATGTTTTTAAAAACTAGTGCACTAACCTATAATAAATGAAGAATTAAGGAATATCTGATCTGTAGTCCACACAAGTGACTCAGAGATAAAAATGGAGGGATTTTAGGTTATGTGAATTGAAATGAAGATTTTGAAATACATGATGCAAACAACTATCATATATTTAATTATTGTTGTGTTTACTCTACAAAGTTGGTTATTAAGAAATTATATATAGGGTACCTCATTGGCTCAGTCTGTTAAGTGTTTGACTTTAGCTTAAGTGTTTGACTTTAGCTCAGGTCATGATCTCATGGTTCATGAGTTCAAGCCCCACATCAGGCTGGCTGCTGTCAGCACGGAGCCCACTTCGGATACTCTGTCCCCCTCTCTTTCTGGCCCTCCCCTTCTCTCTCTCTCTCTCAAAATAAATACATGAACTAAAGAAAAAAAAGAAATTATATATATTTATTTTTTTGAGACAAATTTCTTGCAAAAATATATAGAAATCCTTGCTACACAGTAGAAAACTTTTAAAGGAAATAGACTTTTACAGTAAGATCTTCCCATAAACTAAGGTAACTTCTGGTTACCAGTTTGACATATAAAGAACTTGAAGTCAGAAACTGCTATTCCAACAAAGAGATGAACAAACTAAAAGTCAACAACTTACCTGAGATCCATTACAGAAATGAGGGCACAAGGCAATCCGCTGGTCCAAAAACTAGAGAGAGAGAGATGAACAAAAAGAATCAGTGCTGACCATGAGCAGAAGCTACAGCTAGAGATTGGTACAAACACATAAAAGCAAATGATTGTTGTAGACTGAGTGTGAACTAATTTGAGATAAAATGTCCTGCAGCCCATCCTTAGGGAGGCTCCACACTTTTACCACCAGGTATTAAATTTTACCACCAGATTTTCTGGATGAAAATCAGAGAAAAATCTCCTGTATTCGTCAGTGGGAAGGGAAGAGTTACCATATTGTAATACATCTAGAGGACCTTTCTCATTAACAAGAGTGCCTGCGATGGAAATTATTTTACCAGAACCTGACCAATGTGGATTTTAACAGAGCCTAACTGAGATGGGCAAAGAGCAATATCCAACTCTAGGCCTCTCTAGCCTTCCATGTGAGGGAAGGGAAATACCCAAATCCAGCCCATTCTAGCCATCTTGTATCATATGGAAATGCCAAGAAGCACTTGTGAAGGTCACAGCCCAGTGCCACAGAACTACTAACATACTGAGACCTAATCACAGGAATACAGAACACTTCCCCTCTTCTCCCTACTTAGCACCACTTCAGTAGGGATCCTGAATAACAGCAGAGCATTGTAGCAGAAAAGAATTCCAAGGCTCAGATTTTATTAAAGGAGTCTCTAGGAAAACCCAAACACACCAGGAGTGACAGAAACAAGAACACTAGAAGAAATTTTAGCCTCTGACACCAACACTACAGGGAACAGTAAATACAGCTTAACATATATTTAGATTAACCTAAAACCTCACACAAAAGACCTATTTACCTTGATCCCTCTTACCTACCGCACCATAAAAGGTACTAAGCAGGGCAAAAGGCAAAAAACAGTCTGAAGAAACAAACCAAGCACCAGAACCTGACTCAGATATACCAGACATGTTGGAATTATCAGACTGGGAATTTAAAATAACTAAGATAAATATACTAAGGGCTCTAATGAAAAATTGGACAACATGTAAGAACAGACAGGTAATGTAAACAGAGAGTTGGAAACTCTAAGAATCAAAAGGAAATACTGGAAATGCAACTGGACATGGTGAAGAAAGAAACAATGAACTTGAGGATATGTCAATAAAATCATCCAAAACTTAAAAGCAAAGAGAAAAAGAATGAAAAAAAACAACAACAACAAAAAAGAAGGGCTATCCAAGAACTGCAGGACAGCTACAAAAAGGTGAAATATATCTGGAATGGGAATACCAAAGGGGTGAAAGAGAAAAGAACAGAGCTTCTGTTTGGGATGATGAAAAAAAAAAATTGAAATAGATAAGAGTAATGTCATTAATGTCATCAAATTACACACATAATATGGTTAAAATAGCCAATTTTACATTTTTCATGTTTTTCCACAATTATGAAAAAGAGTGAAGGAGAAATAAAGGCTTTCACACACAAGCATAAATTGAGACAGAATTTTTTGCCAGTAGACCTGCATTGCAAGAAATGTTTAAAGAAGTACATCAGAGGGACTGAAAATCATATAGGTCAGAGACTTACACCTATATGATGATGGGATGAGCAGTAGAGAATGATTAAATGGAAATAAACTTTTTTTGCTTTTCTTATTCTTAATTGACCTAACAGATAACAGTTGACTCAAAACAAAGAATAGCAACAATGTACCCAATGCCTATATATTACAGATAAGTGGAATAAATGATAACAATTTTATAAGGTTGACAGAAGAAATGGAAATATTTTAATGTAACAGTTATAATATATAATATTAGAATAGTCCCCACACTATCTGTGAAGTATTATAGTTATTCGTAAATAGATTAGTAGTCATAAGTATAGTAATCATAAATATGTACTGCCAAACACTAAATTTAAAAATATATGCTAAAGAGAGAAATCGAAATCCGACAAAATGCTCAATTAAAGCCAGAGAAGGCAGAAAAAGAGAGGAAAGCAAATAAACAAACAAAAACCAAACAAACCCACAAAGAAAAACAGAAAAAAAAAAGGCAACAAATATAAACCATTTAAAATGTGGTCAATGTTAATCAAAGTATATCCATAATTAGTTTAAAATATGAATGGTCTGATTACACCAATTAAATGATAGAGATTGTCTGAACAGTTAAAAATACAAGACTCAACTATATATTGTTCACAAGAAAACTAATTTAATTGTAAAGAGATTAAAAGTAAAAGGGTGGAGAAATACATACCAGGATGACACTAATCAAAAGACAGTTGGAGTGGGGCACCTGGGTGGCTCACTCTGTTAAGTGTCCAACTCTTGATTTTGGCTTGGGTCATGACCTCATGGGTCCTGGGAATGAGTCCCACTTTGGGCTCTGTGCTGAACAGCAATGGAGCCTGCTTAGGATTCTCTCTCCCTTTCTTTCTCTGTCTCTCCCCCCAATCTCTCTCTCTCTCTCTCTCTCAAAATAAATAAACATTAAAAAAAAAAAGGTGGAGTAGCTATGTCATTTTCAAATAAAGCAGACTTTACAACAAGGAAAGTTATATGGAATAAAGAGGGGTATCACATAACAATAAACAGGATAATTCTCTAAGAACACATAACAATCCCACAAACTCTCATTAGGACACTAGTCTTATACCTCTGTGTTACTTCACCATTAACTCTCAGAATCTGCTTAATGATACAGAGTGTATCATTAATCAGGCTATATTAAAAATATATTCTTTTAGGTATAGACATAAGATTATTAATGATGAACTTTCAGAACTCTCATGACCCTGAGATCAAGAGTCACATGCTCTACTGACTGAGCCAGCCAGGAGCTCCTGGTGCAATACTTTTACCAAATATTTTTGACCCACACCTCCACGACTGACAGAATACCTTATATTAACAACTAGGCAGGTAGCCAGGGTTATGTAACACCATTCGGCCTACTTCAGAAAATGCAGTTAATTTAAAGTCAGTGCCACTGAGAGGCCCCTGGCAGGGCTCAGTCAGTTAAGTATCCGACTTCAGCTCAGGTCACGATCTTGTGGTTCATGCGTTTAAGTCCTGCATCTGGTTCTGTGCCGACAGCTAGGAGCCTGGAGCCTGCTTCAGACTCTGTGTCTCCCTCCCTCTCTCTCTGCCCCTCCTCTGCTCGTGCTCTGTCTCTCTCCCTCAAAAATAAATAAACATTAAAATAAAAATTTAAAACAATGCAATGCCGCTGAGTTTGCTTTTGTACCTACATTTAGAATACGTTGCAATTAATCAAGCTGCTTCAAATCTCTTTTCCTATGTTAACATCTTCTTAATCTAAGAAAATAAAAATTAAATAGGTTCTGGTACTAGTTCTGGTGGTGGGAGCTTCCACAGCAAGCAGCAATTCTTGGGACACCAGGGGAACGTTCTGCACTTCACCTCAATTCCAGCACTACACAGAAATAGCATCAGATTCCATAGCTTAAGGGTTCAGTCCTACATGACTGCCTCCCAACCTGCACCACCACCATCCCCCCCTCAACTTCAGACACATGTCCTGTTGCAAACCCAGGTTATTACTTGTGCTTCTGATTGACTGACTATAAATCAGAGGTTCCCATGGGTTCGATTAATTTCCCAGTGCAGCTCACAGAACTCAGAGAAGCATTTTACTTATTACATTAGTGGTGTAGTAGAAAAGGAGATAACTCAAAAATAGCCAGACAAGACAGATGCATAGAAGAAAGCCTAAGGAAAAGGTGCCAAGCTTATGCTCTCTGAACATGCCACTTCCTCCACGCCTCTACATGTTTACCAATCCGTACATTTTCCAAACCCAGTCCTTTTGAGTGTTTGTGGAGGCATCATTACATAACCATGATTGATTAGATCATTGGCCATTGATGATTGGTTCAATGTTCAGCCTCTCTCCCTTCCCTTCCGTAGAGGTAGGGGATGGGAGGGAAAGTTCCAACCTTCTACCCACGTGGTTGGGTCCCCTGGCAACCAACTCTCCAGGCTTAGTCACCTTATTAACATAACAAAAGACACCTTTATCACTCTCACAGCTCAGGAAAGAGACTTTAGGTTTTAGGAGCTCAGGACCAGAAACAGGTGAAAACCAAATATACATTGCTTACTGTAAATCAGAATTTCACAAAGCTCTCTTGTCTAAGTTTATTGTGATCGACATTTCACACCTAAGAATGATATTCACAAGCTAAAAATAATCAAAAACACCACCACGTAACAAAGCTCAGTGGAATCAGATTGCCTACCTTATGTGATCTGGGGCAAGGGATGTAATCTTGAGGATCCTTGTTTTCCTAGTGGGAAAAATGGGGGAAAAAATGGTTTGTTATAAGGATTAAGAATTAAGGGCATCCAGGTGCTTAGAGTATATACAATTAGTTTTGAAAGAAGATTAACTCTATGCAATGCAAATCTAAAGCAGATACATTGTGTGGCTATCAAAGTATATTAATTTTGTTCAAGTTTTTTTTTAATTTTATGTAAACGTTTTCTGATTTAAAAAAAAATTAATTCCAATATAGTTATATACAGTGTTGACATAGTGTTACATTAGTGTCAAGTGTACGATATAGCGATTCAACACTTCCATATATTACTCAGTGCTCCTCAAGATAAGTTTACTCTTGGGGTACCTTGGATGGCTTATTTGGTTAAGCGTCAAACTCTTACCTCATGGTTCGTGAGTTCAAGCCCCGCATCTGGCTCTGTGCTGACAGCTCAGAGCCTGGAGCCTGCTTCAGATTCTGTGTCTCCCTCTCTCTCTTCCTCTCCCTCTCTCACTCTCTGGTCATGATGTCTGGGTTCATGAGATTGAGCCCCGCACTGGGCTCTGTGCTGACAGTGCACAGAGCCTGCCAGGGATTGTCTCTCTCCGTCTCTTTCTGACCAGCACACTCATTCTCTCAAAATAAATTAACTTAAAAAAAAAAAAGATAAGTGTATTCTTAATTCCCTTCACCTATTTCACCCACCCACTCCAGCCCCCACACTGGTAACCATCTGTTTGTTCTGTATAATTAAAAGTCTGCTTTGGCACCTGGCTGGCTTAGTCAGTAGAGCATGCAACTCTTGGGCTTGGGGTCATGAGTTGCAGCCCCATGTTGGAGGTAGAATTTACTTAAAAAAATAAAGGGGGGCATTTATTTTTATTTATTTATTTAAATCCAAGTTAGTTAAGATACAGTGTAATAATGATTTCAGGAGTAGAATTTAGTGATTCATCACTTACCTATAACACCCAGTGTTCATCCCAACAAGTGCCCCTTTTTTTTAATGTTTTATTATATTTTTGAGAGAGAGAGACAGAGACAGAGACAGACAGAGTGTGAGAGGGGGAGAGGAAGAGAGAGAAGGAGACACAGAATCTGAAGCAGGCTCCAGGCTATGAGCTGTCAGCACAGAGTCAGATGCGGGGCTTGAACTCATGAACCGTGAGGCAATGACCTGAGCTGAAGTCGGATGCTTAACTGACTGAGCCACCCAGGTACCCCCAACAAGTGCCCTCCTTAATACTCATCACCCATTTAGCCCATCCCCCCACCATCACCCCTCCAGCAACCCTCAATATGTATTTAAGAGTCTCTCATGGTTTGCCTCCCTCTCAGTTTTTATCTTAAAAAATAAAGGGGATATTTAAAAAATAATTAAAAACGATCACAACAAAAGAATACATATGTTTACAAAAAAAGTCTTTTGGGGGGTATTATCTCTTTTCTTCTTTTTCCCTTTTTCTCCTTTTTTTTATGTTTATTTAGTTTTGAGAGAGAGACAATGAGAGAGCGTGCAAGTGGGGAAGAGGGAGAGTGAGAGAGTGAGACAGAGAATCCCAAGCAGGCTCCACACTGTCAGCACAGAGCCCGACGTGGGGTTTCAAACCCACAAATCGTCAGATCATGACTTGAGCCGAAATCAAGAGTTGGATGCTCAACCAACTAAGCTACCCAGGCACCCGTTTTGTTTCTTAAATTCCACAAATGAGTGAGATCATATGGTATTGTCTTTCGCTTACTGGCTAATTTCACTTAACATTATACTCTCTAGAGCCATCAGTGTTGTTGTAAATGGCAAGATTTCATTATTTTCCATGGCTGAATAAAATTCATATATATATATATATATATATATATATATATACACCACAAGAACACTAATTCAAAGGGCTATATGCACCCCTATGTTTATTGCAGCATTATTTACAACAGCCAAAATATGGAAGCAGCCCAAGGGTCCACTGATAGATGAATGGATAAAGAAGATGTGGGATATGTCTGATATATGAATACATATCTGAAAGTATATGAATATTATTCAGCCATTAAAAAAAGAATGAGATCAAGTTCTTTTTTTTAATATGAAATTTATTGTCAAGTTGGTTTCCATACAACACCCAGTGCTCATCCCAAAAGGTGCCCTCCTCAATACCCATCACCCACCCCCCATCAACCCTCAGTTTGTTCTCAGTTGATCAAGTTCTTTTTAATGCAGACTGAAAGTTCAGCACACATTTATTAATGGCAAGTATCTGTCAGACATTAGGCTGGGTTGGAAAAAAAAATATGTGGTAGAGTTTGGCAAGTTGTTCAACAATACCTATGTTCTCTTTTTCCACAAACCCCTGTAGTAAAGTTTGGGTCACATGATGAAGTTCTGGCCTATAGAATGTAGGCAGAATTTATAAATGGCACTTCCAGTCTCACTGAACTCCCAGACTACTAAACACACTTGCTAAGCCCATGTCTGTTATCTTTCCATTGTCTCTATGCTTGCTGCAGAAGGTTCAGAAGAGATCCCTGAGGCCCTAAAAGTGGTGGATCCACTGAATTAAAGGAATATCTCGTTCTGAATCCTTTGAAAAGCTTCGCACCAAATAGCCAAATTATCTATAACATAAAAGGATATATATCTCCATTTTGTTAAGCCACTAAGATCTACTGTGAATAAGATACAAAAATAAGACATGACCCCTTTACTTGAGGTCCTTACTTTTTTAATAGCAGAGAGCACATATACATATATTTTATCATTGCCTAATATTGTCTTCCTCCCCCATACGACAATTTCTTACTTCTGGAGGCAAACTCTTCTGCTTGGCTTTTTAAAAATGAAATTATCTGTTGGTTTCCTCCTCGGAATATTGTAACAGATTTAAGCCATATCTTGTATCCCCAGTAACCTAGTAGAAGTCTTGGTGCCTAAGAGGCACTTAATAAATACTTGATGAATAAATGAATTTCATTTGGACTCTAAATCCATCAAACAAATAAGCACTTAATAAATTGTCTTTAGAATGACAGTAATGCAGTAACAGATAAGATATTTCATCTTGTGAAATTTCTAAATTCTTTTTTTTTAATTGCTTTAACTTTTTTAATGTTTATTTATTTATTTTGAGAGAGAGCAAGTGAGCAGGGGAGGGGAAGAGAGGGAGACAGAATCCTAAGCAGGCTCTGTGCTGTCAGCATATAGCCTGCTGTGGGGCTCGAGCTCATGAACTGTGAGATTATGACCTGAGCTGAGATCGAGTGCTTAACTGACTGAGCCACCCAGGGGCCCCAAAATTCCTAAATACTTATGTGTTGTAAGTATCCTTATTTCCTTAAAAGTTAACACGCACAACGATATATAATTCAGTTCTATTTCCTGTTGCCATTGCTACTTTCATCTCATTAAAACATAATATTCGAAAATATGCCTTTTAAATTCTACACACAGGGGAAGGTAATAAAAAAATAATGAGTTATTTTAGAAGGAACAAAATATATATTTAAATACAGAACATATAACTTATTCCTTGATTATTCCTAGAGGTACAAATTAAATAACTAATTTTATATTCTAGGTATACATCCCAACAATTTATCAAAAGGCAAAATAAATAGCTCAATACACAATGATATTTCTAAATGTATGTTTCTGCCATTACTTATTCTAAAACTTTATTTTAGTCACTAACACCGAATAATGTGCAATCACCTTTTTTAAAAAAGTAAACTAATGGTGGAATTATTTACTTAGGTATTGTAGGAAATTTCCCTCTATTTCCTTCTAATATTTACTAAATATTAGCAAGCATAAAAGAAAAAAAATTTATATACTTGTGTTCTTTGTAATTTGATCCATTCCTAAGAAATAGAAATCTGAGAGAAAAACTTAACAGGACTTAATATGAAGTGTAAAAGTGCTGACCACGCTGAATCCATGTCTCCCCCTTCATTTTGTTCACATCTGCATGATGACCTCCCTTGGGGCTACATGTTGCAGGCCCATTGGGAGTATATGTATGCCCTTGACTGGAACATGGAGAGGTTTATTGGGGTATTCCGTAAAGTTGTTTAGATAACTAGCAAAGATCACAGTTTCCCTTTCCACTTCTGGCACACAGGTGGCACAAGGCCTGTTAAGTGTTAGAACCTCACCACAATGCCCTCTACACATCACCTCACTCCATAAAATCTGTGGACTAAGGTCTGGACTTTGTAGAGAACAGCTGCACAGCTCTGGGTCATCAATTGCCCCATCCCTGGTATGAGTTACCCTGAGTAAAACACTGTGTAAACCGTATGGAGTCACTTGCTTTGTTCTCTGGTCTAAAAGTGCCTTCTCAGTTTAGAGGATACTTTACTGTCTCTTCCTCACCTTCTAATAATCAAGTATCTTATCTGTTCACATAATAAACTTGATTGTTTAGAGAGCAACTAATGGAACATGGATTTATAGAGGAAAATATAAAAAATGCCATTACAAACCAAGGACAGAAGTGATGCGTCATGATCAGAACCCAAGGTCAAGTGATTTTACTAATGTCTGAAAATCTATAATGTACATAAAGGACTATTTTTCATTATAAATAGTTTCCTGTAATTCATATGAGGAATTAAATTATTAATGAAGCTATTTTAGTTATCTCTTACTCTTGATTTCATATTGGGCTTGGGGTTGCATAGGTTTATTTAAGAGGAGTTTCCATGCAATTTATTTACTGTGTTTCTATATATTTTCACATTTTTGTTGAATTTAACTTTGCAATTTCTAAACAGGGTTTTTTTAAAAGATGTTTTAAAGTGTATTTATTTTGAGAGAGAGAGAGACAGAAAGAATCCCAAGCAGGCTCCACACTGTCAGTGCAGAGCCCAATGCAGGGCTTGAACTCATGAATCGTGAACTGCAAGATCAAGACCTGAGCTGAAATCAAGAGTCAGATGTTTAGCTGATGGAGCCACTCAGGCACCCCTCTGACTAGTGTTCTTAAATATTATGTGTATATCTTCTCAGTTTTACTTTGAGTTAAATGTATGAAATTGAATAAACACAAAATAATAGATTTTCTTATAAGTATATATAAGTGTATGAAAGTCTTTATATGCCTCAGTTTCCTTATATGTGAAATGGGGACATTATTGATTCATAAATTGACTGTGGGAAGTCAATAAAAATGTAAAAAGAAATTAATGCAATATCTGACATATGTAAGTGTTTAATAAATCTTTAGTAATTATAATTTAGTTTGGGTCCCAACTACAAATTAAGGAAAACTGAAATAAAGTACTGTAAGATTAAAACAAAAACAATGCTATATAATGAGTTAAAGGAGATTCACATGCTAGATGCTTTAAGCTCTAAATGGTACTGTCTCCAGGAGGAGCCAAGATGGCAGAACAACATGGGAGTTTTTTGTGTGTCTCTCGTCCCTGAAATACAGCCAGACCAACACTAAACCATCCTGCACACCTAGAAAATCAATCTGAGGATTAACACAACAATCTGCACAACCTGAACCACAGAGCTCAGCAGGTACATGGCTCGGAGAGCTGAACTGGGGGAGAGAGAAGCCACAAAGGGCAGGGAGCTGTTTTTGTGTGCGGAGAGAGGATGGAGATGAGGGGGGTGGGTGGGGGGAGAAAAGCACCCCCCCCCAAAGCAGCTGGAGAGAAAGTGGAAAAGTGGAAACAGCTGCAGGGACTGAACTAAACTGTATCGTCTCTCATTCCTCAAGTTTGGAATAGAGTTATCACTAGTTTCAAACTAAGGATCATCAAAAATTGAATATCCTACTCTCTTGTGAATGTAAATCTTTGAAAACCTTAATTTTGCTCTGTAACTGTTTAAGAAATTGATATAGGGGCACCTGGGTGACTCAGTCGGTTAAGTGTCCAACGCTTGATATCACCTCAGGTCATGATCTCATGGTTCTTGAGATTGAGTCCCATGTTGGGATCTGCGCTGACAGCGCAGAGCCGGCCTGGGATTCTCCCTCTCCTTCTCTCTCTCTGTCCCTCCCCCGCCCTCTCTCAAAATAAATAAACATTAAAAACAAAAAAGAATTTGATTTAAACTGTAGATGATACAAAGGAGGGACTTTTCAAATTACATGTGGAATTGTTATACAAAATATTACTGTTAGAGTTTGTACAGAGTTTTAGAGAGGATTCTCCCTGCAACAATATGAGAGAAGGGTAAAGTAGTTGGGGCCAAGAAAAGCTTCCCTGCACATATATGCATTTCCCACTGGGAGGAAGCTAAATTGGTAGAATACTGTAGCTCAGGTGCTGCCTCCGATTTGAAGAGGGTGTTGTCAAAGCGAATGTGAAACCCAATTTAGAGTTTGATTGTTTTTCCTTTTCCATTACATATTTACAAATACAGCACTCCGGGCAACAAATCAGACTGCTAGTGTGCAGATCTTTTGCGGTTGATTTCTGGTGGTGGATTGGGAAGTACCAATAATGCAATATGTATAAATCTATTCCACCATAATTGTGGAGAAATAACTTTTTATCTCTACTTTAAAACCAAACTGTGTTGTTTAATTGTGTTTTTTAGAGTTACGTCCTGCAGAAAGAGACTAAGTTACAGAGGAACAGAAGTCAGAGTTACAGAAAATACTGAATTGTATCAAAGGACAAAGAGGCAAGCAGAGAGAAAAATTAATCTTCTAATCTAAAAAAGGATAACCAGGAGGTGAATATGCTGGCATGGGAAATAAATAAGTAGGTTTGAAATTTCTTTTTGCTTTTGGTTATGAATTCTTTTCAAAAGAAGGAGGAGAAACAGAACTTCCAAACAGCCAAATTTGAAGTCCATAAAAGATGAATTTTAACGATTTCTGGTTTATCTCCCACATTCTGAACCATTATTCTCCAAGCTGTATAAATAATTTAAAAATATATATTTATGTTATTTCATCTCAAGTGCTAAATTGAGACAATCTACATACTGACAGTTTGCAAAACTGTCAAAGGAAGCACATCTCCATTACTATGTTTTAAGTTCAATGAAACTCAAGGAAGTAGGTAGTATTGTGCAAAAAATTTACTGATGACTTCTGATAAACAATTTTGAGATAGGGAAACTGATGTGACTCCACTTTTACAAAGGATCCATCTCTGCTGTTTTTCTGCTAGGCCCCATTTACTCATATTCTGTGTTTTGTATCTGAGTAAACCAAAGAAGCGACATTCCCTCTCCAAGGGGTGAGCAATAAATAAAGTGAATCATTCTCTGAGTTTCACCCTAGGCCCTCAAACAGCTGGTGACATCTGAGAAGAACTAGATCCCAAACATGTTCAAGGACATTAGCTTCAAATAAGCCTCTGCTGATGCTGGCATCAACATCGCCTACCTTCTGCGACTGATGAAATAGCACATTTTATTCACCTAACACTCACCTTTGATCTGACCCTACCCTGGATTCCTGAAGGAACACATGCCCTGCACCCCTTTCCAATATAAATCCCTAACCCTGAATGACAGATACTCCTCCTTTCATTTCTGAGTCTCCCAGACACTACATCTGCTATACTCTGTCACTTTCACTACCCAATAAAACTGTTTTCACTTCTTTCTGCTACATGTTTGATTTCTATCCTGTTTTAAGCCAAGGATCTTCCTGGCTGGTCAGGAGGCTGCCTGTGTCGGTTTGATCATTTCTAACAAAAGCAAGACTGTGCCTACCCTACAACCCACCATTTTTACTCCTTGGTGCCTTAGACAGGGGAATATTTTTTACTAAGTTTTTTTTAACATTTATTTATTTTTGAGACAGAGAGAGAGCATGAACAGGGAGGGTCAGAGAAAGAGGGAGACACAGAATCTGAAACAGGCTCCAGGCTCTGAGCTGTCAGCACAGAGCCCGACGCGGGGCTCGAACCCACGGACCGTGGTGAGATCATGACCTGAGCCGAAGTCAGACGCTTAACCGACTGAGCCACCCAGGCGCCCCAAGACAGGTGAATATTTATAGCAACATTGTTTGTACTACAAACAACAGGAAACAAACTCCGAATAAATCAAGTGATTCAAAGAGAGTAAACTGTATCAATATAGAGGGATCTCTAAATCTGATGTTGCACAAAAAAAGTGACAATTTGCTGATGGGCAATTGTAGTAAAATGTCATTTGTATGAAGATTAAATTTGCATAAGAATAATCTATAATACTTGACATATATGTAGAAAACATATAGGACATTATTAAGAATAATAAGCAGCATTGCAAGATAGTGGTTATTTCATAAGAGGAGGTTGCACCAAGAGTTGTTATTACCTTTTGTAATTTTCATTTCTTAAACCGGGTAATTAACATATGAGTGCTATTTTAATCTTTATAAATGTTCTGTATGTCTTAAAGTTAATTAAAAAAAAAGTCTGTAGAATACTAACCCATTAAAAATGTTTGTGCTTAGGAGGGAAAAAGTAGCTGCTAATAAATATCCTCCTATTGTTTTAGTTATCTATTGTTGCATATCAAACTACCTCAAAAACTCAGAGGTTTAAACCACCACTTTATTTGCTCATGAAACCATACTCAGGAATTCAAAGCTCAGGTAGGTTGTTGTTCTGTGCGAGTAACTCAGCTGCAATCACCTGGTGACTGGGCTAAGCTCAAAGTCTATGCCTGCTTCCCTCAGAGGTCTGGCACCTTCGTTCTCTTCCCTGTGGCCTTCCTCTCTCCTCATGGTGCTTACTTGAGCTTTTTCACAGCAAGGTTGCCTTAGGGTAGTTGTATGTCTTATCTGTTGATTTTTTCCTAGGAGGAAGCATTTCAAGGGGTACAGTGTGTAGTCACAGATTTCTTAATGTCTACTATGAATATGACAAGTTACCCTCTGTCTCTTATTCCACATTCTATTGCAGAGTCCAGATTCAACCGGAAGGAAAACAGACCCCACTTCTAGATGGGACATGGCAGGATCATATTGCAAAAGACCATAATGTGGTTTCTAACCTTCTAAACAATAAAATACGAAAATCAAAACATACAAACATACAAACCAAACCTCTCCTTTGGCTCCTTATCCTGTCAAACTATTGTGCCACCCCCCCCAGCAGGTTTTTTTTTTCCTCTAGCTTTTAAAGACAATCTTCTAAAATGATTGGATCTCCAATCATTGGATCTCTCTAAAATCATTGTATCTCCATTCTCTGACCTTTCATTCAATTTTTAACCCATTCTAATTTGCTTTTCACCTCATCACTATAAAAAATTGTCCTGTTTGAAGGTCACCAAACATTTAAGTAAAGCCAATACTGGGAATGACAAAATAGCAACTCAAGAAATAGAAGGTACACGCAGAGAAAAATTTTTAATGTAACTACAAGCGCAGGAAATTAAAATCAGTTTAGTTAGTGTCAAAATTACATGCATGGAGCAGGGAAAGGAAGTTATTTTAAAACATGGCATTATTATGTATAAGATATAACTAGAGATGATGACCAGATTAAGTGGCAGAATGGACAGAAGACAAACAGATTAGAGAACTGGAAATTATGCCCAATTAATGAGGTTTTTTTTCCCAAATGGCCAATATAAAGCAAACTGAAAATTTTTTTCAAAGAGAACTTGAAAGGTAAAGAAGATTTATTTAGAAGTCCCAACATCTATTTAAAAGATGATTCAGCAGGAGAAAATAGTGAGACTAGAAAAAAGACAATAGCTTAATTTATCATGTTCCAAAGGTAATCAGTCATCACTGTCAGCTTGTACATGTCATACATTTATACTAAGTGTCTAAATAAATAAATATATTTTCCATGCATTTATAAATTATAAAAATATCTGTGTATTAGGGGCACATTTCAGGCCGCACCAACATAGGCCACTTTGGCATGAACACTGTTTTCAGTTAAAAGCACTCAAAACCTAGCAGATTCAGGAAAGCTCTTTACCTCCCCCTGAACTGCCTGCTGGTACCAGGAAGAGAGCTATTTACAGAAATTCCTCTCTACCCAAGAAATTTATTTACATAATAGAGCAACCTTTGATTTCCAAACATCTCTTTTCACCTTTCTAATAATGGTCTATACTCAGACCTTCAGACCCCCTACCCCTCTCCTGAGCTCATAGAAGCAACTTGTTGCCTCACTTTCTTTGCAATTTCCATGTCTGTGTGGATTCCCTGTTTGTACAATGTTAAATTTCATTTTGTCTTGTTGGTCTTTTTCAAGTCAATTGGGTTCTTAGTTCAGGTAGAAGTACCTTGAAGGATAGAGGAAATTCTTCCTCTTCAACATACACATTATGCAAACATATATATAAACACATTTTATTTATTTATATTTTAAATATTGATACCAAAGCTTATGTAGTTTTATGTACATATTAACCATTTTATTTTCATTCTAATTCTTCTTTCATCTTTGTCCTTACATTCAGGATTATTTCCTTCTCTCTGAAGGACATTCTTTGTAATTTCCTTCACTGTGGGTCCTCTGACTGGCAAACACTCATTATTGGTTTAGGGGCCAAGGGCAGGCCACCCCAAGGTGGGCCACTTTGGCATGAATGTTGAGTTAAAAGCAATCAAAACCCAGCACATTCAGGAAAAGCTCTTTGCTTCTCCCTCAATAGCCTGCCTGTATCAGGAAGAGAGCTATTAACAGAGCTTCCTCTTTACTTAAGAAACTTATCTCGGGACAACTTTTGTTTTCCAGACATCTCTCACCTTCCTGCTAATGGTCTTCCTCACCTTTGTAATCTTAGACCATGGACTCCCACTTTGGTCCATTTAAACTTGCAAGGCTGCCAAAAAGAATATATCCAGCTCTCAGCCATTTCTTTTTAAATTTTTTTTAATGTTTATTTATTTTTGAGAGAGAGAGAGAGAGAGAGAGCACGTGCATGAGTGGGGTAGGGGCAGAGAGAGAGAGGGAGACACAGAATCCGAAGCAGGTTCCAGGCTCTGAGCTGTCAGCACAGAGCCCGACGCAGGGCCCGAACCCACGAACCAGGAGATCATGACCTGAACCGAAGTCAGATGCTTAACTGACTGGGCCACCCGGGTGCCCCTCAGACATTTCTTTTTGATTGGTATATACGCTCAGTACCAGTAGTTGCATCTCTCAGTGTCTCCATCCTCTCCTAGATCTTAATTTTTCACAATTGTTACCCCTTTGATCCCTTTAAGATAAAAAAAATTAAAAGGAATCCAACTTGTCTTAGGTTGAATAATCATATATGAATTATGTAGTGTACTATAGGTGTGTGAAACTGATTGGGTGGGTTGTAGAGGTATGGCTATACAATAGTAACCCTTGATATAATTCACTCCTACTAATTTTGCCCAGAGAGTATATTCAACCAAGATGAGGCAAAGAGTAACAATATCAAAACTCAGATCTCCTAACTGCCTCTCTGAATGTTTTTTCCAAACTGTCAGAGTAATGTGTATCATATTTTAGATGTTCAATAAATATTTATTGAAGAATCAATATATTTATGTAATGTACATTCATATAAAATTCCATAATGTGAATAATGCTGAAGTGCATTTGCAGTTACTGCTTATATACTGCTTAAAAAAGTAATGTGAAATCCTCCTCTGAGTGGCATTCACTGGTTTCATACTTAGGGAAAACAGTCAGCAGGATTGATTTACATAACTTCATATTCTAATGTGCTTTTCATTTACTCTGCCAAAAATCCTACAATTATCCCTTGGCTTCTTAATTTTCAACCTAGAGGGAGAGGTTCCTTAAATGCAAATATAATTATTATCCAAGTCCTAGGTTCTAACATGGGACTAGATGCTCTACAGAGCAGAATTTAAAATTTGCCTTGCCTATGCTGAATCTAAGCCCAAAGTGACACCATAGTTACATTTTGCCATTCAAGCAAAAGTTATATTTAAAGTTTTCCGGGGAAAGAACATTCCCATATCATTTTATTGATAGAGGTAAGTCGTTTTCTTTTTTTTTTTTTTTTAAATCAAAAGGACTACCATCTTCTGCCTAGAATTTAGACAGCTGGAAAGGCTGTCATTTCCACACTAACAATGAGGAAAAAGCAGTGCAAACTATAAAATCATGCATTTTGTTGAACCCATCAGCCTTTTTGTATGATCAACAACAAGGCTGAAATCTTTGAAAAGATAGGCACTTCCAAGATGAGATGTGGCACAACCATGGACTCACCTCTGGCAGAACACAGGAGGAAGAAGGGGCTAACATAGAAGTGGCTAAAAAGGTTTCAACTAAAATATTTGACCATTTGCAAAAGGCTGAGTATTGCATAGTGTGAGATGGTAGAGTTCGCGAGAGCTACAAACACAAAGTGAGACTGCGTACACTTGAGGGCTCTTCTCCAGAGATTTCACCAGGTGGTGAAGAGAAAGACTGTGAGCAGGAATATTGGAGAAAGCATCCCTTGGTAGTTTAGAATGATCAATGCGATACACCATCTCAACAGACTGAAGAAGCAAAACAATACAATTGTTTCAATAAACGCAGAAAAAGATTACACACCAAATTCAATATACATTTATGATAAAGATTCTCAGAAAACTAGAGAAATGAACTTTCTCTATCTGATAAAGGGTATCTACAAAGAAAAACCTCTACAAACAGTATAGTACTTTTTGATGAAAGACAGAATACTTTGCTCACAGTTACAGGGGAAAGGCAAGGATGTCTATTCTCATTAGTCCTATTGAACATGGTATCTTAAGTCCTAGCCAATGCAATGAGACAATACGTACAAATATACATACATACGTAAGTTCATGCATATATAAATGACATACGGATTGGATATGAAAAAATAAAACAGTAACTATTTGCAGATGACATGATTTTCTACATTGGATATCCAATATAATCTACAAAAAGCTAAAAGAACTAACAAGTGAGTTTAGCTAGATCACAGGATAAAAGGTCAATACAGAAAAATCAATTGTATTTCTATGTACTAACAGTGAAAAACAGGAAACAACTTTGAAAATACCATTTAAAAATCAGTTTTGCAGTAGAGAACTGTGGCAAACTTAATTATGCCAAATGATCAAAGTTAACATCAACAGTCATAAGTCATGCCAATAGCATGTACTCCTGATATGATGTGGTGAGAATGGCACTTTATCTCTGTAGCCTTCTTCCCAAACTCCCAACTCCAGTCTAAACATAAGAAAAAGATCAGATGAATCTCAACTGAAAAGAATTCTACAAGACATCTGACTAATACTCCTCAAAATTGTTAAGATCACCACCAACAAGGAAAGTTTGAGAAAGTGTAGCAGATCAGAGGACCTAAGGAGACATGACAACTAAATGCATGTAAGGTGGTATTTGGAATAGGATCTAGGAACAGAAAAAGGACAATAAGGAAGTACTAACAAAGAGTGAAGTTTTATTAATAACAAATGAACAGTGTTGGTTCCTTAGTTGTTAACAATGGGTGAGGGCTATACTGGAACTCTGTACTTTGAAAATTTTGTTAACCTAACTCTATTCTAAAATTTTTAAAGGTTTACAAAAAAATTTAAATTTGCACCTAAACATGAAACACTTAGCTATGAATCTGACAAAATATAGGCAAGATCTGTGTGCTGGAAAGTATAAATTACTGATAATGGTAATCAAAAAAAGAAATAAGTAGAGTTCATACATTGGAAGACTCAATAGTGTTAACATGGCAAGTCTAACAAAACTGATCTAAAGATTCAACTAATACAGCAAGAATCAAAATCCCAGCAAGAATTTTCCTCAAAATAAACAAGTTGATTCTAAAAATTTATATGAAAATACGAAGGAACTAGAAGAGCAAAAAGGCATTTTTGAAAAAGAATGAAATTGAAAGATACACTTTACTCGATGTTAGTAATTGTTATAAAGTTAGATTAGTTAAGAAAATGTGGTATTGGAGGAAGGATAGAAACATAAATCCATGGTGCAAAATAAACATCTTAATATAAGCCTATACATTTGGTTAATTAATGTTTTTAAAGACTTAATTATTTAGAGAAGTTTTCCATTCACAAAACTGAGAAGAAAGCACAGACATTTCCCACATGTTCCTTTCCCCATTATCATCATCACTCACTGGAAGGGTACATTTATTGCAAAAGAGGAACCTACAGTGACACATCATAATCACTCCAAGTTCATAGTTCACCTTAGGGTTCACCCTTGGTGTTATACATTCCATAGGCCTGGAAAAATACATAATGATATCCATCATTAGGGTATTATACAGAGTATATTCACTGTCCTAGAAATCCTGCAAAGTATAAATTACTGATAATGGTAACCAAAAAAAGAACTTAATAAGTTCTATTTTATGCTCTGCCTATGCTCTGCCTATTCATCCTTTTCTTTCTCCCTCCAACCCTGGCAATCACTGATCTTTTTCTTTTTCTTATCCCCATAGTTCTGTCTTTTCCAGAATATCATTCACTTATTAATGTACATTGAAGTATCCTCCATGTCTTTTTATGGCTTGCTATTTCACTTCTTTTTAGCACTGAATAATATTCCATTGTCTGGATGTACCACCATTTATCCATTCACCTACTGAAGGACACCTTGGTTGCTTCCAAGTTTTGGCGATTAAGAATGGAGCTATTATAAACACCTGTACCTAGGGTTTTGTGTGAACCTAAGTTTCCAGCTCCTTTGGGTGAATACCAGGGAGCACAATTGCTGGACTCTATGGTAAGAGGCGGTCTAGTTTTGTAAGAAATTGCCAAATTGTCTTCCAAAGTGTGCCATTTTGCATTTTCACCAGAAATCATAAGAGTTTCTCTTGCTCTGCATCCTCACCAGCGCTTGATGTCAGTATTCTGGGTGATGGTCATTCTAATAGACACACAGTGGTCTCTCATTGCTGTTTTAACTTGCATTTCTCTGATGACATATGATATGGAGCACTTCTTCATATGTTTATTTGCCAGCTCTATATCTTTGGTGTGGTATTTGCTAATGCTTTTGACCCATTTTTAGTTGTTTTTCTTTTCCTTATTAAGAGTTTTTTGTTTTCTATATTCTGAATAGTAGTCCTTTATCAGATGTGTCCTTTGTAAATTTTTTCCTCAGTTTTAAGATTGTCTTCTCATTCTCTTGACACTGTCTTAGAGCAGAAGTTTTTAATTTTAATAAAGTCCAGTTGATTAATAATTTTTTTCATGGATCATGTCTTTGGTGTTGTATCTAAAAAGTTATCCCCATCTTCAAGGCCATCTCGAATTTCTCTTATGTTACCTTCCAATTTTGTAATATTGCATTTTACTTTTAGGTCTACAGTTCATTTTGAGTTAATTTTTGTCAAGGGTATATGATATTTGTCTAGCTTGTTAATATCATTTTTTTTTTGCATGCTGATTTCTACTTGTTCCACCACCACTTGTTGAAAAGGTGATGTTGGCCTTTGCTGCTCTTATCAAAATTCAGTTGATTATATTCATGGGAATCTATTTCCAGATTCTCTTCTGTTCCATCGATCTATTTATCTACTCTTTTGCCAATAACACACTGTCTTGATTGCTATAACTTTACAATAAGTCTTGAAGTAGAATGGGAGTCAGTCTTCCAACTTTGTTCTTCTCCTGTAATATTGTGTCACCGATTCTATGTCTTTTGCCTCTCCATATAAATATTAGAATCAGTTTGTGTATATCCATAAAATAACTTTAGGAAATTTGACCAGTATTATGTGGAATCTATAGATCAAGTTGGGAAGCACTGACATCTAGACAATATTAATGAACATTACCTCATATAGATCTTGTACATATTTTGCTAGATTTATACTTCAGTATTTCATTTTGGGCAATGCTAATATAAATGGTATTATGTTTTTTATTTCAAGTTGCACTTGATCTTTATATAGGAAAGCAACGGACTTTTTTTGTCAATGTTTTCAGATTTTCTGGATAGATTATCAGGTCATCCGCAAAGATAGTTTTATTAGTCCTTTCCAATCTGTACACCTTCTACTTCCTTTTCTAACCTTATTGCATTAGCAAGGATTTCTAACACCATGTTGAAAAGGAGTGGTGAGGGGGTCGTCAATTGATTTTAAGAAAAGTGCAAAGGTAATACATTGGAGAAAGAATAGCATTTTCAACAAATGATCCTGCAAGTGTTAGATATCCATAAGGAAATATGAATATAAATACTGACAACAAACTGAGGGGTGATGGGAGGTGGGGGAGAGGGGAAAGTGGGTGATGGGCATGGAGGAGGGCACCTGTTGGGATGAGCACTGGGTGTTGTATGGAAACCAATTTGACAATAAATTATATTTAATATAAAAAATAACTTGTATTTTAAATAACATAAAAAATGAAATCAACTTGAATCATAGACCTACATGTAAACCTGAAACCATAAAACTCATTGAAGAAACATAGAAAAGCATCTTTGTAAATCTGAGGTAGTAACATCTCTTTTACTTTTTTTTTAAAATGTTTATTTATTTTTGAGAAAGAGAAAGCAAGAGTGGGGGAGGCAGACAGAGGATCCGAAGTGGGCTCCACGTTGACAGCAGAGAGCTTGATGCGGGGCTTGAAGTCAAGACACCACGAGATCATGACCTGAACCAAGATCAGATGTTTAACTGACTGAGCCGCCTAGGGGCCTGAGGTAGTAACATTTCTTAAACACAACGTCAAAACTGATTCGTAATAAATTTATAATGGATATTATATATGTGTAAAATTTCTGCTCTTCTAAAGATGTTAAAAGAATGAAAGGAAACACCACAGACTGTGGTAAACATTTACAAACATAGCTGGTAAGGGACTTGCATCTAAGATACATAGAGGAATCTCAAAACTCAATTACTAATAAGAAAACAAACATCCGAAGTACAAATGGATAAAGGATTTAAACAAACACATCAATGAGGAAAAGATGTCTGACATTAACCACAAGAAAGAGAGATCCTCAATATCATTATGCCACTATGAGATACTACTACCCACCAATTAGAAATGCCAAAACACAAATAAAATAAAAAGCAAAGTAGAACGCTCAGATAAACAATCTGACAATCTCAAAGGCTAGAAAGGATGTTGAGCAACTGGAATGCTCACACATGGCTGCTTAAAATTCACAATATTATAGCAAGTCTGGAAAACAGTCTGGCCCTTGTGTTCAGGTTAAATATTTATTTTATCTGAGGGGGAAGAAATTTATCTTCACACAAGAAACGTATACATGAATATTTATGCATATGAGTATTTATGGTGGCTTTATTCATAATTTCTCAAAACTAGAAGCAAACCAAATGGCCTTCAGGGGGAGAATGGATAATCTGTGATATATCCTACAGTGGAGTATTGCTCAGCAATAAAAGATAATCTAATAAATACTTACCTGATAGGGGTGATAACATGATCATGAAGTTGGTTTTCCCAGAGCAAGGCTTGCCTGTCGCACTCTGGATGTGCAGACCCCCGTGATTTTCCCACATATGTGGAAAGTTTAACTGCAGAATTTGTGATAGTGGAGTTAAAAACTAAAACAAATGTAAAACTTATAAAAACATGAATGAATCATAAGTGCATTATGCTAGTGATAGGAAGCCAGGCTCAAAAGGTCACACATTTTATTATTCCATTTATATCAAATTCTGGAAAAGTCACATCTATAGGGATTAGAAAATAGATCATTGGTTGCCAGAAACTGGAGGTGAGGGTTTGGGATTAAATACAAAGGGGCACAAAGGCCTGGAGTCATGGAACTGATCTGTCAGGTAACTGTGGTGTTGCTTAGACCGCATACATTCGTCAAAACTCACAGAACCGCACTCTGAAAAAGATGCATTTTCCTACGCATAAATTATATTTTAATAAAGCTGACCAAATAAAAGAAAATATTTTTAAGGCAAATGCCAAATGTTACTCTATTCTCTCCTCAAGTTCGATTAAATATCACCTTTTGCCTTGAAAATAAGAGCACAAAACAGTTTCTGTCTAAAGCTGAGGTTTACTTCAATTCTACCTGCTACTATATTCTTGGTCCTCTCTTTGCCATCAAATGACCCATTTCTCCAATCCTGCTGCCCAGGCTGTTGCATGACATAACTATCCTCCTGCCCAAATTGCTGGTCTGAATTCCTGAACTGTTTGCAGCTGACCTTTTGTCTTGGTTTCTATGTCCTTGCCTACTATTATTAGTTTCTGATTCCTCTGAGTTATTTAGGCTCTATAATAAGCAGCTGATGAAAGCTTAATGAATAACCTCCTTTCTTCAGCCTTCCATTTTGATTTAAATCAATAGATGCACTTACTATATGAAACACGCATTGTGCTAGGAATTAGACATGTAATAATGAACAAGAGGGATACTGGTACTGGAATTATCTCCTGCCTTCACAGAACTTAAGAGGCTTATGGTAGAGAGCATAACTTGAGTTACAATCCAATGTGACCAACTCTGGGTTGAGATATGAGAACATGGAAAGGATACATAATTCTGATGGAGTCAGCCAAGCCTTTGCAAAGTGATTTCCCAGTTGGGTTACAGAGGGTGAATAAGAATTACCCAAGGAAGTGAGAACGAGGGAGGGAAGAAGTCTTCCAGACAGGAAGAGCACAGTCTGAAAAGATCCAAAATTGAGAGACAACGAGGAAGTTAAATAATCTGAAAGGAGTTACTTTTTACAAAAACACATACAGTGAATTGGGTGCTGACTGAAACAGACATGGATTAAGTCATGTAGAGCCCAATACACTACATTAAAGGCTTTTTATCCTTCCCGTTTCTGCACAGATACAATTATATTACAAATTGTTACTAATTATACACTAGTTTTGTGTGCATGATAATTTGAAAATGTTACACAGCTTTCAATCTGGATAGACCTTGGAATTAATCTTTTAGGGGCTCCCAAAGGCCTGGTCCTTTTATACTTTCTGTTCTGCTCTCCCAAACATGCCTTATATTTTAGAGAATTCATTATCCCTCCTCCTCATCCTTGACTCACACCAGACTGTCTCACAAACAAGTGGCTAATCCTAGAACTCATACTGGTGAAGGCTCATACTTTAATCCTAAAACGCCACTGTCATTTATCCTATTCTGATAATTGTTTTGACACTTTGTTTCTTTCTTTCCCATTGAGAAGCACGAGTTACTGTTATAATTGTGTTTATTTAACTTCTGAAATTCAGAGAATAAAATAAATAGCTATAAAGTTAGAATACTGCAGAGCTCAAAATAAAAACTCATTTTTATGTAGTAATTTTTTTAAGTATTCCAAGTGCTACATTTTTTTGATAAAGCTTTTCTCTGAGAGTCATAATCATCAGAGACCTTGACATTTCAGTCAATGTGATAAACAAAAGCTTTGGGGATATATTTGCAAAAAAGAATCAGATGATAGACAATAGACAGAGAAGGTCAGTCTTAATTATGATGTCTGAATTTTCTATCATGATGTACATAGGTTTTGCTTCACAACCAATATTGAGTCAGAGAACAATTAAATCGGGTGGATAGCTGGGATTTTCAAAGCAACGGCTTTTACTCTTGTATTTATATTCCAATATTCCACTTGAGCAGATACTAGTCACAGTGCTTTTATTAACTACTAATAACAACACTGGGAATCTTACTAAAAGTGTTGTTATTCACAGTGAAATGAAATTAATGAGTTAGCAGTATTCATAGAATAATTTACTCATTCATTATCATCATTACTCGGTTGATATTTATTTAGTGCATACTTACCCTGTGCTAAGTACTGAGGATTTGAAAGTAAGGAAGAGAAAATTCTTTCATTCATGGTCTCAATCCACAACAAGGTTAAGAGACAATCATAGTAGCTAAACAATAAATGTAAAAAAAAGAGGAATGTGATTAAAAAAAAAAGAAGCTTTTTCAAATTTTCAGGAAGTGATTCAATTAGTATTAGGACTGTGTACCGCTCCACATTCTGGTAGTCAGTCTAGAGTGGAAACAAAGACAATAAATGCACAATGATTGCTACCTACCTGGTGAGTCATCTAAACTACAGCTGGCGTCTTGTTGAACCACTGAGAGCATTGCAACTCTGCTAAACACACAACACATCTTCGACATTTAACAGATACTATTGTTACAAGAAAGAATTTTTAGTTTTGTGGCAGAAAGAAGAAAAATCATTTCCCAAATCAAAAAGATTTTACGAGTCGGTTCCAGGGGCTTAAAATGCTGCTGAAGAGGACAGCCAAAATGGGATTCTGGAATGACCCTGTATTATCAACAAACTTCTCAATGCTTTTCTCTTGTACCACCTTGTAGGGGTGTTGACTGAACTAAATCCGAGAGCATCCATGCCAAAAATTGGCATTTCTGCCTTTATATAGGTGCCTTACACGAAAAGGGAATATTCTACCTGTTCAATTCTGGCAATAAACACTTTCCTCTTGTAAAACGTATATGGTTTAAGTAAATTTTGATATTTTTGTCATTTTTAAGCACTTACTCACATCATAAATATTTTCTGTGATTTTGTAAATTATTTAGACCAGTATCATTTTCTATAATTTTGGTTAAATCCTAATGTCACAGATTGATTCAGTTGTGTGTATAGTTGCCTTATAGACCCAGCATATTAAACAGTCTCAAAAAGGGTTTTAATTCCACAAAGGAAAAGGCATTTAATTGCGATGCAGCTGTACTTTGCATTTGTCATCTGTTATACAAATGGGAGGGGAGACAGAACTCCAAAATATCCAGGACGTATCATTTATTCCTAATCATCATAATCACAATTAATCATTATTCATCAGCTCCTCACACATATTCTCCATCCCTTTGGACATATGATTTGGCATCACCAAATATGTCATGTTTGTTCTCAAGTACTGGCTAAAATGTATTGGTTTACAAAAAAAAAAAAAAAAAAAAAAAACTTAAAGGGGAACAGATCAGAGGGCACACGAATGCATTTATTTCCTTTAGTATAATTAAATCTTTATGTTTAGATTTGTACATATGGAAAGTCATTATCCTCAAAAATAAAAATAATTTTTTCCCTGAAAACAAATGATGCTCTGCTGTGACACAATGTGAAATAAAAGTTACATAACAATCCTAATACAGTGGTAGCACTGTAAGAGTAAGTTGAGGGAGAGAGGTTCTATTACGCTGCACTGTTTATTTCCCTCTTTTTTCTGGGAAAGTGATAATATACTGCAAAATTTTAGGATTTCGTGTACACGGAATTCTGGAAAGGGCATAGGTAATTTGTGACTGTTAGAAATGAATATTTTTGACACACAATATAACCCACAAAACTCGTAGACTCCCAGAAGATTTTTTTTCACAAACTACAGAGGGAACTGTAAAGCTCCAAATTCTTCCCGAAGAATATTGGACGAGACAACTAAGCAAGTAAGCCATGTCTGACAATAGATACATTTCATCACTGCTTGGTTTGCTTTCAGGGCCTAGTATGAATTCATACTGATTGTCCCTTACCTTTCCTCTTGATAGGATTGAAGACATCACACTGCAACTGTTTCAAGGACTAGCGAGATGAGAATTAGAGGAAAGAGCACCAGTCGCCTAAATTAACCCAAAATACACCTGCAAGTAATTGGATCCATGCTTAACTCTTTACTAGATAATTGGAGAAAGGTTTTTTTTTTTTTTTTTCCCCTCCACAATGCTAAATTATTCCCTAAAGAAAGCATCAGGCTCTTCTTAGCTTTGGTAGGCCATAATTTAATCATTTGAAGCAGATCAGTGAATCAAATCATCACTAAAGTCTCTGGCAGCTCTAAAATGTTATGATATTACATAGAAGGAGAGATTTCTCCCTGGAGCTTTTTACTCTATTTTTTGCCATGGAGCCAGGTTTATAACAATGAAGTATTTTAGCTTGTATTAAATATGATAAATCTCCCACAGGGAACTCGGAGCATTTCCACATATATAGTGTCCAATATTAGTGCTGAAGCAAACAACGCTTGCAAGGATCGAGAAACTCAACAATTAAAGTATTTAGGTCTCTAATAACTTTAGAGTTTATTTTGAAGCAAAAGTATATTTTGAAAGAAAGGATAAAGGAGGTTATATAAGCTATATATATTATGGACAGGTTTAATATCAAATCAGAGCAGTTGAACTGGAATAACAGAACTGGTCCTTGGCCGTTATCTTAGATGGACAAGCTTGACTCTCTCCTGTTTGTTCTCTGACCCTCTAGCTCCGTAATTTCCAGTGTATTCCTTAACGTCCCCTGATCTCTACATGCCTCAAAGAGACTAGAAGTAAAACAAACACAAAAACAGGTAATGTCTTACCATTATTATGAAAATATTTTTGAGTCTGTAAACCCTTGAAAGGGTCTCAGTGAGGCCAAGCATTTCCTGGAACACATTTTTAAAACTCTTGTAATGAAATCCTTGACTTACTTATCATTTAATAATTCAGTTATTCAGTAAGCATTTACTGAGCGTCTTCTGTGTGATGGAGACCATGATAGTTACTAGGAATGTAATGCTCAAAAGATAAAATCCTTGGCTGGTAAGGCTATATAGATTAGTGGAGAATACTGAGGAGTAAATAGGTGACCACAGTGCTATCTAGCTAGAATGTCTGCAGGATGCTACTAGAGAATATAAAGCTAAAACCAAAATCATGAGAAATCAGAAAATAATAAAATCTTAGGGATGGGTGGGTGACTTAGATATCATCATGTCCAAACCTGTAGCCATTAGATGAACTAAATGACTCTTTCAGAAGACTTTATGTTTTGTTGATTAGGATCCTGTATGCAGATCTTCTGACTTCTTGAGAAATACTCTGATATATCTATTCTTCTGGATTCTGGAACATACCAGGCATAAAAATTAATAGTGAGAAAAAAAGATGTCTTTACCTCTAATAGTAGCTATAGTAACTTTTTCAAGCAATATTATTCCATTATCTAAAAATCTCTTGACCCTTCGTTTATGGCAGTATTCCAAACCTAGCTAAGATCAACCAATAACTTTCTTGGCACCTGATTCTAGATTATAGAATCAGCTGTAGAAACATATGCAACTGAGTTTTAGCCCATGGTCATACTAAGAAAGGGCATACATTCACTGATTGTCGAGTGCAGGATTTTATACAAAGAAATTGTTGAGATCAACTTAGTATGTTGTACAAATATTCTATATTCTTAGTGTTATATCTGTTCAACATATAAATTTCTAAGGGAGATAAGTTGAAATCCTTCAGTATGATTGTGAAGTTGACCATTTCTTTCACTCACTCACTCTCTCACTCATTCATTCAGCTTTTATATGTTTTGATTCCATGTTATTAGGCACACAAAGTTTCAGGAATATTTTTCTTTCTGGAATTAAACAGGAAGTAAATACAAATACATTTTTATGTGTTGTCCCTCTATTTGCTGAATCATAACTTTAAAAAAAAAAATTTTTTTTAACGTTTATTTATTTTTGAGACAGAGAGAGACAGAGCATGAACAGGGGAGGGGCAAGAGAGAGAGGGAGACACAGAATCTGAAACAGGCTCCAGGCTCTGAGCTGTCAGCACAGAGCCCGACGTGGGGCTAGAACTCACGGACCATGAGATCATGACCTGAGCTGAAGTCAGACGCTTAACCGACCAAGCCACCCAGGCCCCCCAGCTGAATCATAACTTTAAAAGCCACTTTTACTTTCAGTTTTAGCAATCAACTTGATCTTTTTTAGATTTGTTTTTTAGCTAAGTCTTTTATTAAATTTTGCATTAGTAACTTTTCATGCTTCTTGAATTAGAAACAATTTATTTTCAATCTTAACTTGTTTTTTAATCCATGCATTTAAAACCAAAGCCTTTGCAATTTAATAAGTGCTTTTTATTTCTTTCCTGATTATGACTATACCATCTCACTTTTGCCTCCTCTTTTTTCCTTCTCCTTGGAGTAAATTCTCTAATAATTCTTTCAGAAAGGATCTGTGAGTGGGGCACCTGGGTGGCTCAGTCAGTTAAGCCTGTGACTTCAACTCAGGTCATGATCTTGTGGTTCGTGAGTTTGATCCCTGCATCAGGCTCAGTGCTGACAGCTAAGATCCTGGAGCCTGCTTCAGATTCTGTGTCTCCCTCCCTCTCTCTCTGCCCTTCCCTCTCTCTCTCTCTCTTTCTCAAAAACAAACATCAAAAAAAAAAAAAAAAAAAAAGAATGGATCTGTGAGACACTTTCTGAAACCTTGTATAATTCAAATTGTTTTTGTTTATCTTTCTCAGTTGGTGATAGTTTACCTAAGCGTAAGATTCTAAGGCAAAGGTTACTCTCCTTCAGACCTTTGAAAACTAATGCATGTTATTTTAACATTCAGTATTAATAAGATGTTTTGCTGGTTATGTGACATGTACTCCCGTACGGATGGATATAAGCTACTCATTTCCATTTCTAAAAGTTCTTAGGAATTCTCTCTTTATTCGGGCTTTTCTGAATTTATGTTATATCTAGGTTTGAGAAATAGTTGTTATTTTTCATATATTTATTATAGTTATTTAGTCTGTTCTGCATTCAGGGGATCTTTTCAATTTTGAGATACCTACCAGTTTTGTTTTTGTTTTTTTCCTGCTAATTTGAGACCTGTACTATCATTGCTTTATCATTTCTCTTTTTAAAATCCACTTTGGGTTGTCTGAGTGGCTCAGTCAGTTAAGCTTCTGACTCTTTGGTTTTGGTTGAGGTCATGATTTCACAGTTCGTGGATTCGAGCCCCACAATGGGCTCCGTGCAGACAGCACAGAACCTGCTTGGGATTCTCGTCTTCTTCTCTCTCTGCCCCTTCCCCGCTCGCATGCTCTCTCTCTCAAAAATAAATGAATAAACATTAACAATATCATAAAAAATAACATAAAATCCACTTTGATTGGGCTGTCTGGCTTCCTCAGTCAGTAGATTATCTGACTCCTGGTCTCAGGGTTGTGAGTTCAAGCCCCATGTTGGGTGTGGAGCTTACTTACAAAAAATTTAAATCTACTTTATTAATTTTTCTTAAAATCTTTCTGCTTCATGCAATCATGTGAAACATTCAGTTTACCACCTATAATCAATAATTCCACCATCTGAATAACTCATAGCTCTCATTCTGCTGTTTGCTAATTCTGTTGACGTTTGCTTACAGTGATGAGTCCTACTTTTTTTTCTAATTTTAGACGGTGAGCTTCTGTTCAGCAGGAGTTTAATAGGGAGAATCCTTTGAGGTTTGGTTCGAAAGTACATTTTCCTGAGGATTTTTATATTTGCTACTCTTAGACGCACCCAGGGTCATTAGCAGTTCTGTACCAGTTTTTCTTACATTTTTAGCTTCCAGGTATTTAGTCAACGCAAGCAGTATAAATTAAATTTCCAAACCTTCATCAAGGCAAGTATGTGATTCAAATATTAATGTATGCTTTCTTCCCCAAAGTCCAGGTTAGTAAATACAAATTTTGGTTTCATCTCCCTTTGTTTTCCAACCGTTTAATCTCCTCCTTTCCCCCTTATATTCCATTGGAGGTACAGTCTTCCTGGACAACCTTATCAGAGGCTTCATGAATGCCTTTATTCTGAATTATATATCTGTGTGGCCATTGTGGCCCGAGACTTTGGTTAATGAAGCCAGCAAATTATTTTAGAAGAATCAAAGATTCTGCACCCATCGACCACTGTTCAAGTATTTAAGCAAGGACTCAATTAGACTGAGTGGCCCTACTGTGTTGGTAGCCTAAGTAAGCAAACCAACACCGAGCTCAGAGTCAACACATTTGAATCATAGAAAATGAAACTTAAGAACAACCAATCACACACAGGCAACTAGGCTTTCCCAAATAAGGCAACTGCTTAAACTAAGGCCAAAGATTTTTCTTGTTTAGCTTACATGTTCTCTCTATGAAAAACCTGTCCCCTAGCTCTTGTTGGTGGAGCACGCCTAACTACTTTCGATGTGGTGCTGCTCCAGTCAAATCAATGAAGACTCAAACACATTCTTGTAAATTTTAAAATGCCTCAGTTTACCTTTAACACCACCGAGGCTCTCATTACCTATGCCTTTTTTTTTTTTAATCTGTGGGGATGCCCTCTTAATTTATTGTAAATTCTGTTCTATACTTAAGACTTGGTTGAATATTTTACTCAAAACTGCTAGATATTTTTCAGCAGAAGTTCCTTCAGGTTAATCTAGTCTTCATGGTATGTGAAATATTCCTTTCTGCTTTTCATTGTTATTTTCATTTGCTTTTCATTTGTTGTATCTTTTTCATATTTTGTCTCGGCTATGATTTATAAAATACATAACGTTTCCGTTATTCCTGTGAGTTTGAAGTAGGAGAGAGCAGTATATTCTTATATGACATCTTAAATTAGAGCTTCTAATTAGTACTTTATAGTAGAGTTAGAATTATATTTTATTGTAGGGCAAAATCAATCATGTCATGCCTATATTTAAAATTCTTCAAAGACTACCTATTGAGGTTGTAGAACAAGATACAAAGCCTTCAAAGTGCTTACCAGCTTTTTCCAAATTTGGTACCCAGCCAGAGGGATCATTAGTTAAAACTCTCCTGAATGTAATGATGATCAAGGGCTTCTCTTTGCCATAACTTTCTCCCACTAAAAAAAGTTTGCTAAGTAATTATATTCTTGGAGGTAGTTGTAAACTTTGGTGGTGGGAGACCCATGGGTTTTGGAAGAGGAAAAGTCCCTGGAGTTCAAATTCAGAGCAGTGGGAATATCTCCCAGGGAGTGAAGCCTCTACTTACCTTGCTTTTTTGGTACAGGGAGGACTTTATGACATCTAGCAGCCCCTGAGTACCAGAGAAGGCATAACTTGAGTACATGATGCTGCTTGACCCCTCTCCATGCAGTCCTGCTGACCTGTGGTAGGCAGGAGAGGAAGCATGCTCCTACCAAGAGTGCATGCCACCAAGAGTGGCCTCCTATAAAGAGGGGTCATGGTGCGACCTGAATGTATCGGAAGCCCCTCCTTCGAATAGCCAACTTGGGCATCAAGGTTTCGTCAGTGAAAACATCACCGTGCAAGGTCCTCAGGCAGCCCTGATGTATTATGTAATATGTTTTGGCTTAGCTTTACCACTCTCCTGCCTACCTCTTCAGCCTCATCTTGGGCACCTCGCCTACATCGGGCAATCTGTTTGATATCTTCTAACCTCTATCTGGATACCTTTTAGTATCCTAAAGGCAACACACCTGCCACGCTCTGGTAGAAACACACACTTAACCATGCTGTACTCCCTCCCTCCCTCCCTCCCTCCCTCCCTCTTCCTCCCTCCTCTGGATCTGTGCCACAAATATTGTACAGTAGTTTCACTTGGCCTTAGTATTCCCAGGCTCTAGCACAGGTTGGGGTTAGTTCCTCCTGGAAAATATTCTTCTAGTGTGTGCTCTTCACACACTTGCACTATATCAAGTTTCAGTGAACACACTTATACGATAATTGTGTTCCTACACATGCGCACATACACACAGACACTCATCAGTAAAGTCTATGAAGACGTTGGTCATTTTATTTTGTTGATGTAAGTAAGCTCAAAGCCGACATAAGCCGTAACCATAGGGTAATTGAATTAAAATTGTTACCTGCTATCCATTTTTCTGTGTGAGTATATTCCTATGTGAGCATATTTAATGTTTTGCATATTTCTTTGTTCTCATGCATATCATATGTTGACTCTTAAAATATTTGAATACCCTTTAGAACAAGACCAATGGTATTTTTTCATATAGGCCCCAGCATGACCATAATATTGAGATATGGTTTATTATCAAAAATATTTGCTGAATAGAATAGACACAATTAACAAATTAAGTACACAATTTAAGTTATGAATATAATTTTATGAATTCTGAAATGTTATGAATTAGAAACCACATGAAAAAATATCACTCTAAAAAATTTATTCTGATGCCTCAGGAAATCATGCAAAATCTCCTAAGAATATTATGCTTGTGTAGAATAATAACGTACAACATCCTGAGTCACAGATATTAAAGGAACATCTAAAAGTATAATGTACAATTAATGAAGGAAAATTAAACATGCAATTGAGTTACTCTTTCTGCTGGAAGGAGAAATCAAATATACAGGAAGCATTAGTTTCCATTTATCTTCAAATTCTAATCTGTATTCACATACATGTATTTGCATTCGCAAGTTCAGATTTAATAAGCAGAAATGATTATTTTAGGCTGTAATTGATTATAGAAAGCCTGTGAGGATCAGACTTAAAATGTAACTCTCACAATTCCATGAAGTCAATCAAAACACAAATCACGGAGCTTGTGATTTAGCACTTCTCTGTCTTCATTAATTGTACTATTGCCCTGGGCAAATCCCAACTTTAGCTGAAGCTACTTGTAAGATGCCAACCTTTCCTGAATAAATACCATTTACCAACACCCTCTCAGGCTGTGTGCCTAAATGAAGATCCAGAATTACATTTTAATAGGCGAACCTTCTGTTTAGTTTCTGTTCTACATTTAAAATGATAACTTTCTTCAAAAAGGAAAAAAAAACCACAGATATTTCCATTTACTTTGCATGCCACAGTTTGCAGAGATATAGTAGCTTTTATGAAAGAATTCTCATCTCTTGTTATGAGGGCAAGTCATGTGACTTCCCTTAAATTAGTGATTCTCAAACTTGCTGCACATACGAATCAACCTGGGGAGTATTTGTAAGGACTGATGCCTGGGTTGCACCCCCAGAGATTCTGAGGTAATTGGTTTGGAGTTCAGCTTCCTGGGCATGAGATTTTTAAAAGCTCCCCAAGTGATTCTAATGTGCAGCCAAGGTTAAAAATCACTACACTAATTAATAGAATAATAATGAATTGCCTAATCACAGAGAAGACCACACTGATAAAACTATGGTTATAATTGGGAACCTATTATTTTTCTGAAAGAATATTCTTGAAAGATTGAAAAAAAATAATAACTTTGAGGTTTGTACAATTGTATGCAGCCTTTATTTCATAAAAGACTTGATAAATATCATGGTGGAGTATAATCAGGTGACTCACTACTAATTTTGTGTTGATTTTTTTATATAAGCAAAAAGTGAACCAATCAAGATTCATGTATTGATTAATTAAACAGATATGTATTAAGCCCTTAGAATATGTTACTCTTTCTGATTTGCTGGCTCTTGCTATAAAATAATTAGGAGGAACTTTGTTGTTTATTTCCAACATGGATCAACCCTAAATTGAGGAGAAGGGAAGAAGTCTTAAAGGAAAGAACTTTTCAAACACTGAGCTCACCATCAGCTTCCACAACTCAGATTGTTCTTTCTGTCAAAGGCATTACACTACTTGCTACACATAAAAATTAAGTGAAAAAATAAGATGCTATATGTAAAAGTCAAGCACAGGAGGTAGTGGGAACTCAATGAATATTAATTTCCCCTTATCTTCCTTGAAGCTTGGACCAGTATTGGATAATAACAATCTAAGTCACTGAAACATTCTTTCTACTCCTGTTACTTATATTACTGCCAGATTAGTTTACAAAATTACTCTTGTGCAAATAAAACAGAGATAGATAAAATAAAAAAGTTATAAATCTTACTTCCACAATCAAATCTCACTTTTCTTACTAGGAGTAATTATTGTTAAAAATGTGGTATATAACTCCTATAAATTTCAAGCGCAAATGCATAAAACCTTAAACGTGTGTACAAACGGAAGCATGTGGGGGGTGGTGTGAATTTCCATTTCAGCACTCATAGAACTATTTCATTTTAAGTATCTTACAAGTAAATTATGTATAAATTTATTTTATTTTCCCATATAACATATATATTTTAAATGGTTATTTTTTTTTTTTTTGAGAGAGAGAGAGAGAGAGAGAACCAGCAGGGGAGGGGCAGAGAGAGAGGGAGACACAGAATCCGAAGCAGGCTCCAGGCTCTGAGCTATCAGCACAGAGCCCAACGCGGGGCTTGAACTCACAAACCGCAAGATCATGCCTGAGCTGAAGTCAGATGCTTAACTGACTTAGCCACCCAGGTGCCCCTTATTTTGTCATTTAAAAACTAAACTTGTTTTAAATTTTTAGCTAATTGAGAAATGTTTCTTTGAGAAGAATATATTTGTATGCTAATGAGAATGATCCAGTAGAGTGAGATAAATTGATGATATCAGAGAGAATGTGATAACATAGAAATGAAGCCTTTAAGATGCTGAGAGAGGGCAGGACCCAGAGGAACTGGCTTTGATGCATGCATTTTATTTCATTTACAACATGAGAAGAGGCAGTGAAAACATACAGATACAAATAATTTGGTCATATTGTTGAGACATGAGGACATTACTGGCCTACTTTTTTCTATACATTTTTTTCTTACAATACAGTTTTAGGAGGAAGACATACACAGAGTCTGGAAGATAAGTACACTATGTGAAATAATCTGGAAGAATGAAAATGCATATATAGCAGAGACATGTTGAGGAAATTCTGACCAGCAGAGGGCGCCGTTTTAATATTAATAGTCATTCATTTAATGGTAAATAGATCCACTTATAATGTGCACTCATCTCCAATCAGCCTTCATCTGTTTAGGTAAACCCACTGGGCAGAAAAATACCTAGTTATAGCCGATATTGATCCTTTGCCAGTTGTGTACTATGCTGGGAGAGAAGGACGATGGTATTGAAATGAGCCACTCCAGTTTTGGAACACAAAGTCCAAGCTGGATAACAAAAGAAGGAGCTATGTGTGAAGCTGTGGGGTTAATATGTAATAGTAATAAATAATACAACAAACTGGAAGTCTCAGTGAGCTTGAAAAATTACGGAAGACAAAATTCCAGACTAGATAAACTGAAAGGACAGGGAATCTTAGAGTGTAGGATGACGGCAGTGGAGATTTTAGAGCTGCGCAACTATTGGTAATAATAGCGGCACGAGAGCCAGAGATTGAGGTTGACGGAGGAAATGAAAATCGCAGCAGGTTGTTCAGGAACTGTGAAGACAAAGTATGAGAGAGATCATTCTTACAGATGCTGAGCTGTCCAAGTACATTATGACATGAGAAATGGTAGACAGCATAGCTACTGAACACAATGGTAAATGGGAAATGACGTAGCTAGCTGGTAGATCAAAGCATTAAGAGGAGCATCGGCTAATGAAGACTCACAGCACAAATTTCAGAAGACTTGGGGTTTTGAAGGAGAAGGAAGAAAAACAGTTTAAAAACCAGGAGTGAGAGCAAAGACGACACTTCTCCAATCCCTCAATATTTGTGTGGTTTAGACGGTTTCCATATATTTACAGGCCGTTGGGGTTTTACCTTGTGTGAAATGCTTGTTCCAATCCGGCATCCAATTTTCTCTTGAATTGTTTGCTTGTGTCTTATTTGCAACAGTTTGTTATATATCCTGAGCTCTGATACTGTGTTTGATATATGTTCAAATAACTTTCCCCAGGCTTTGTCTTTTAACTTTTTATGTCATCTTTTTCTTTAACAGAATATTTAATTTTGAGGTAGTTACATTTTTCAATTTTCCCATTATAGTTTTTTTTTCCCCTTTGTCACAAGCAATATACTGGTTTCTGGGATTCACACAGGGAGATAGGCTTCATTACATTCCACTGTTCAGTCTTTTGGATCCCAACTCACCAAAAGTAGTTTAATACCCATCCTCACTACCAATTTCTGGTCTTTAAAAACCTGGCCTTCAAGAGTTTAGCTTCCATTCACTATTAGGGTTCCTATATGATACTGGATGGATATATATATATATATATATATATATATATATAGTGGATATATATATATATATATATATAGTGGATATATATATATATGGATATATACATATATATGGATATATATATATAGTGGATATATATATAATGTGGATATACATATATGTATATATAATGTGGATATATATAATGTTTATATACATATATGTATATATAATGTGTATATACATATATGTATATATAGGTTTATATACATATATGTATATATAATGTGTATATACATGTATGTACATATGTACATATCTCCATATTCCTAGGCACACCTACATACATTTTTATGTAAGTATTTTCTCAATAATTTCTACATGTTTAGATCAGAAGGTATACAAGTACAGTTGCTCTATAAAGATGAGAAGTTAAGAACTTTTAATCCAAAGAAAAATACCTCAACCTTTGTAGATGCCAGACTCTCTCTCTAAAGAGACCATGTCAAATTTCCGTATAAGTACACTTGATTTAATAGCCCAGTTAACTGAATAGGCCAAAAGAAAAAAACAAAACAAAACAAAACAAAACCAGACACATACTTCATACACTATTCAAAATGACTAAATGACCAATAATCATATATAAACATCCAATGAATGCATATTGAATTAAGAATGAAATACAATACGTCAACTATGAAAATGGTCACTAAAACCAATACTATTATCCTTAGGGAGTCCAGTTTATTGGCACATGGTTCCTTTTGGATACAACTGTAAGAGAGCACATTGATACAAATTTGCATGAGACAAATATTCAAAAATTTTAAAGTGTACAGACCCCTGGATTATTACTAATATTTTGAAGAAAATATCATGCTTGTGTACAAAGATTCATACAGAAGGAATTTCATGACTAAGGTATTTAAAATGATAAATGTTGGGAAAATATTAATAATCAAAAGGTGACTGGCAATCTAATGCAGTAATATATGACCATTAAAACTAAGATGTAGAGAATGATGCTAATGATAATGTGAAATGACTGCACTATTAAGAGGCAGGGGACAAAGAAGAAAGCTGCAGGGCAGTGAGGTCTCACGGTAAACTTACATGCCTATGTGTGTGTATGTTTATGTTTGTTTATGTGACTATGGATAAAAGAGCATACCTCCACACGTTAAGGACCTTAAATGTAATTCAGATAGTTTATTTTTTAGGTGGGGGGCGGGGGGAGATGATGCTATTTTCCATATAGATTACATGTGAAATAAACTTCTTCTTGTAAATAGATTTAAAAGGCTTTTTATAATTTCTTTTCTTTTTTATTTCAAGTTTTAATTTAAATTCTAGTTAGTCAGCATCTGTGAGGGGCACCTGATTGGGTCAGTCTCTTAAGCGTCCGACTCTTGATTTCAGCTCCAGTCCTGATCTCACAAGCTGTGAGCTTGAGCCCTGCATTGGGCTGACAGCACGGAGACTGCTTGGGATTCTCTCTCTTTCCCTCTCTCTCTCTGCACCTCCTCACTCATGCACTTACTCTCTCTCTCTCTAAAAATAAATAAAACCTTAAAAATATATATATGAAAAAGGGTGTTATCATTTCTTTAAAATTCTGTTGTTGTTGACAAACCTACACAGACATATCATAATCACCCAACGTCCTCAGTTTACTTTAGGATTCACTCCTGGTGTTATATATTCTACAGGTTTCGATAAATGTAAAATGACATGTATCCAGCATTATAATGCTTTAGAGTATTTTCACTACCTTAAAAATCAACTGCGCTCCACTTACTCATCCCTTTCCCAGCCACACTGTTAACAACTCATCTTTTTACTGTCTCCATAGTTTTGCCTTTTCCAGAATGTCATATACTTGGAATCATACAATATACAGATTGGCCTCTTTTATTTCATAAAATGCATTTAAATTTCCTCCATATATTTTCATGGCTTGCAAGCTCATTTCTTTTTAACACTGAATATAATATTTCATCATTGAATGTACCATGGTTTATTTATCCATTCACTTACTGAAGGACATCTTGGTTGCTTCCAAGTTTTGGTGATCATAAAGTAAGCTGTTATAGGGGCGCCTGGCTGGCTCAGTCGGTAGAGTATGCAACTCTTGATCTCAGGGTCGTGAGTTCGAGCCCCACGTTGGGTATAGAGATTACTTACAAAGAAAATCTTAAAAAAAAATAATTAAGCTGCTATAGACATCTGTGTGCAGGTTTTTGCATGAACAGAGTTTTCAGGTCCTTTGGGCAAATACCAAGGAAGGTGATTGCTGGATCATGTGGTAAGAGTATGTATAGTCTTTTAGGACACTAACAAACTTCTTGTTAGGATGGACTGGTGACTTCGAAGTTTCTTACATGCCAAACTAAAAACTAGCGGTCTTATCACCCTTTAATACTCATATAAGCAAAGGAGCTGATAAAGACCATACACTCCAACAGCTGTTTACTAGAATTCTGAAGAAAATGCTTCAGTTCTTATAACCTTACTTTCCTTCAATAACTTTAGGGCTATCGTCTCATTTGGATGTAATGTTTAAAATTATTTAAAAGTCAATTGCTTATTGTATTCGGAATATAGGCCCATATAATTCTTGCACATTCCTTCCAAACTCTATGTACAATTTCCTCAGGGAAGCCTGGGTTTATTTGATGCATATTCTACATGAAGGACAGAAAAAGTTTAGTCATTTCTCCTCCTCACTGTTTCCTAACAACTTAGAGGAAAATTTCAGAAGCAATAGGAAGTTGTTTATACCTTCTGCTGAATTTCCTTTGATCCTGAGCAGACACTAGGATGGGTTAAAGAGAGGTCAACATCAGTACCTGGATAATGCTGTGTGAGGATGTCCTAAGGAACAGATTTGAGTTTCTCTCCTCTTGGGAAATAGGAGAGCAATACTAAATCGATTGTAGATATTCATGTATTTAAGGTAGATATTTAAGTATCGAAAATGATGAGTCCAGCAATTACTTTTTATGAGTAAGCGTGTGTGTGTGTGTGTGTGTGTGTGTGTGTGTGTCCGTCTACAACACAAGTTTTACTTTATAGCAAATTTTGTGTTTTCCTTCTCACTGCCCACTGTAATATGTGAGCTTTTGTATGGTCTTGATTTTCACGTTGAGGTTGCAAAATCTTCCATGTAACATTTGCTATTTCACTGTGCAAGAAGCTCAAGACTGTGCATTTAATTTTGGTACATGGAAGGGAACTATTTAGTTTCAGGTTGTTGCAATTTTATACTTAACTCCAAAATGAAACAGACCAATAACTTTTATAAGAAAAAAAAAAGTATTGTTCTGAGTAAATGGATTAGATATTCTTTTGTTCACTATAATTGCAGAATATTTCTTTTAGTGTTTTGTAAATTAGATTTACTAAGAAAGTAATATAATTGGGCAAATTAGAAATAAGCCCTAACTGTAATGAGCACTGACCATTAAGAATAACAAAGCTATTAGGAATGAACCCAAAGAGGGTTCTGGGAATATAGCAGAGTAGGATGTGTGAGGAATCTGTCTCCCCATCTAGATAACAACCACAGGGCAGAATCTGTTTGATACAACTATAATCTGTTGCAGGCTTGCAACTTCCAGGGGAAGACTTGAATGATAAATTGCTAATTTCCATTTCCGCCCTTAGCTCATGAGCAGGCACCCAGCCCCAGCCCTTAGCCACGTGGCAGGCAGCTATGCACATGTTCACGGAGCAGCTTTCACATAGCTTGCAGGAGCCAGGGTGGGAAAAAAGGACCTGGTTTTTTAAATCAAAAGGCACTATCCACAGAGTAAAAATACAACCTGCAGAATGGGAGAAAATATATGCAAATCAAATATTCGATAATGGATTCATATCCAGAAAAAATAGAGAATTCTTAAAACCCAACAACAAAATCTACCAACTACCCAGTTCAAAAATGGGCAAAGGACTTGAATAGATGTTTCTCCAAAGATATATGAATGGCCAGTACACACATGAAAACATGTTCAACATCACTTATCATTAGGGAAAGGCAAATCAAAATCGCAATGAGATACGACCTCACACACATTAGAAAAACCGCTATCAAACACAAACAAAAAGAAAAAAACAAACAGAAAAGAACAGGTGATGAGAATGTGGAGAAATTAGAATCCTTGTGCACTGTTGGTGGCAATGTAAAATGGTGTGGCCACTGTGGTAAACAGTATGGCACTTCTTCAAAACATTAAAAATAGAATTAGCATACAATCTAGCAATTCCACCTCCAAATATATACCTACAAGAATTGAAGGCAGGGACTCAAAGAGTTATTTGTACACCCTTGTTCATAGTAGCATTATTCATAACAGCTAAAACCTAGAAAACCCAAATGTCCATCGACGGATGAATAGATAAACATATTATGGAGTATACATACAATGGGATATTATTTAGCCTTAAAAAGGATGAAAATTCAAAATATGTTATGACATGGATGAACCTTGAGGACATCAAACTAAGTGAAATAAGCCAGTCACAAAAGGACAAAAAAAGGTACGATTCCCCTTACAGGAGATAAAGAGTGGTCAAAATCATAAAGACAGAAAGTATAATGGTGGTTTCCAGGGGTAGTAGGGAAGGGAGCATGAGGAGTTACTCTTTCATCAGTATAGAGTTTTGGTTTTACAAGCTGAGAAGAGTTCATGGGGATGGATAGTAATGATAGTTGCACAACAACGTGGATGTATTTAATACCACTGGACTGTATACTTAAAAACTGTTACATGTATTTCACCACCATTTTTTGAAAGTGGAAAAAAAACACGAACCCAAACTTCTAACATGGCAAGGATGAGCAAGATATATCACTATGAATCAGGTGCTAACTTCCAGTGACAGAAACTAATTATGACAAGCAACTTCACAGCTAACATTTGCATAGCTCTTTGCACCAAGCACTATTCTAAGTGTTTTCTATGTGGTAATTCTTATAACAACTCTATGCAATAGGTATTGTTATTATTATACTCGGAGATAAGCAAATTGAAGGATAGAGAGGTTAAGTAACTTGTCCAAGGGCACACTGGTAGGGTACATCATCAAGTATTAAAGCAGTTTGAGTTCCAGAGATTTTTTTTTTTTAAGTAAGCTCTAGGCCCAACATGGGGCTTGAACTGACAACTCTGAGATCAATAGTCCCATGCTCTACCAACTGAGCCAGCCAGGTGCCCCCAAAGATCATATTTGAAGACAATACTGGTTGCTGTATCGAATCCCATTTATTCAGATAATGACTCGTAAGACCTAATGCTTATGTACTGGCATTTTCGCCAACAAAAAGTTCTAGCAGAGACTTGAAGAAAACAGAAGTTGAAAGGAGTCTACCCTGGAAGAGGACATCTAAGCTGTGAGAGTAACCTGCTCTGAGGCTAAGAATACTAAAAAGGCAATAGAGTCAGGTTCTGCTTCCTATTTTGACTACTAAATATGTCCAAAACTACCCTCAGCTCTTATTAGAACCTGGGTATAGAAGGCATTGCTTGGTTAGTCCATAATGATAGTGCGGACTATCACATGCAATTTTTCTCTCTGTATCAAGTATTTGTATTTTTATCTTTTTCACAAACGCTAATCACACAACACAGAGATACAGTCTCCCTGTAAAATAGTTTTTAAATTGCACATAAAAATAAGCTGCCTTTGCAAGAATAAGCCTGTGTGAATTATTTTCTCACTATTCTGTGGGTCGGTAATTTCAGCTGGACTCAATTGTTCAGTGTGGTTTCTGCACTACTTGGTATCAGTTGGGTGCGCTCACATGCATGTACCTCAGGTGGGGATGGCGGGGATGGAGGGGAAGGAAAAGAGGGCTGGGCCCCTCTCTGCAGATGACCTTTCAGTTGTCAGGTAGATAGTCTCAGGGTTCCAAGAGAGCGAGAACAGAAGGGCAAGGCCTTTTGAAACCTAGCCTTAGAATTTGAATGATTTGAGAACACAGGTGCCAAGGCCAATCCAGATTCCAAGAGTAAAGAAATATATGCTACTTCTTAATCAGAGAAGTTGCAAAGAATTTGTGGCCATTTGCAATCTATCGCATTCCTGAATCCACTGATGTTCCCTTCCTGGACGTTATGCTCACAGAAACTGTCTATACATTGATGCGCATCCAAATAGAAAAGCATAGTGATATTTCGCAATTTATTTGCATAAACTGTAGCATAATATATGTGCCATTTTGCGGCTTGCTTTTTTTCCTTAACTGCCTATTGAACTGCACACTGGAGATTTTTTTCCAAATCAGCATGTATGCATCTTTATCATCAACTTTAATTGATGCATAGCATTCAAAATGAGGATACATTATGAGTTTGTATCTTGTTTAATTTTCTTAGTGGTGAACATTAGATCATAACCATTTTCTTTTTCACTGCTACAGATTTTACTGCAACGAAAAGACTTAGCCCTGCTATCATACGCACATATTTAAGTTTCTCTAATGTTGATATAAAGAAGGACCAATATAACAAGTGAGTAAACTTGATTTAATATGCCTTCTACTTTGTGTTTTATCTCTTGATTGGTGGAGATCTTAGAAAAGAGCAGTGTGAATTACTGGGTGACTCTTCCAGCTCCAGGAGGGGATAAGTTACAAAGACTGTTTTCAGGATGGGAGTTACTAGGTTATCATTGAATGCATATGGAAATGATGTAGTTTTTTACCACAAGGTGTTTTCTAGAAGCATGCTGAAGATACAGGACAGAGAAGAGGTCATTGTAAGACCAGAGTTCCGGCAAGGCAAAGGTCACAGGGGACAAATGGAGGGCTTTACCTTTCTCCTATATAGATACCTATTTTCCATTATAAAATGAAAGAAAATGAGTCCCATGGATAAGGATGCAAGTAGGTTTGTAGATTTTGTGATGGAAAGAGGATGTTATTTGGACTTCATATAAAGTGAATTTTCAGAATTACCTCATATATTAGACCATTAAAGTTTATAATAAGCTATCAAAATGGAACTGCTGGTTGAGGTATATTACAGAAAGAAATGCGAGGTCACTGACACTGAAGGTACAAAATTGTTGGGAGTAGGTGATTAGGAAAGACTTCTGTGAACAGGACCAAGTGTGTGCTGTAACAGAATATTGTGTTGTCAAAAGAAGGTGTTTGCTCCTTAGTCTCAATTCAAGAGAGAGGAGCTTTTAAAGAGTCCACTTAGAGGACTGAGTATGTGTCTTTCTTTTTGTTTTAGGATGGAAAAGGGAGCAATATCTGGGGTCTGGCCCATTGCATAGAAACATAAAAGACAAGAGGCAGGCTGAAGTGGTCTTCCATAACAGAACTGAGGATTGTGTTTTAGTACATAATTGCACTTCTCAAAGTGCTTCTGAGAGATTTGAACATGTGAACGTTCCCCTTGGGGCTATGTGTAAAAGAACACTTGTGGACTTAGATACATCCCATCTAAAGGTTCTCTTAGAGAAGCAAGTAAGACTCCATGAATAATAAGCTAGAAAGTGCCAGATGCCTAGGTTATAAGGAAGTGATAGTAATTAGCTGGACTAGAAAAGAATTTTTCTTTGTCAAGGAAAAGATGGGCGAGGAAACCCTGGGGCTATTCCCAGGTTGGGAATGAAGGAAAGAATCTGAAGAACCTCTGGAAGCACTCCCTGAAACAAATGGCCAACTCTAAACACTTTTCACCTGCACCGAAGCACCCCCAGAAGCACTAATGAAATAAGAACATCCCTGCGCTCTCTCTTTAAGTCATCTCACTTTCTCTAATACTTACCACTTCATCTGCTCCACCTGGAAAAGGACATAAAACATAGTAAGAAAGATGTAGAAGGACGGGTTGAAGTGAAAGTCCGGGAAAAAAATAAATAAATAAAGACCTTACAGTGTCCTTTTAAGACTGAGTTAAAAAAAAAACTTTTTTGATCTTTACATTGGAATAAATATCTTACCGACTAGCTAGATAAAACCAACATTATGATACTTCCCATAAATTTCATCCAGAGGCATGGGAAATGTAATCCTAGCAAGGAGTATTTAGGAGCATTAGGAGACAAAAATAAATTTTTCTGATTAAATCAATTAAGATCTGTATGTTCAGTGTAATATTGATTATTTACATGAAGCATGCCATAAAAAAACTGGCCATTTACTTTTTAACCTACCGTTGAACAGCTATTGAAGATATCATGTAATTGCAGTAAAACCTTGGCTTGCGAGCATAATTTGTTCTGGAAACACGCCTGCCATCGAAAGCACTTGTATATCAAAGCGGATTTCAAGAACCATTGTCTCAGTTGTGATCATGAGACATTCGATGTCACATACTACTCGTGCTGCAAGACATGGCTCATTCATCAAGTTAAAATTTATTAGCAATGTTTGCTTGTCTTACAGAACACAGAACAAGTTACTCACAATCCAAGGCTTTACTGTATTGTACAAACCTGACTCTATGTGTACCTATGATAATGCATTTGCTATAAACTTCTCTTTATAAAGAAAGATTTATGCATTTACTAAAATAGATTTTTAAATTGTTATTGTTTTGAATCTGATAAACATTGCATACCTTGATTTTTCTCTAGATTATTCCTTCCTTTTGGAAGCCGAGGTCGTATCAACTGACGTCTCAAAGGAAAATAAATGTGATGCTCAGTATAGAAAATGTTAAAGTCTAATGAAGAGACTATTTGCAAACGGATAACCAGTCTGTAGTGATGCCATTAGGAATTGTACAGGGATCCTGTGATTGTAACAGCAAAGATTTTACCAGTTGTAGGCATGGAGTTATGAGGAACAAAATGGTGATCAGAACTCAAAATCTATTGTACATAGAGAGGAGGGCTTCCTTCAAAGAAACGGTAACTTACATGTGAGGAACACAGCCAGGCTGAGGTGATCCCACAGGTAAGAGCAAAAGAAATGAATACCCTGACCTCATTCCCTTGCTTCTCTACAACCTCCTACTGGGTACACCCATTGTGGAACTCAAGGAAACTGGAGGGCTAAGAAGCTTGTGGAAGTAGTCCATGGAAGAGGTAGATTCCAGAGTATAAAAGGATACAGAATTGCACTGCATGACTGAATAGAAGTTATTCAGCAAAGGGTTCTTAGCAACACATCTGGAATCTTCCATAAAATCTATGGTTATCTGCATTTATATATTTCCTAGTATCCTAATTTTACTTTTGACTCTATTCTTTCTCTGTAGTTCTTTTTCCTTTAACCTAATATCTGAAATATACATTTTTAAAACTTTTCTCAACATAGGTATTTTTATCAAGCATCATTCTTGGAACAAAGCAAAATATAAACAAATATTTGAAAACATAAAGATATTATCAATTATTAATTACTTGATGCATTTATTGTATATTTTGTGCTTCCTATGAACTAAAAGCACTCAAGTACCCCAATACAGTCCTAATACATTTATTTATCCAAACATTTTACAAAAAGCATAATTACATAGACACTGAAAAAAATATTTTAAGAGAAGGAATATAAAAACCTATCTTCCATACTCAACAATAAAATATCAGTTTTCAGTTATACTTCAAGTGGTTTAAGTTATAGTTACCTGCAATTTCTATAAATGAACGAAGACTCATTTTTATACCACAAGGATACATTAAAAAACTGCATTTTCTGTCCCTGAAGAAAATGTCTCAAATCTGCCTTACCACTAACCCCCCAAAATGGCAGTATTTGCTCCAATAAGTTCTCTTCTTTTACTCTAATCATTTCTATATAGTTTGATATGTCAAGTATTGATAAAAGAAAGTTATGTGCTTGTGATTGTCATTAGTTCTTTTTTTTTTAATTTTTTAAAAGTTTATTTATTTATTTTGAGAGAGAGAGCGAGAGAGCACGTGCGCACACAAGCACGGGAGGGGCAGAGAGGAGAGACAGAATCCCAAGCAGGCTCTGTGCCCTCAGCGCAGAGTCCTATGTGGGGCTCAAACTCTCAAACCGTGAGATCACGATCTGTGCCGAGATCAAGAATTGGACGTTTAACCAACTGTACCACCCGGTCACCCCTCATTAGTTCTATTCTAAATAATAATCTAGTAATGTACATGCTTATCATTCCATTACGTATGCTTTTGATTGTAAGAATTAGGTCTTGAAATTTGATATCTTTAATTTTCACTTTCCATGGAAAGTTCTACATAAGGATTCAAACATCAAGTTACTTATATGGCTGAATAAATGTGGCTTGCCCAGGAATAATGGCAAGATTCTTGCCTTTCAGCACTTAAATTAATATTTCAATTTCAATTATGTAGCTGAGAAATTATTTTTCAGATAATTAGAAATGCTTTCATACGACGTGGTATTTGCTCCCATGAGATCAACTGGCTGACTGGGAAGAGGCTTTCACGATTTTATAGAAGTATCAGTGGTCTTAGATTCCGAAAAACTGTATTTTAATTACAGTTTTGGTAGTGAAATTTAATGGCCTTCATTTCTTTCATCTTAGGGGGTTAAGTAAGAGATATCATACAGATTGACTAGCACTCAAGAGTCAAGAATTTTTCAGGAAACCTCTGTAGGTTTTGGAGTATGGATATAATAGGTTGGGTACCTCCTAGAGCAAACCCTGACACAAGGATTCAAATGCAAGCAGTTTATTTGGAAAGTGACCCTGGAAACACCTGTTCGGGAGGGGAAATGAGGCATAGGTAGGGAAAAGAAGCCAACAAAGGGTGTGTTATTGATCAGGTTACTCTTGTGGGCACCGAAGGCATAATCCCACTGAGGAACTCTGGGATACCGTGCAAAATGTATGTCAGGGATCTCCTACCTGAGGGCCGAGGAAGCTTAGATATTTATTTTCAAATCCCATCTGTTATTGGTTGAGGGCTGCTCTTAGCAGAATCATTTCACATGGAATTCTGGCCTGTCTCACACACCAAGGGAGTTGCAGGCACTTTTGGTTGCATGCCGTAGATTTTTACCAGAATTGTGAGTAACGAGGGAATATAGGTCGAGCATCAACACATGTGCTAGAGGAGAAAGAAAAAAAAAAGCCAATGAATGTGACCTAAGTATTCAGTGTTTGCCCAAGCTGCCTGTGCTCTGGTAATGGACTGCCTTATCACTTAATGTTTCCCTTATCACAGGACATCTTACACTTTATTTTTTGCCTGTTTAATTTTATATCTACTCCTCTAGACATAAGAAAGTATACATCATGTCAATCATGTACTCCATCGATGACTAGCAACATACCTTAGGATAGTGAGTTCTTTATACATATTGGAGGAATGAGTTAAGGCACGAATGAATGAAGCCTTAATGATGCGGGAATGGACTACACATTAGACAGTAGAGCCTCATATTAACTCATATTCCATTAGAAACAAATGAAAGGACCAAGACTGCATTTACTTACATGTGTGTTGTTGTTGTTGTTGTTGTTGTTGTTGTTGTTTTAGAGTTTCTAGAGAATTATAGTTACTCACTAAGTGCTTCTTCAGTTGAATTGGGAAAAGATTGTTTAGATCCCATTATGGCATTACCTAGGAATGTTAACTAGCAAACAAATGAAATGCTGAGCTTCTTTTGTTTTATATCTATAGGTACGGATGTTTGATATGTAGAAAAAAATGTAAAGTAGGGTAATATTTGGTGGCATTTTTGTTAATCGTGAATGGAAAAATCTGACATTTTGTTTAGAAATGTCAATTTCTAATTATGCAAAAATCTCATAATTTTACAAATAATCAGTGTATGTGTCCTTATCACTACACAAACGGGCATGACTTTAATGGTGATGAAACTTAATCTCATTGAAAGTGGTATAAATATTGGAGCCTTCTCCGAATTAAAATCAAATTTTAGGAGGCTTCCTGTAATCCATGATTTTTCTTCCTTTATTTTGGACAGCATCATTACACGGCACTGCAATCTTTAGGAACTTTCATTAACTGAGCCAAATTATGCCATTTCAATATTGATCTATTGAAAAAGATCCATTTTTTCTACATGACAATGACAGAAATGAGCCTTTTATTTGATAACTCAGGGGGCCCAAGTAAGAATTAATATCCCTTGTCTATTTAAAAACAAAATTAAAAAAAAATACCTAATGAGGTCACAATATGACTAAAACTCTAAACAAATGATCTCATCTGCAAAGTGGAGACAGAGATAACATGCCATATAGTACCATTATAAGAGCTGAATAACTATCAAAAACAAACCCTTTCACATAGGGCTGAGCATGTGTAGTGAAGAATTAATATTAAAAGGAAATTTTCCTTTAGTAGCTTCATAATCATTAAATAAATATATGATTAGGACGTAGAAGTAGTTACCATTCTTAACCATAATTCTGGAGATGTAAGAAAGAAAATAAGTCAACAGCAAGGACAAACAAAAGGGAAATGTGCTAAATTAGCTAATTCCAGAAATACATATGGAACTGAATGGCAGTGAGAAATTACTACAGATTTCTTACAAAAAAATTGGCATTAGGAAACAGCATGCATGCCTGTGCTGAGGGATGATTCTGAATGCCATGACTGTATTAGTAATGCAGAGGGAACAGCGGTACCCCTGTTTCACACCAAACTCTCAATTTGCATTGGTTGACTAGTACCCCAAGTGGAGGAAACCAGAACACTGGAATTCACCGGCTGGGATTCAGTTATTTTTCAGACAGTTAAAGAAGTATCCAGGCAACTATGTCTGGGAAAATCATGGCAAGTGGAAAAAATAACGGCAAAGAAGTATGAATATTTATCTAAGGTTCAGCCATATTTTTAAATTGAAGAGGACAAGGATATTATATTTAACTTCTTTGTTGGCTCCCGGCCCCCTACCCTGAGGGTTTTATCCTACCTTCCCTGTCGGACACTCAGAATGAACAGGCTCTAACCCCGTGTTCCTCCAGGCTCTGGGTTTTCCACTGCTAGACTGGAAGGGAGTTCAAGATCTAAGAAGCTACTCTTTTACCTGTTTTTTAAACACAGTTTTGTAGAAGATCTCATCTGAAAAAAATGCATTCCTTTCAAGTTTGAAAAACATGATTCTAGCTCTCTTGAAATCCATCCTAAAGAAAGATTATTTGTTACAGATTTACCAGTGTGATTTCTAGATCACATTAGTACTCTCTCATTTGCTATATAAAAGGAGGGGGAATTTCAAAGTATTTTTGGTTTTTAAAGTGTTTCAACCCTAGAAAAGAAAAATATGAGGAATGTTTTATAAAGAAAGGAGGATCTTAGTTTTAAGGTTAATATAGAAACACCATGAAATTTGCTCTAGACATGCTTAAAACTATTTCCATAGAACTCAAAGACTTTATGAGCCTTGGTTTCCTCATCTGCAAAATAGGAAGAGTGCCTATTTTGAGGTGTTTTGGAGAAGGTTAAATTATATTAAAAAGCCCTAATGCAAAAGGCCTAGTCCACAACTTCAACACTGTTATTTACCACCAGGAAATCAAACTACACTGAAGGCTCCCAACTTTATCAATATTTTATGAATTTACCTACATTTCTTTGAATATCTTCTTATACTCTTGATTTCTTAAAAGAACATATCAGATAGTAAACTGTAAAATGGTACAAAATATGAAAAAGCATGGAAGAACAAATAGGAAAACATACAGTTATTTAAAAATGTAGTCTATTGGGGGCTCCTGGGTGGCTCAGTCAGTTTAGTGTCTGACACCAGCTCAGGTCAGGGTCTCATGGCTTGTGAGTTCAAGCCCCGCATTGGGCTCTGTGCTGACAGCTCAGAGCCTGGAGCCTGCTTCAGATTCTCTGTCTCCCTCTCTCTCTGCCGCTCTCTTGCTCATGCTCTCTCTCTCAAAATAAACAAACATTAAAAGAGTTCTTTTAAATGTAGTATGCTGAAATTAGAGATTCCTGCTCTCATGCAGCCAACCACAATGACAATATCAGAGATGATAAAGCAGAACCACGAGCCATTATCTGGAAGTATTATAACAACCCTGATCATTGATGGATTCTAAGAGTTCTCGCTCTTAGAATTTACTTTGACGTTTGCACTCAGTTTCTCTAGCTCTGACCTTTTTTTGGCCACTGGCCTTATTCAATCTTCCTGCCTGGGTCCCATATTTCCTACAACAATACTTCCATACTTCCACTTCCGCAGTCTTCCAGGGCTGGCGGTACAGTGAGTTCATGGTTTATTCCTCTTGAGGCTTTGGATATGTATCCAGGTACCTTCCTTGAAAGATTAATGTCTATCTCAGTTTCGTGTTCCTGATAATTGCAGGAGTGTCCACAAAAAGTAGAACTTATTGGGAGGAGCCAAGATGGCAGAACAGCATGGAAGCTTTTTGTGTGTCTCACGTCCATGAAATACAGCCAGACCAACACTAAACCATCCTACACACCTAGAAAACCGACTGGAAGATTAACACAACAATCGTTACAACCTGAACCACAGAATTCAGCAGGTACGTGACATGAAGAGCTGAACTTGGGGAGCAAGAAGCCCCAAAAGGCAGGGAACCATTTTTGCAGGTGGAGAGGACGGAGACTGGGGAGAGGGGGAGCATAGGGGAAAAGCACCCCTCCCCAAAAGCAGCTGGAGAGAAAGTGGAAAATTGGAAACCATTTCCTGCAGGGACTAAACTAAAAAGGGAGAAAGGAGAGGGTTTAAATTCCATTAAGACTGGAAACAAGGGAAGGTGCAAAAGCTGCAACTCTGCAGCTCCATACCTGACAGTGCTCTGGTGAGAAAGATGAATCCCCAGGAACAGAGTGGGGTCCGGGAGGTTCTCGGGCCACACGGGGAAAAGCGGTTCCACTGATGGAAGGACATTTGGTAGAGACTGTTGAAGCCACCTGGTCCCAGCAGACCCCGGAAGGCAGCCACATTCGCTGGTGCTGGGGCAAGGTTGCTGAGGGTGAAGCCTGGTGTCAGATGTGTGTTGCGATTTTCCATGGTCCCTGAAATGCTGAGGCTACACTGTCTCGCGATTCTTTGGGTGGGCAGGCTGGCACCTGGCTGCAGTCTCGGGGCACCAGCAACAGCAGGATCCAGCAGGCATTCCTGGGTGCAGCCGACATTCGGCCATTGGTCGGTGAGACCCTCCCGCAGAGGGGCAGAGTGGGTCAAAGCTGCAGTCCTTCAGAAGTAAGGGGCCAGGGAAAACAGCCGCATCTGAGACAAAACCCGGGAGAGAGGTACTGCCTGGGGCCTGGTCACAGAGAGTGGAAAAGCAGGGAGTGGACGAGAGCTGAAGATGGAGGACCAGTTCACGACTGCTGATCCGGGAGAACACACCGGGTGGCTGAGTGGTGCCATTTTCCACCACTCCTGCGCATGCGCACCCAACGAGCACCGCAACAATCCACCCCAGTAGGCTAGCAGCGCCATCTAGGGGAGAGCGGAGCCATTACACTGAGCCCTGCCCAACTGGGCCAACTTCACTCTTCAAGAACACAAACATCACCGCTGGCATAATTTATGGACTATAAAGATCTACATGGACTGACCTCTAGGGGAAAATGAAGCAATTTCGGTCCCACTTCAGTCTGTTAGCAGGTTCATCTATTCAGTTTTTTTTTCTCTTTTTCTCCTTTTTCTCTTTTACAATTCTTTTTCTTGAATACAGAAAGAGAAAAAACTCATTTTTA